>NC_137654.1:17907531-18395031 GCF_963422515.1 Blennius ocellaris | reverse complement strand
GCAGTGGGTGTGGTGTGTTGATAACTGTCCCTCGGGGGGCTTTCAGTGAACTGGGCAGCCGTCACTGCTGGTGTCTCTGGTTCTCAATTGACATCCAGAGTCTGACAGATTAGAAGTCTATAGCCAGTTGAAATAATCACTTTGTTCAAATTTGGCTGATTGCATGTGACTCTGAGTGGGACTCGGATGAGGCGTCATAAATGTGTATGTCTTGAGTGTGTGTGTGTGTGTGTGTGTGTGTGTGTGTGTGCGCCTCTGAGGCACGTGCACGGGGGGGTCGCTGAGAGCTGGCAGCAGGCTTGGGGGAGGATACAGCAGGATGAGGCCTTTTTAATTAAAAGAAAATATTTGTGTTTGCATACTATCACAGTTAGTACCTTGAACAATTCAGAGAATGTGAGTTGTTTAATGGTTTGCTCTTTAAAGTGATTTGACATTTTTCCCATCCTTGTTGAGTTGCATGCATTTTTAAAATTTCAATTATGCAGTTTTTTTTTTTAAGAAAAAACTAATATATTGTATATTTTGATACTTTTTATTTAGTGACCTTTTTATGTAGAACAATTAAAACAATACATTTGTTTGTAATAAACATTTTATTTATTAAGAAGAAGGTGCTGCCCTCTCTGCTGTATTTCAACCAGGGAGGATACAGGGCAATGAAATAATTAGGCGACTTCTGCAACATCCTGAATGCCAAGGACAGGTGGATTAAAGTATTAAAACAATCGCATTTCAGTCTTGAAATAGTCCAGCGCACGACTCAGCACCATGCGCATCCGTTCAAGTTCAGCTGCCAGCTCCATAACGCCACAGGAGAGGACAAGAAAAAAAAAAAAAACCCAATCCCATTAGCTAGCGTACATCTCAGCAGACCTGCTGGAAACGTGAGCAAATCTCAGTGATGATTATCCCTCAGAGCTCTCAAATGATAATACGTAATCGAACGACCCAGGAATTTTCTCTGTAATCACGCAGGCAATTTGGATTTCCCCATTTTGTGCGAGAATCTGGTACTTTCCAAATGAAACAGAAGAGACAGAGGCAGTTGCTTCTACACCCGAGGAGACGTTTAACTGCTGTCCTCCAATTAAAGACGAGAGTACAGAGCTCTTTGCATTAGGAGGAGGAAATTATTTAAGACAAAGGTTAAGACAGGAGTTCACATTTTATTCTATTTACAGTGCAAAATTAATAAGGAAAGGAAAGTGCTTTGCAGTGTTAGTTCACTCAAACATTTGGGTGAGTGATCTTCAATTAAATCCGGGATGTTGAACACAGCTGTGTATTTTTACTATCAGAGGTTGAATGTGGCAATATTATTTAAAATATTTGCAGAGCAAAATGCATTAAATTTAAACAATGCTCATAATTCTGACTTCACAAATGTTACATAAGAGTGATTGTTGGTATGTATATGCTTCGGAAAACAGTATATATTTAATTGTATTAGAGGCTGTACTGCTGACTTTTCATCAGCACTAAACTAAAACACATTTCTGAGAAAATATCCCAAAAACACAAGTGAAATACATATGCATTGGTGAGAAAGTACTTCACTTTATTTGCACCAACAATGAAAAACACCTTTTTACAAACAACTGACTATAATTGAGGTGAGCTCATCGATGAAATCTAAGCCTCTTAGCCCACCTTCCACCATCTGTGTCTCCAATACTGGAGTTAGCGGAGGAACAGAGAAGAACTAATTGTTAGTGAGTAACTTAACCAAAGTGAACCTGCTTTTAGGACTGTGCCGTTGAGCTGGAATGAACCGTCTGTGACAGATAACAAACAGGAAGCTGAGAGAGGAAAGTGAGGAGAAATAGAGGGAGAGGGAGAGGGAGAGGGAGAGAGAGGGAGAGAGAGAGAGAGAGAGAGAGAGAGAGAGAGAGAGAGAGAGAGAGAGAGAGAGAGAGAGAGAGAGAGAGAGAGAGAAGCCTGTGCCCTTCACTCTCCCCCAGTAAAGATGCTCTTAACCAGGTCTGACAGTGAACAGCTCCTTGGCAATTGGGGTCAGTTAAGAGAAAAGTAGCTAAAGTTTTGGTGGAGCCTTTGGATCCATAGATGTTCAGGAGCCAATGCCCACTGCAGCATCAAAGGGGATTATGGGTAAGGGGCCATCTGTGAACCACACCAGAATAAGCGTGAGCCCTTGGGCAAGGGTTGGGAGTTCTGTTCGAGGCCTCAGTGTACGGAGACCTATCTACGTCCGTCTGAGGCTTAGTGATCATGAATACTCTGTCTTTTGTCATTTAGGCAAAACACAGAACTTGTTTTTGTTGTGGGTTTATTGGAATACAGTGCACACCCTTGTTCCCCCTTCACCTCTCTAATTTGTTTTGGGTCTTGTTCCTGGCCTCCGCCTGGGAATGTTTTCTGCTCAATAGTCTGCTACCTTTTAGCTGAGCCGCCCAGTGCTTGACCTACTGCCGACACTTATTTTCAGCACTCTAATTGTCGTTTAATCACATATCAACCTGTCATTTAAAGACCCCCTTTTTTCAAGGGGGAACATTTGCATATGTTGTAAAACTAATTCCTATCGAAAGCTTCAGTGGCTGTGAAAGCGAGTGCTCTGTCTCTCCTTTACTTTCACACCCATGGAGACACAGTTAAGCATGCACACACACACACACACACACACACACACACACACACACACACACACACACACACACACACACACACACACACACACACACACACACACACACACACACACACACACACACACACACACACACACACACACACACACACACACACACACACACACACACACACAGCACCATCCACTGCATCTCACCTTAACAGACAAAAACACACATAGGCAGACGCCATACCTGATATTCTCGATTCACGTGGTTTTATCACATTTGTTAACAGTGTGTGGTGACACGTAACGTGTTAGAATAGGGACAGCGACAAGAGTGATTCAGGGCGCGCGTACTGGTGCGAGCCAAAGCGAAGGCGACAGTGAATGTATAGTGTTATAGAGGAATCAATTAGAGTTAATAATGTATCACTCTTCGAATGTTGCATTCATTTGTTCACACTTAGATAAAGCTACTGCAAAATAGGTTGTGCCGGGTTTGCCTGGCAGACTACACTACATTTACATTATCACCCTTATACATCGAGGAGCCATGTTCCGCTTGAGTGGTGGCAGAAAAGTAGAGGTGGGGGGGGGTGAGAATCATGTTTTTCAGGCCCAAGGAATGCCAGTCCTCAGGAGATCTCCCCCTCTAATTACAGAGCGGGAGAAAGACAGCTCTTTGTTCTACCTTTTATTACATTAATTGATAAAACAGAGCGAGGGTGGAGCCATCTTATGGGGGGAGGAGGAGTGGATAGAGCTGAGACGAATTGAGGGGGGGGGGGGGGGTCCTTCGGGCAGATGAAGGTGGGTAAGAGGTTTTTGGAGCCAAGGTCCTATTTTCAGAGGACTCCTAATCCCATTAGGGGCCCTGATGGTGGCGCGGTCCTGGTGCTGTGCTTTCCCAGAGGAGTGGTAGAAGCAGGGCCAGACCGTGGTGTGGTGGGTGAGAGTCCCAGCAGCGTTGTCTGGGCCCAGGCCTTAATTAACTGTCTCTTCAGGGGGTAGTGAGGGCCACACTGAGAACCTATGTCACAAACGCTGGAGAGTACTGAGAATCTTAAAGAGAAAGTGGCATCTCACTCACTGAGGGATCTTGGGAAACTCTGAAGACCTTTTATATTGGACCCCATACTGCTCAAAGCCATATAGATGTCGCAGGACATTAGCTGGGCCATTTTATGACTAGTTATTATCTTAGCACAAACTGCACAGTTAGAGGATTTTTTTTCTTCACCTACAAACATAATTTTTAATATAAAAAAAAAAGCCTATTTGAAACAACAAAGAAATAAATAAACAAAAATTAGAACTGACTCTAAATGGGATTTAGCTGTTATTACTTTTCAAGAGTAAAAGATCAATAAGTTCCATTTCTATTTGAGCAGGATTGGCCAATCTTATTTGTCAGTGCTTAAGTAGCTGTAACAGGCTTTGTCATGGCTGTAATCTGCTTCTGCTTGTTTAGGCTACCTGCAGACAACAGCGGCTGCGAAGTGCTGCTACAGTGGCCAAATGGAGTCTGAATATGTTACTGAGGCAATTAAACATGTTGGTGTGTGCATGCACAAAACAGTGTCAGAGGTGCAAAGCCGGGCCAAACACGGCTCATTGAAATGTCCATCTAAAAGCCACCCAAGTTCCTCCTCTCCCCCCTTTCCACCCCCCGACAACCAAGATGCTTCAAGACTGTCAAAAGCATTTTCCACAAAGCTGAGGAGGAGAGGGCAAGGGGAAAAAAAGGACCTGCCACTGTCACATGCATGCTTGCGCGTGCACACGTAGTTGCGAGGCTGTCAGGTAAATTAGATCTGAAAGCTGACAATTTCTGACCATATTTCCTTGATTATTTCAAACAAATGCACACCAGCCGCTCTAAGGAGATTAAAGTGACATAAAAGTCCCGAGTGGGAGGAGGGAGGGCAGAGAATCCAGGTCACCCCCATTTGTCCCCCTGCCTGACAGCAGCTATATCGCTATCCAATCCAATAAAAGTCCCCCCCCTCCTTTTGCTTTAATTAATTTTACAGCTAGCTTGCTTAATTACTTTCAATCAAAATCCTCTTGCCATCACAAAATTAGAAATGGTTCAACTCCATTAGTCTAAATTCTTCATTTACATACACAAAGACTGTCAGCTCTTGCTAAGCAAACGGCCTCCTGCTTGATGAGATTGTTTTTTTCCACACACTCTATCACTCTCTCAGTTACACACACGCATGCGACTGTGGTGTTAATTTTTTTGAAAGGAGAAAAGTAGCATTAAATTATTTGAGCCCCTTACTTAAGACATTCTCCGCCTAATCAGGGTGCAGGTAAGCTGCGGTGCACACACCAGCCACAACCAGAGAGATTGATTACATCCACAACTCAAAAGAAAACTGCTCGACCTCAAACAATGCAGCACAAAATTTATGCCGCATGTAAAGGGATGAGCAGAATTAGCAAGGCAGTGGCATTGAAAATGAAGCTAACTAGTTCTCCGGCTACCCGGAGACACACAGCTCCCTATAAATCTGCCTCCATTGCGGCACGGTGTCACTAGTCCTGACTAGACTGTGGAAAGTAGCGACACAATGCAGCCAGTCAGCTGCTGTGAGCAAAGCAACTGGATTTTTCAGTGAGATGAGGGCCTATGAGCTGCAGCCCAATCACTTCAACTTGGCACACGGACATCCTCTCCATCACACACACACACACACACACACACACACACACACACACACACACACACACACACACACACACACACACACACACACACACACACACACACACACACACACACACACACACACACACACACACACACACACACAGCCTAAGGCCTGCACATCATCAAGAATTAAGGACATGCAGATAGGGTTTGTGCACTGACCAAAGTGAAAACCCAGGCACACAAGCACACCACCACATGCGCGCCCGCACACACACACACACACACACATACACTACGAGTGTCATAATTAGGTTCTGAGATGAGGGCATTAAACTGGTGTAATGCACTCACTGCTGCAGCACACTACCACTGAATATATCGACGCTAAACCTACACACTGATCAGTAATATTTTCCTATTGCCTTTATTTCCCTGTATGTGCATGCGTCACGGCATGCCTGGTGGAAAACACAGCTTTGATTTCTCATAGTATCTTACAGAACCTTTTCCTTTATCACCGTGGAGCTGTCATGGGGGGGAAAAAAACACCTTCAGTGAAGGAAAGATGAGGATTTGCCGCATTTCTGAAAAGTGTGTCAGGGTATTTAAATACTTAAAGAAATACAATTCCAACAAGTGATCAAAGGTTGGAGTAAAGAAAAAAACTCTGGGGGATGGCATCATTCATTTTGGGTCAGCGGGCTGGGTACAATACAGAACTGACCTGGCCCCTTTACTCTGTGTCTGCAACCACCGGTTTCCCTTGCCCTCTTTAACCAGTCCCCATTAACACTGTTAATTATCCAAATCCATCATTCTTGGGGTAAATGAAGACTGCCTCTTTAATTCAATTTAATAGGATCATTTTCCAACTCACGTTCACTTTAGCCCCAGCTGCCCGCCCACTAGTCCCCCAACGTGTCTCCCCCCAGTGTATCTGTGACTCCCTTGGCTGTATCTTCTGCGGTCTGGCTCGCTCCCATTGGTGGAAGGGGAGGGTGATGAGCGGCTCAGGCTTGATGGCAGTGATGGGCCGACACGCTGTTGATCTCCCATGTCTTGTCTTGGCTCGGCTGGTGGCGAGCAGCAGTTCTGGGTTCCCAGTCTGCTGTGCACAGTTCCTGACCGCCGCACACAAACAGTGGAACACACATGCACGCACACACACACACACACACACACACACAGTCTCACAGTACCAGCCATGTTCACCGGGGCTTAGCTAATCCTGTCACATCAGGCCACGTTGGCTGAGTTGAGGCCTTTCGCAGCAACCCCCTGCCCACCGCTCCCACCCCTCCTTCACCAATACACACACACACGCACACAGACAATCACTGCTGAATACCACCTCCATGCACCTCCGCACTTCGAGTCCTCTTACTCACTTTCTCGTTCTCTGTCTCTTACCTTTGTTCATTTCACAAGGTCATGGGTGGCCGACTACGGCATGCGAGCGGCGAGACGGGACAGCTGACGAAATTCTGGGTGTTCCAGCTGTACAAGTAGTGCTCATCTTTTGGCAAATGCACAACACAAGTGAGTTTTGTGATACAGAGTCAATTCAAAAATAATACTAAAGCAAACCTGTACTTATTGTAACTTGTTTTTTTTTTTGCAAGTGTGCTGGTACTCTCACAGTGCAGAAAATTGTTGGATTTGAAATACATTTATCAGAGGCCATTTTTATGTTTACAGTTACAGTACAAGACCGGCATGCATGACATTTGCTTTGATGCTCCTCCCCGAAATGTGTTTATAAAACATTGAGGTGTCATTTTGTCTTTTCTTGCCTTTAGTGTATCAGAGTGGTATCATAATCAAAACACATTTTCCAGGCAAAAACTCACCACTTACATCCATTTAACTCTATCTGTATCTGTAAAAGTTGATCCAAAATCAAGGCTGATTTGCACCGCTGGTGCTTGTTTTTTTTTTTTTTTTTTTTTCCCTAAAGTTTAGATATAATGAAGACAATCAACAACAGTGAGAAAAATAAATTTTGATTCACTTAAAATAAACTGCATGACTTCACAGTAATGTATGACAACTCAGTGTTTTAGATTCACTTGATCTGCGAAACATTACGCCATTATTCAGTGTCGAGGGTAAATTTGCCCCCATTTCTAGAACGCACCCCTCTCACCCTTCACCCCCAGCCCGCGAGAACTAAATACACTCATACATACGCGTATACCCAGCCTTCCCTTTACAATTTTCCCAGACATTCATTTGAGGCAGACTCTGGGAGAGTTTCGAATGATTTTAGCCATGATTTAATTTGGTTTGTTAAAGGGTGATGTCAGCACAATGGGAGACGAGCCTCTAAATCCACCACATTCACCCAAAATGCGCAGATGAGATAATCATTGGTGACGTCTACGAAAACACTTATTATATTTGCCCACCGCCTGGCTGAAGCTGTTAAAACCCATCAGTGTTATTCCCTCTTTTTTCTCTGGGAAAGAGAAAAGAAAATAGCTCAACTTATAGTCAGAACTGTCACCCCTTTTAAAGAGACAGTGCAACATTGTTGTGGCCTCGCACAGAGTTTTGAAAAGCGAGAAGACAGAGCACGGGGCAATTGGGTGTTTACTCAATACTCATTTTGTTTGCACCCAATACTAATTAAATAAAACATGCACAACTTTTTCACTGGTTTTATAGACTGTGACAGTTTCAAACAAGCTGAAAGTGAAGAATGGTTTTGTGTGTGTGTGCGTGTGTGTGTGTGTCTGTGTGTGTGTGTGTTCATGTGTGTGCATGTATATTTATTTAACATTTTCATTCGAAAGCACTACTAATAACAGGATAATCTTAAATGTTAGGAAATGTGTGAATGAGCACTGCATGTCTTTTAACTCGTTCGCACAATTTGAAAGGCCTTGGGGCTGACAAGGTAGCAGAGGAGATAAGAAATGGATCAACGTGAGCCTTTCTCATAGCTTAATTTATTTTAAATCCGAGCCCTATTTACACACAGCACACCGACAGGCCTTGTCAGCTCCAACTAGCATTGAGATATTTAAAACCATTAATGCTGTACAGCGGCAGCCTCAACGTGTGTGACACAAGCTGTCGCTGCGTGAAACAAAGCCAGATCGCTGACTGCCACGGCTTACACTTTTGAAAACTGCACGGCAAAAAAATGGCAGGATACCTGAGAATGCAAGGATTCAATAAAAACTGTCAATCTTTGAGAATATGTGGGAGGGGGGGGGGGAATTAAATGAAGAAAAAAGTGCTGCACTCTAATCTATTGTATGAAGTGAATTCAGTATATTTCTGGTACTGGAGCTAACCCCACAGAAGCCGGGGTCAGAATATGAGACACAGTGGCTATCTGCCTCCCGACAGGGTATCCTTGTGGATCAGCAGTGGTAGCCATGTTGACCCGCCCAGTTATTAAAGAGGCTAATCTGTTCAACATGTCAATGTTAGCACTTTTAGCTGCGATTAATAAAAGAAGACCCCAAGAGTGCTGCGTGTGCTTTTTCAGTGCCCCAGGTTGTTTTCATTTGGTTTGTATTTTTAGTGTTTTTTGCTGTTTGGTAATTCAACAGTCCTCTTTTCTCCTATTAGCATAAACAGTGTAAATTATTAACTTTGTTAAAAGAATTATAATCATCTATGAATCCCAGACTCGGCAGTAGCTTTGTGTGTTTTTCCCTTTCTGCCACTGGCAAAGACTCACCATGGCATTGCAGGAATCATTAAAGCAAATGTAACTTTATATTTTATAGATACGGAACAATGCGCATGTGATGCCTGACTTTGTGGCCATTTATGTGATGCTTAAAATGTATGGCCCAGTGGCTTTCACAGGCTGGTAGTAATAGAACTGCTCTCTAACAGACTTGCTTTCTAAGTGCCTGGTGCTGTGTCTTAATTTGTAATCTAGTCAAACCAATTGTCCGCTAGCTAAAAAGGTCACCGAGACAATAGACTACACAGCCTCCCACAATGTAGAGAAAGCCCAGGGTGTCTTTTGTAGCTTTTTAACCAAAGATGTAATTAAGACACCTTCATCTTCTGGGGTGAGGAGGGCACCAACAAGCGTCTGCTGGAAACACACCAGGAACTTTGCATTACTGGAAACGGGAGTGAACACACACATTTAAGGCAGTGCAGTGGAGTTAGAGGTGAAAATCACCTGTCTCACCGGGCAAGTGTCACCTCTGTCGGCACGTGTTGTATTTACCGGCTCACGCAGTCAGCGTGTGCTTTTTATACATTGTGACCAGCGACTGTGGCAAGGAAAGCTTGTTGGGGAAAACTGAGTGATGCAAAGCAACACAGGAGAGGCAGAGGGGGGACTTAAAGGACGTGATTTATCTGGGCTTGATTGCGTGTTAATCGAGGTTACGTGTATTAAGTGGAATCTAATTGGAACAGACACTGGCAGTCTGACAGATCGACATGATGCAGATGGATTGAGGGGGGAGGAAAAGGGGAGTGAGGGAGACAGGGGAAGGAAGAGGGAAGAGGAGAGAGATCCGTAGTGCAGAAGAGAAAGAACAGAAGCCAATGAATGAAACATTTTGCTTTCTTTTCCGCAGCCAAACAGAAAGGGTTTATCATAGCCAGCACTCACAAAGAGTCTTTGAATGAGCCGAACCGTACAGACGAACGGGTCGTCTCACGTGCGTCCCGTGATTGGCGGCTGATGAAACGTGTAGAGGCGGACACACACCAGCGAGATTTTGAGTGACAGGACACTGCACTGGAGTTTTTCCCTCCCCCTGCAGTTGCCACAAACATTCATTTCTGCTTTATTGGAAACGAGGGGAAAAAAATACCCCTCCAAAAGAACGCGAGGTAAAGAGGTCGAGTGACAGCTGCCGGAAAATTTCTCACCTCGACGAGGGGGACGAGCAACTGCTCCACCGGTTCTTCTGACTCTCTGCCTCTCCTGACAGGCGACAACTGTTTCGAAGGCCCTCTTCCCAAATCTCAGCTATTTAGCTAGTGAGCTGAATGATGCTTTCAATGTTACCAGAGTAAAAGATCGTAAAAGAGGACCACCTGTTAAGGTCAAGCAACTGTTAACTCATAACTAATATCCCGCAGGCTCTCTGCACAAATAAGGAGAACATTGTTTGTGGAAAAGAGGAGAGATTTCTCAGTGAAGATACAGAGCAGCACAGGCGTAATTTCTGTCGTAGCTCTGAATTTGTTGCTCTGAATTGGTCAGTGTGGCTATAATTGGTGACGAGAGAATACAAAGTGTGAGTGACAAGAATGACCTCAAAGCAGCAAAGAGCCCGAGAGGGAAAATGACTGTGACAGGGCCATAATCTAAATCAGGGTAAAAAAAAAAAAAATACAGGAGCTCCCATCAAAAGGGTATTTTCTATAGACAGCTGGTCCAAATCAGAGGTGGTTTTACCAACAAGTTGCTTAAAAGCACACACACACAAAAAAAGAAGCTAATTGAATGTGTGCAACGATCTGAGGGAAGAAGGAAAAACAAACGGTCTGAGTAGAAGAAAATGAAACAGATAAAGAGACAATAATTTAGGGGTGGTTTGCAGGACACTATGACACTCGAAACTTCACTCATCAACACAAAACGACTAAATTGTTCCCGACATGATCCCGTCATAGCACGGAGACAGGGGAGTTGCTTCGGTCATCCGTTGATTTGATCCATTATGACTGTTACACTAATGGCATTAATAAGGGCAAAATTGCTATTTTGAAGCAGAATTTTTATTCTCTTCATTAGACAAACCTCATCGCGTTTCTGCTCTTCCTCCACCAAAGTGCTGCGTGCGTGCATGTGTGTGCGCGTAATGGCTGTGAGGTCGTCTCTATTTTCCAGGCTTGGTGTACAATGTCGTTGCATTGCAACATTTTGCACAGTGAAAAACAACATGTGCTTTGTAATTCAACACCTTGCTATTTCTGACGAGTTGTATTTGCCAGCTGCCACTGATAAAATACAGCAAACCTGTTTTACGTTTTAAAAAAATAAAATATCCACGACTGAGGTGAATAAGAGGGACGACTCTGTGCTCTAATTGACACATCTGACAACTGCTTAAAAGTAATGAAGAGGAGTCGTTTGAAATCCAAGTACATAAACATATACGTGTCCTTGAACTGTGTACATAATTTTATACTAAACTTACTGTATCAGTACGAAGACGGTTTGTGTGTGTTTGAGTGTGTGCGTACATTCAGCCCTCATCAGCCTCTAACATTGAGAGGAATGACACTTTGTGATCAAGGACATGAATTGCTCATTGATTTTTAGGGGCCAGCTTAACTATCCATTCCAATTGATTTTTAGCTTTGCTGGGTGTGCGAGTTATGGCAGTTTTAATGTATCATCTGTATGTGTACTCATCACCCACAGCAGGAGGATTTACAATAGTCTGTGGAAAATGCACATACAGCACCGTGTGCAAATGAGGGACAGGGACTTTATCTTTTTCTCTTCTTTTTCTATTACAATTTCCTGGAGCGAAGGTCATAAACCTTCTTATGTTTTATAACAGGTGAAAAATAAAATCACCTTTAACATCCATTTTATATCTGAGTCATTATGTGCCTTTGAACTTCGTAAATGATCTATTGGTACTAAAGCGTTGTTGTTTTTTTTTTAATTTATCTAGATACAGTCGCGGAAAATAAAACCAAAGCCTGTGAATGAACTGTAATCCCCTTTAATGCTAATCAGTGTTGTTTGAAGCGTTCATGTCAGCTCACAGGATCATGTAGCCACACTAACCAGAGACGAATAGAAATTTCAAGCGAGTTCAGGCGCCCATACAGCATATACAATGGATTCGCTGCAAACTTTTACAACACAGACAAAAATACAAGTTCTAGTCTTTTTAATCTTCACATTTTTTTTTGGTGTCATTTGCATGCATTTAGCCGGATTCATATTACCATGAATTAACAATTCATATAAACGATTAATAATCAATGATTCGATGATGTAAGAGACAAAGTCAGAGCAATGTGATCCAAAAGGCGGTCTAAAGTCATCTGTCAGGTAGAAAGTCATTAAAATAGGGGCTCGTTTTCCTGTGCCAAGCTTAGGTTTCACAGAGGCAGGGATACATTTCTATTCTTCAGCAAAAGGCTGCGCTCTCATATGATATCATCTCTTTCAGAACATTACTCTCAATGGCTTGTCTTTTTTGTCTTTTGTATTTTCCTCCAATTCAAATTGCTCTTTTTTTCCAAATGATTTGGGTGAAGCGGTCCTCTGTGTGAGGTAACTGCCTTTTGTTCAGTGAAAAAGGACTGCATAAAGCACACTTTACTCCATCCTTTAAAAAAACAAGTCTGCTTAATTAATGTTTTACAAGTGCTGCTGTATTCTTAGGCAAAAAAAAAAAAGCCTCTATCAAAGCCGGCAGGTTCAGATTACGTACGCTAATTGAAATTCTGAATTTCTAAGCCAACTTCTTTTTTTCCCTGCTCCCACTCTTTCTCCCTGTGCACACAATAAAGCCGGGCGTTTTGTAGTCCACAAATGACATCAAATCATCTAAGTAATATGGGCTTTTCTTTTTTTTTTCCTGTATTCTCATGTTCTGCTTTTGGGTTCATGAGACAGCTTAATAAAGCAGTAAATGCTTGGGGAAGCCTGTGAGCCTAGTGTGTGTGTGTGTGTGTGTGTGTGTGTGTGTGTGTGTGTGTGTGTGTGTGTGTGTGTGTGTGTGTGTGTGTGTGTGTGTGTGTGTGTGTGTGTGTGTGTGTGTGTGTGTGTGTGTGTGTGTGTGTGCGCATGCTGATGTGCACACGCATGCTCTCATGTTTTACCTCCACCAGGGACCTCAAAGCAGAAGCCAAAGCCTGGTTCCACACACTCAAGCAGATTTTCCAAAAGAATAAAGCAAAAATAAAGCCAGTGAACAAAAGAGAATGACTAATATTGAAACCAAAGCCAAAAGTAAGACACTTATCTCATGAGTTGACATTCATAGAGCCCATTTTAATGCAGTCTGAGCTAAATGAATACAGCATAATTTACAGGTTATACATGCATTAGGTGCTGGAGGAAGGCAGACTGTGTGAACAGCTGCAGGTGTTTGAGCTTCCAGGCTGAGGGTGAGTTTGGACAAGCATCACAGACACCAAACGCCTCAATAGAGGAAACGGAGGACACGCAGGTTTCTAGGCACTGGTGACAATGATCTAAGATGTTTAGGGAGATTGGAAACGTGCAAATGTGGAAGAAAATCTTTTTTTGGAAACACCTCATGCGCTCATTTGCCTCGACAATAAAGGTTTCAACCTTTCCAACTATGACTATTTATCTGGCAGGATAACTGTACTCGGTGATTACATAAATTACAGAGTTTAAAAAAAATGTCATCCTTGATAACCTTTGTTCTGAGTTAATCATTGCAGCAAAAAGAAAACTGCTTCTCCTCTGCTCTCTTTTATATTTACCCAAACTCCCTCCTTTCAGCGGCTATTATTTTATTGGCTTGTTTTGCAAGCCTTATAACTTTGCATTCTTTGCCCAAGGTCAGTTTCTAGTGCGCCACGAGGAGTATTTACACACGGGGCTTTTCAGGTCAGTTCTATTGTATTTACATCAAATAATTTTTGATAAGGGATGTAAAAGACCTATAAACCTGACATCATAAACAGGAGAGGTGTAGCTGAAATAAGGACAAAAGATCAACGGCTGATTTCTTCTTCTATTTTTTTTTTTTTTTTTTTAATCACTGAACAGGTTGATATTTTTGAGTAAAGTCTTGTTACTGCCTCCCCTGTAATGCTCACCCTGACACCCCCATCCTCAAAACTCCAACCAACCCCTGCCCCTCTCTCTCTCTCTCTCTCTCTCTCTCTCCCTCTCTCTCTCTCTCTCTTCAAAGTCAGGGTATGGACTTGTTAGATTTAGTCCAATGGCTTCCCAGTGCGGCCAGCAAGCGAGCTCTTGTTTCATAGAGAAGTACCTCCCCTGTTATCTCCCTAGCACTATAATCACTTAACAAAGACTTGGGCATTTGCACAAATTAAAACATCAATAATGCATAAGTGCTTTTCAGTTTTGAGCTATAGTGTCCCTGTATTGGGATGAAATACCCCCCTCTACCAGTGAAAGAAAAAAAAAAAAAACTCCAGCTCGCCATCTTCTGTCCCACAAACAACTTGAAGAAGCCACGGCCTGGCTTTGAGCAACAACACCGGCTTCGTTTAAAGTTGAGGCTGAGGCTGCGGTGAACATTTCGGATCTGCTCTGGTAACCGGGACGGAGTGCCTGGGCTGAGTGGGATGCAGAAGTTGTTTTAAAGCAAGAGGGAATAAGTGGTGGTGGTGCATCAATGCAAACAGGCAACACCCTTGAGTGGCGCAGTGTGGCATCTTTCCATAAACAACACCACCGCCGTGTCCCCGACATTTATGATTTGTGGTCAGAATGGCAACACAGGCCTGATTCTCATCCAAGACTGCATGTTTGCCCTACCCTTACAAGGCTAAATCTGCCCGACCTACTCTCTTATTTTCTCAGATGAAAACACCAGACACTTCGTACAGCTGCCGGAGAGCTTTGCTTAAAACTAGTCATATGAGCACATTACACTTGGACCTGGAGGTCTAGGGCGGGGGCATCATGGGAAAGAAACTTTGTGACACTTTGAAACAAGGATGCTGCTCGGGATACGGCTTAATTCGAAAAGGAAACCTCCTTCATATTTATTACTGCAGTTGTGACTGCAGTTGCGCTGACTATGGAGGAGTTAAGTATCATTATTGGACTAGTAAATCCATGACCGGTACCATTCCAACACCAATAGAGGACGAGCCATTCTATACAGATGGCCTCAAGGACAATTAGCAGTAATGATTGGTTGCCACATAAATGAGGGAAATTCTATTTGCTGCTGCACTTGCTGATGATCACAGACCAAATGCCTCTGACAATAATATGGGTGACTGCTTTAAACTTACTTGTAAACGCTGGGTAAATACACAGCACACCAGGAAAAAGAGGGTTTCTTGTGGTATCATTTCAGTCTGTCTAATATTCAAGGAATACATAATGAAGTAAGGTTTCACTTTGATTCCCATGCAAACATCACATTATTATGAAAAATAAAGAGATGAGACAAACAGCAGAGTGATCTAAAATATTATCTCTTCAATCATATCCCTTTTCCCAAGATATCTTCATTTTCCCCCTCCCTTCTCTGTCAGTTAGTCTGGCAAACAATCCCCTTGTTAGCAAACTGTTAAGACAGCCGCTTGGTACACAAATTGCGCTCGACCAAGCGAATTTGTTTTGCAAGGGTGACCTGTTTAATCATCTCATTTTCTTTGGCGGACATTTATTCATCTGGTTTCCACGGTTACAGAGAACATTAAGGGGCTACAGTAATAAGGCTGGAGAGTCAAACAGGTAATAAAAAAATTAACGCCATTTTCCAGCAGCCGAGGACAGTGGGTGAAATGAATCAAGGGAGAGGGGAGAGAAGCAGCGGGGGGAGCGGGAGGGTGGGGGTGATGTGTTGGGGTGGGGGCTCCAATATTGTCCAAACAATAAGCCTTAGCGGTTATTTTACTCTGAAGATCAGGTGGTGCCGTTATGGACATGACACTTTGGGCACAGAGCAGAGCTCCTTTTTTTTATTGTCATTTAGCGATTACATATCAGAACAATTAAAAGTTAGCCCGAGATATCTATTAACTTTGCTCTTTTTTTATTTCTCCTGTGCTTCAGAGGGGAAGATAATTTACACTTCTGGCAATGCGACGTGTCAATAACATGCGAGGGACAACATGACATTTAGAAGCTCTGTTGAGAAATGTTTCATAGTCCTCCCCAGTTGAATCATGTTTTCTGCGCGTGGCATCTGAAAAGCCGAGTATCAGAAAAACAATAGGAAAGAAAACCTCAGCGATTATGCAGTTCAGTGTCTCGAACCACTGCAACCATAGACCTACACACAAATTGAGAGTAACACTTCTTGCCAAATATAGAAAATTCCAGCACAATAGGGGGAACAGGTGCTGAGGGCCCATAGAAAGTGACGAAGCTGAGGAGCTGGGGTTGCTGCTGAGTGCCAAATAAGGCAGTGAGACACGTTGCACCAAGCCACAAAACAACCTACTGTAACAAGATTTTCTCAGTGTGACAACTGTCACTGATTCTCCCGTGCGCCCTGCTTTTATAACACGAATCGGAACCGCTTTTAACCCCAATAAAAACCGAACAAGAGATAACAAGCAACAATTTTTGCACATTACTCATTTCTCCACTCCTTCCGAAAGTATTCCTAATTGACAGCAGGGTTTAGGCACTCCTAAAATATGCACAAAACTTCCCAACCAAGCCCTTAATCATTTAAATAGTCTGGTTTAACCTGTATCTGGGCATTTTATGACTTTGCCAACACCTGTCCCCCACCCTCGCGAAAAACAAACTAAATAAAATTCTTTCTTTGTTTGCTGTCAAGTTACTGGCACATCCGTCCGACTGAGGTTGGAGGAGGACGCACAATTGCTGGCAGACTGCATCTCTCAGGCGAGGGAGGGAAAAAGAGATGTCAGCCGGCCCAGCCCCACACACACATATGGGCGCGCACACACACACATACACACGCACACACACACACACAAATGAAGGATACGCACTTTAACATCAAACACACACCGCTCGCGTGTCACAACCAGAGCACCCTCTTCTCCTTCCTCCCGCCCTCCACCTCGTGTTCACTCCTCGTCGGGGCATGAGCCCGGAGGAACAAACTCTCATACACGCGGAGTGAAATCCCCAAAAGAGGGATACAGAATGGACAGCAAAAAGGCTAAGCTGTGGCTACGGGACTGCCAACTGTTCTGCTAACAGCCTCTTAACAGGTGTGGGCTCCAGAACCATGTAATCCTATCAAGTTACCAAGTGAAAAAAAAAAAAAAAAAAAAAGGTGGGGAGGGAGGAAGAAATCCGACAAACTGCATGCTCCTAGGCTCTTCTCTTCCCTTCTTCTCGATGTTTCCCCGTCTCTGTTGTGACAGAAACGAACAGCTGGGCTTCAGATTTATCATGTACAGACAGTAATTATTGCCGGTGCTGCCTGCTACTGACCCAAGTGAATAGAATGTCACATGAAAAAAAAAAAAAAGGGGAAAGAAAGAAAAAACTGGCGGCAGAAGGAGGGCTGAAAGTTGAGGGGTGCCGGGTTGGAGCGGGAGTAAGGGGGTTGGGGGGCTGCGTGGAAGATGGGTGGGTGACACGAAAGACAGAGCGGGGCAGTGTTTAAACGTCACTGTGTTTCTGTTTGCAGTCAATTACGGCTGAGGACAGGGGTATTGGCTCTGTTACGCGGCAGAGCAAACATTTTGTCGCTCACGGTGAAGGTGACAGCAAAAAAAAAAAAAAAGAGAGAGGTTCCATGTTTGTTTCTCTTTTTTTTTTTTTTTTTTCCTTCTTTAAACTCACCCTATCAAAAAATAAGGCCAGGTGCTTTACTGCGGGCCTTGAATTCCTGTCAAAGAAAAGGTGACAGAGAACTGAAACTGAGAGCTCGACCCTTAAAAACAGCGGTGAAGTGAAAAGACAGATTTGCTTTCGACACCGACTCTTCTCTCGCCTTTCATTTGAGTTGTTGCAGAGCACGCATGACCAACCAAACTTTCCGGCAATTATTGTTTCAAGGAAAACAAGGGGGGGGGGGGAAGCCACAGATACTGGACCACACAAAGTGTTTCCGTCTTTATCTCATACCTGTCTGACCCCACCTGCTGCATTTATTCCACAGATAAGAGGGTCAGAAGATAAATTCGTAATTTATTACCCATGTCAATCACTGTCCTTGTTATTGGACAGTTAACACTCTGCATCTGCTGCTGCCTTTTCACACACGTTGGGTCCAAAAGTTGCGGTCTGTCACATCCCGCGACCACTAACCTACACACGGACTCGTTCGCACCTTAAAGACCCCCTGCCACATTTAAAAGGATTAGTCACCACATTTTGTGCCGGCTTAATCTCTCTTTCAGCTGGCCTAATAAGTGCGCTTCGATAAGCGAAGCATGCAAATTCATTCATGGCCAGTGGAGACCGCGCTTTCAGACAAACGCGCCAAAGTCTTCCACTCTACTAATTACCTCATCATTTTCCCCTTTTCCCCCCTCTTATATAGCATATCAACAACTACAGATTATTCTAGTCCCTTACTTTGCATGAAATCATAATTTTATATGCAAGATTAGGAAGTCGAGAGAGAGGGAGGGAGAAGAAAAAGTTACTGGAAGCTTCTCTCGTGAAGACATGACACGGCACATTCAGCTGCAAAATTAAAAGGAGAATTATTCTGTCACTTGTGTCAAAAAAAAGGTTTTTTTACCAAAAATTTTTTTTGTCTTTTTTTAATCTATTGTCTAATTTACAAATAATTACCGTACTTCTTAAGAATAAATGTCAGTATCATTTCCACTTCTCTTTTTTTGTACAAAATCTGTGAAAATAAAAACGTACTTTTATTTTATTTTACCTTTTTTTTTTTTTTTTTTAAGGCAATGAAGACACAAGGTGCAACCTGTTTATCATTCCGGAATATTTCTTCACCAAGTATTAATTAGGCCATTACTCCAGATTGGTGACGGGGAGCTTTGAGGTTTTAATTAGGTGCTGGCCATTGCATGAGTGCACAGGAGTGAAGAAAGGGGGTGGTGATGCCACTTGCCTTGCTCCTGGCCCATATCAAGTAGCCGTGAACACTTTGGCTACTACGGCAAGATGCATGGCAGCCCACGTGCATCTGGAGTTTATTTGATCATTTGATCTCTGATGTTTCCTCTTCCTGCCGGTTGAAAAAGAAAAAAAAAAAAAAAAGGAAAAAAAGGCCAGTTGGTGCGATTTGGGTATTAAAAGATGGGGGTTAAGGTAATTATGGTGTTGGGTGGTTTGTGTCTGATGACTGGGCACATGCTCAATCAGGACTCAGCTGTCCCTCTACCCCCCCTCGTGTATACACACACACACACACACACACACACACACACACACACACACACACACACACACACACACACCTCCCTGTCCTTGTCTGCTGTCTGTGTTTCCCCCTTCTCTATCCCTGCCACTCTGCCTAAACCAGGCATAACGCACACAGCCTCGCGCAACATCAATCAAATCCTGAGATCGGACCATAAAACTACACAAACATATACGCTGCCGTTAACTGCTGGATTTGACACTTTATGAAATAGGAAAACTGGATTTGAATATTTAAAGAGAAAATAGCAAGGTCGATTTAAAAGACAGAATTAAATGGTGGTGATAGTGATTTTTTTTTTCTTTTAATTGTTCAAATAACTTTTATTTTTTGTCATTTTGCAAATCAAAAAAACATGAATGAAGCCATTTCTGTAACTCATTTCAGCAAAATGTTGTGTCTTCAAATTTAAATAAATGACACTGAGAGCAAAAAAATATATATATCCCGGTATAATTTGAACAAGGTATTAAATAAATAAATCTTGAGAATGTGAGTGTTTTTCCTCGGTTGACAAGGCGATACTAATCACCTCGTTGCTGTGAAGCACTCTTCCCTGACAAGGCTCCTTAGAATACAAGGATCCCCCAGGAGAAATCGGCATGAAAGAGGTTAAAGACAATGACTCGCATTTTTTCCCTCCAAATGTCTCTCTGTTAAATTTATTTCAAAACTCTGTTAATCTGCTGTACACAACATTTCCATTAGCATAGCCCGGCCCCCTAATAAAAATTCCGGCTAGTTTAATTAAAAAATGTAAATTTACTGTCATCCAAGGAGCAGCAGAAATAGGAGTGCAACAGCATATTTTATTGCTTAAGACATCAAATTGATTCGGGTTATTGCTAAATTGTGATAAAAGGTTATTGAAAGGCTTCGGACCTGGGCTTGTTTTTCTCCCTCATTTCATCCTGGTTTTTGTGGAAGGCCGTAAACGATGGAGAGGGCCACGAAGGGTTAATGAGACAACTCAGTGAAGGAGAAGGCAATCAACATTATGACTCATAAGAGGGGAGAAAAACATTTTCCGAGCTGACGAAAAGTTTGAAATTAGGGTGTGTCACGATAACAGTCAAACTTGTTTGTTGTTATTTTAAACTATAATACATGGCACCTTGAATAACCAGACGTAATAAGCGAGCCCTCACGTCTGTCTCTCGCGTGTGTTTGTGAAACCCTGTGGTCACAGTGGTCTGCTAATACAGTCTGTCAAGAGTTATATTTAATGAGAAACAACATCCTTAGATTGGCTTATATTTCTCATTTAAAGTGCCAAGTCTGAGTTGAAGAGCACGAAAGCCTATATAGTGTCAAGAGGGCTTAAGTTCAGGAGGGAGCAACAGAAAACACACAGAAGGAGATAAAATGTAAAAAAAACAGGGAGTACATAAATGACAAATAAACATCATGAAAATAACAGCCTGGAGCAACAGCGCCTGCTTTAAATACAGATGCTAGATTTTATATTTGAGGTTTTTAAAGAGGTAAAAATTCTAATCTTGTTCAAATATATACACGTTCATGCCTATCATTTCTATAATTACAATTTAAAACAATCTGATATCCTTTTAAAAATATATTGCACAAAATCATCAAAACTTGCTAAATATTTTGAGTGTAAGATTTTTAAGGCATTTTTTAAATGTGGCTGATGAGATTGATCGAAGAGAAAGAGGAGCTGTAATATCCCCTAAAAAAATGTGTTTTGTTTATCTATTGTTTAGAGTAGTAACATTTATGTATTGTAATAACAATGAAATATACACACACATTATATAAGGGAGAAACCACTCAGTGCATGCAATCACTCGCACATACAGCACACACATCTAAACAGTAACCGTAAATAAAATGACTTATTTTTGAGCACAAAGATTTAAATAAATAAACTGAATAAAAATAAAATAACGAGTAAAGTGAAGTGAGGGTTTTTACGGAGAGACGTAATCCAATGACAACTGTTTATGTTTCTAAAAGTGTGCACACAAAAACTGCTGATAATCTGGAAGCTACAGGTTCAAACCCATTTTAAATTGTCTGTATCTCAGGTGCATTTACACAAACACAGTGATCACAGAGAACAATGCTATTAAATAATTCAAATTAATATTGTGTTTTTAATTTTCAGCCACTCTCTATTGCTTTCAATCTAACACTCCTGTTTACAGAGTATTGCAACTAATGCCTGTGTGATGTATACAGTCTAATTAGAAGTACCTGGAAAGGTGTAAGCACTGCTCCTGTTCCCTATACATGTGTGACAACATAAGCAACACAACTGTTTGTTTGCTTTGTCCCCCTGGCAACAAACCCTTAGGCCATTCAGGTTACCCTAATGGCACTGCCAGTGCCTCTGTGGGTCAAACCAATACCTGGGTTTCTACAGAACAAAAACACTGGCTTGTTCAGAAACATGTCATTGAATGAACGGAAGAAGGGGAGAAGCAGGTGAAGACATACAGAAATAAAGAAAAAAGACAGACTGACGGGGACTGCTGCTCTCACGACTGAGTCCTACAACATAAATAAGCTCTGACGCGAGAAAATGAAACTTGCTGGGTGAACTTTCTTCACGTGTGTGCTGCCTGTGAGAGAAGCGGCAAGAGCCGCGCGCTGGAGAAATGGGCAATCATATTTGATATTGCAGTCACCTTTGGGCACTGTCAAAGAGCTATAAATAAGGGTGTCGCAACACTTGGGTATACCAACGTGCTGGCACATAGTTTAATCATGAACAACTTCCCTTCTCTTGTATATTTAGTCGGAGATAAAGGCACACCTTAAACTGTCAGCTAATAAAACTGATCTGACAAAGATAGAAAAGAAGAAGAGTACTCACCATATTCAGGGAAGTCGAAGTTAAATCCTCTCAGACATGTAACTTTCATAATATTACTCAACTCTTGTTAGAAAGTCATTCGAATGCTGCTTGGTGGAGAGGGGAATAGAGCGGAAAAGTATCTAGATACAAAAAAAAAAAGGCTTCCTTCAATCAAGCACTAAACTCCTTGACATGTAATCTGTCAATAGTTTGTTGCTGAGATAATGCCGGCTGCCACGAGCGGATTTGATTGGCAGCTTAGGGTCTGGCCCCTCCTTCCTGTGGTTTGATGGGGGGGTAGGTGAAAGAATATGGAGCCTCCCCCTTCCCTCCTCTCTCTCTCTCTCTCTCTGTCGCTCTCTGCCTCTCATGCGCTGCCTCTCTCTCTGCTGTGCTCCCATACACACACAGCCACATGCATACACACACACACACACACTCACACACACACACAGAGAGACCAAGCTGTTGGTGATGTTGTCTGAATAGGCTGATAGGAAATTATGGCAGAGGAACCGGAGCAGTTTTTTTTCTCCCTCCCTCAGTGGGCTGGCCTTTCCATCTTTGTGGTCTTCTAGCCTTTCAACTCTCTTGGGGTGGAGCCTCCACTGCCTCTATTTAAATGAGGAGCGCACAACACTTTAAAAAAAGAGGAGGTTTTCTGGAGGGAAAGATTACACGTTTATTAAAATATATTGTACTTTTAGTGATTCGAGGCATTCAGACTGATTGTTTAATTCAAATGGAGTGTGACTACATGTAAAAGAAGCTTTTCAAAAAGATATTTAATTATTGTTTTATATAAAGTACAAACTACAGTAGGCGAATGAGTATTGTGACAGTTTTGTAAGCAAGTCACCCTCATTAAATCTTCACTGAATGTTTAATGTGTTCAAATTAAAAGAGGGCAATTATATCGAGCAAATTTGTGCACGTGATGAATATGCTCGCCCTCTTATATTTCTCGGCGAATTGTTACAAGTTTTTTAAAAACACCCCGACGAAAAACATCCCTCCTTGCATTTCATCTCCGTGCGATAACTCTTTCACTCCTCTCACAAAACAGGGATCCTCTCCATTTCAGCCCCGCGCTACACACTTTCTTTGCGTCTCTCCCTCGAAGCGCACTCCTTCCCTCCCTCTGATAAGCTATCAGTTTTCATTGTAATTTCAGGTGAAATGATTAACGACGGCCGTTACCAGGTGACAATGAATACTTTATAAGACAAACCCCTTATTTGCCTGGCAGTTTCTTCCGCAGTGGCATGCAAAGTGCCTCTGGGCCATTTGTACATATTGTCCATATACTGTAAACATGGCACTGAGCAAGAATATGGAAAGTGACACAAAATAACAACAATAACAAGCTCTTAACTTTCAAGAGGAGCTGGGTATGCTTGATTGCCACAGCGGTTTTAGGCTGAAGAAAAAAATAGGTCTCATTCGCTGGTTATAGAAAAGGGGAAATGAACAACTTTATGGCTGTGAAACGTACTACAGTGATGTGTAGTTCTGGCTTCAGTTCCTGTGAGCTGTCAAAAAGACTCAAAAGTATGTCCATAAAACAGGTTTTGGTTGATTCTGAAATTCGGATGACTCACCCAGGTTAATAATGAAGAATATCCTTTTGTCTCCTCCTCCTTTCGCCACATAAAGGGAAATGTCCTTAAAAGAGCCTCTGTCAAAAGGACCCGCCCTTTATCTAACACGGTACTGTAAACACAACTGCAGGGTTTTTTTTTGGCTGTTTTTCTTTGTCAGCCACGATAAAAATCTGACTGTTTTTGTTGTACATGACCTGACTTGGCATCCAGACTCTGCTTCTGTTGCAAAAGGTGTTAGATATGATCTTTTGTCAAATGTCAGCGCCGTTTTTCATCAGTCACCTAATACAAACAAACATATTCTTTCGGGTGGATTAGTGAGGCCTGGCAAGGTGTGACGCCCACACGGATAATTACTCAAAAACTGTTGAATACCACTTGCAACACAGAAAACATGTTTATGACACTTTCAGCAAAATGCACAGAACATTGAGGCTTAAATATAAAACCTACAAAAAAGACTACTGATATCAATGTTAATGTTTAAAACAGACACTGCTTGTGTTAAAACTTTTAAATGACTATGGGTAGAAGCAGGATCTAAAATTACTCTGTGACGCCCTTGCCTCACATTGCAACATGGTGACAAAAACTTCCACAATATCTCTGAACTTAATATCAGTGTATGCTCCATTCATGTAAGAGTGTCCGCAGGAGGGAGGGTTTGTGGTCCCCGCACTGAAGCCCTCTGGCCCGCGAGCTGCCATCTTTGGAGGCGAAACCATTACTTTTCAAAAGGAGCTGTGGGGCTTTTCGTTTGATGTGGTCCGGGGGTATTGTATGGTGCATGCGGGAGAATGTTGAGGGCAAGGTGGAGTGTGCGTGCATGCGAGTGTACGTGCACGCCGCCGTGCACGTGACATAGTAGGGGTACATCAGTCAAAGGGCCGCCGGGCCAGACGTTTGGCTGCCCCTGACAGTGCACTCCAGGAGGGGCTGGTCTGGTGCAGGGCCCACTCCGAGCCCTCCATTCCCCAGGACAAAAGCTACGGCCCAGTTGAAAGATGTGAATTCAGTGGCTTTTGTGCCCAAAGCCCAGAGACATGCCGAGTGAGAAATCTGACCTTTGCCGAAAGTCAGATTGTGTTTTTGAACCCCTCTCGCAGGCTCTGGCAGTTCGGGGCAAAAAAAGCAAGCGGGCGAATGGGATGGAGTGGGCGTGAGCCGGCGTGGGGTGGAGGTCCGTCCTAACTGGGGGAGTGTGCGGGTGGGGGTGGTGGGCGCTGTCTCTGCTGCATCCAACTTGGAGCACAACAAATTAAAATAGTTTGTGTTTCTCGGCGGACGACGGATCAAGCTCATTCTTTATATTCACTGTCATGTTGTGTAAAATTGGCAGGAAATTGAACGTGTAAAAGCTTAATTCTGAAGCAGGGGCTTTTAAAGTGGGATTCAACAAGAGTTCATCCTGGTGTTATTCGAGGTTGTCTGCGATGTGGAATATTATTCCCTCTCACGTCTGTTTATATTGCATTATATATTTATTTTTAAGCAGAGAAGGAGCTGAATATTAAACTTACACACAAATATAGCCAGAACAATGACGACGGCACTACAACACTTTCTGGTGATCATCATTTGCATTACTCATGACAATGATTCTTAAGAATCTCATTTGATTTTCATAATTGCAGTGTGGATGTATATGCCTCTACATATATACACTATGAAAATCACGTGGCAAAATCTCATTATAGGTACACACTTGAAAGCAATTAACGTGGAGTTTGTATGAAGTATAAGGTATATTTGTGCGTCAACATGCGGCCAAGTCTTAGTGTGTGTGTGTGTGTGTGTGTGTGTGTGTGTGTGTGTGTGTGTGTGTGTGTGTGTGTGTGTGTGTGTGTGTGTGTGTGTGTGTGTGTGTGTGTGTGTGTGTGTGTGTGTGTGTGTGTGTGTGTGCGTGCGTGTGTGCGCACATGCATGCATGTGTTGTACACTGCTGATATTACATGAATCATGATATAGTGTGTTGCTTGGCGGCACTGTGCTGAGAGCAGAGATTTTGTAGATAGAATAGGCCTATGTTTTTCAGTCATACATTTTTCTTGACACTGCTTTCATCCCCCGGCCGTAATCATCATATCTCCCCCATTGCTCTCCCGGATGCAGACATCCATAATGCAATCTTCCTAATTTTGATCCCTCGCAATCTGGTTTTAAAAGGGAGGAGAAAAAAGGGACATATTTCTGAAGGCTCGCTCGGTAATCATTTTAGACAGATAGCCTTTCCCATCGCAGATGAGCAAATATTTGTAAACCAGCTATCTAATGGAAAATTATAGTGAAATTAGAGTGAAATTCATGACAGTGAAATCCGATTATCTGTAATTCTATTATGCCATCTTAGCCCACACAGCATATTTTTGTGGAGTTTTTTCCATAAATACCTATGCCAGGGGTCCTGCTAATCAAATAAAATTGAAATTCATCTTCCCATTAAATTCAATTAGCTGCAATTTCTAAACCCTAACAAAGATTTTAATTACTAAATTATAAAATTCTCCCTAGCCAAATTGGGGAGAGAAAAAGTGCATCCCCTGCATCTGAAAAACAAACCCATGAAAGGAAATTGTTGATCAAAAAAGATATCCAGGGGAAAATAACATTAGGGAGAGCACTGGGGCCCTTATTCAGCGAGTCTGGGTGGGGAGTGACGTGTGCCAAGCGTTAGGCTCCTGGGCTGGAGGAAATGAACTTAGCCGAGGTTCTCTTTGTCTCTAAATGTCTGCCCTCAGAGTTATTATGCTGTAATTGACTAATTGACACCTTAATTTCATTTATGGGGCTCCTGTGTTCATAAAGCAACCTCTGGGTGGGGCAGTGGTCTTGAGTGGAAGCAAGGAAGTCAACGTCCAGGACAGCAGGTAGGGCCTTAGGCCTTCGGTTCTGTCCTCGGCAGATGACGATTATGTATTTGATAATGAAATGGTCAGGAAGAACACACTGACTTAGTGGAGGCTTAAGGAGCATCTTACTCGTATGTTCAAATCCCTCTGATGCATGCTGATAGGTAATAATCACGCATGTCCATCCTCACAATCTGTCACTGCAGACACAAATGACCTCCCTCAGGGTCAGAGCAGTTGATTGCCAGGAAGTGAGGTTCTAAAACTCTCCGGCTGAGATTCGAATGGCGCCCTGGCTTTTCTAACTTCACAGGTGAATGCGGCTGCGTTTTTGTATTGTTGTACTTGAGCTCCGATTCATCTGAGAGGAGCTAGTGGAGCCAGGAATTACTGCCGGCAACACTTAGCTGGGAGAACGCTGCTAATAGGACAGCTCTGGGGTCTCAGGTCAGCTACCGGGTCTATTTCCCAGCCACCCCCTGCTCCTCACCAGTGGGCCACTAAAATAACAGCTCAGCACCCTCTGCAGACTACAAAGCTCCATCTGAAAAGGCACCTGCTGCTGTTATTCACTTTAGCCCCTTTGGCAGCTCCCTGTGTCTGTTTAAAGGACACGTAGAAGAGAAAGAGTGACTGGGAAATGATGAATTATTTAAGTATGATGTCTAATTGTTTCAAGGCAGACATCTTGTTTCTGGAAGGTAAAGCTTGAGGGTGGGGGGCGGGGGGGCTCATTGTGAAGAGGTCTGTCTACTGTGTAATGCAGGCTGCAGTCTTGCACTTGAAGTGACTGCGTAAATATGACCGAACTGAAACTTTAATCTGCTTTTTCCACACCCAAGCTGGCTGGGTATTAAAGATAATCTTTTTTGTGTGTCATATGGTGGGAGATATCGATGGAGCTAATTTTTTAGAGACAAATCTGATATTTGTCAACTGGTTGAAAAAAACCTGGGGATTTTCTCCTAATCCTCCCTTGGATGTGAAGGCGCGTTAACAGCAAAATGCAGATGGTGTTCTGTGCACGGAGAGTACCCAGCACTCAGCGCAGTGCATACGGAAAGGCGCAGCTAGCCTCACCAGGGCTCAACACAACCTGCAGATAGCGAACTCCCTCCCCCTCCGCACCCACATTCAATTAACAAGCCACTTGTGAAAGCAAAGGCATGTTAGTTTATTCCAAAGCGCAAACTTTGCAAAATACATTTCTTGGTTGTTTCTCTTTACTTTTTGTTTCCTTGCTGACATAACATCCTTACTTCTAGGCTGTGTTCATCAAATATTCAGTTGCAACTCAATTCCAATAAGGAAAAGAAAACAAATTATAAATAAAATGGAGGCATAAATCTTTCAGGATCCTAATTCTAACTTTCCCTTGGAGTGTTTCTGTCTTTATTTTGTCACATTAAGCAGTTTTACTTTCCGTTCCCACTGTAGGCGCGGCTGATTGTGCAGACTGGTGGAAAGAGCCCTTTATTCTTCTGCTCTCTTGTTGTGGAACGTTGTGAATTTTGTGGTGTCACTTCTTTTATGCACAATTATCACTTGTGTAACTTCTGGCTTTGCTTTTATGACCAGCAGAACAATAAAATATCTGTGAGGTTCCTTTTTTTGGGGGGGTTGTGAGGCTGCGCTTGTACTGTGAAATAAAACTGCAGCCTTGCGACAACAAACCAACGCAGTGTCGTGATGAGAAGCTGTTCTGGCTGTCTTATCTTATCCAGTATTTTAGGACGACATTTGCTCTGGTCATTTTCGCACCAGAATGCAACATGGCAGAGCACTCTGCATGCATTCCTTCGCTGCTTTGTGGCTCTCCATTACATTTGACATTGTGTTGATAGTCATTCTGTGGCCCTTGCCAGCCATCGAGTCAAACGTATCTTGCACTGTCGTCACACCAAAGGGGACCAACAACACAGAAAACTTACCAGAGAGGAACATATGGTGTATGCACTGAAACGCTGTGCATTTCATTATTGTGTGGATGGGCTTATGGGTGTGTGCTTCTAAACCAATTATTGAATATATAGCTATGATTACTAAGGTTGACAGTATGGGACAGAGCAGATTAATGTCAAGAGGACAGGGAAGACGCTGACAGCATAAAAGCTAAAATAGGTGTGGAGGGATGAACCATCTGACCGGCAAACTCCAGATAAACCAAACTTCTTTCTTTCCTCAGAGTATCGTTGGTGGCTGTCAGGAAAAACACCAAATGTTGTACTTAACTAATATATGTGGAATGTAATTTCAACAGGGTTTAATAATAAATGCATACTGCACACAAACATTTCATTTAAAAAAAAAAACTCAGATTAAACTTAAATTAAAACATTTGTGAAGAGTATAAATATTTTTTTTTCTTTTTAAATGCAACAGGCGAGGAAGCTATGATAACCTGCAGTGTGTGTGTTTATTGTGCACAAGATAAAGCTGACTTCTATTGATCAGACCTGCTATGAAGAAAAGTTGACATTATATGCACTATGAAATTCAGCATTTTTTTAACCTTCAGCAATGCTTGTCATTCGCTTGTAAAATAAATATATAAATATACACCATGAAGAAGAGAAGGGGGTGGAGAGAGAAGAAAAAAAAAAATCACTAAAGCTCTTTTGCTGTAATTGGCTGAATAGCAAGGGCAGCAGAAAATTTACAGGCAGACAACAGTGTGAAGGGGACTCGGTCACAATGCAAAACTAAGCCCTCAGCACCAGCAAGGGAGTAAGCAAGCCGGAGCAGGCAAGTGAGTGTCGGGGTGCCTGCCTGGCATTTCTTGACTACCATGAAGCACTTGTCTCTCCACAGCTCGGGCGGTAAGCTGCAGAGCACAGTCCATTTTCCCGACAAGTTAAGTAAATAACCCAAGTAAGCATGCAGAAGACAGTGACAGGGAAAGAGAAATCCTCCAAAGTCACTGTGGTGACACTCTACTAAATCCAATCAAACTGAGGAAAGAGAGAGGGAGCGAGAGGGGGAGAAAGAGAGAGAGAGGGAGAGAGAGAGAGAGAGAGAGAGAGAGAGAGAGAGAGAGAGAGAGAGACAGAGCGAGAGCACGAGAGGGGGGGGGGGGGGGGGGTGGGGTATCCTCTTTGGTGCCTGTGTGTGTCCAACAGCATTGATGCAATAACACCTCATTCAGTGTTTAGCCCTTCTCAAAGGACAGGCAGGGATAACACTTTAAACCCTGTGGCTTTATCTCCTGCAGATTTTCCATAAAATGCCAAGCCAGGGAGCCGGGGCCATGTGACTACCATGTAGGTCAGGGCAGATGGGGGGGTAGAGAGTGTGGGAGGTGAAGGGAGGGAGACAAAGTCGGGGAGGATGGGAGTTTTCTAATAGAACTGTTGAAAATAGCAAGCAGTAACCAGATTACATCAATTAAGAGTTCATCTGTAGCGGCGCTGAATAAAGCAAGACTGAAAGGTAAAGCGAGAGCTTACAAAACACAAAGTACAAGAAATCCAGCATTTACGCCACTATTTCAAACAATAACAACGTTCTGGTTTAGATGTTTGTTATTTTTGAGTGGACTCAGATTTGCCTTGAGAGGAAAACAAAAAACCCAAAAGCTCTTGCGCATATCAACCAACCTATGAGCAGGTACCCTGACCTTATAGCTGGTCTGCAAATTCAATACATTTTCCATCTTGCCTCCAAATCTTGGTTTCTATGAAAGCATTTTCTGGTGAACTGGTTGATCATTATCCATGACATTTTCAGAATACAGAGATATGTCAATATTCTGAAGCTCAATGGGCTTGTATAATTGAACTAAGGGCCCTTGGTTTCCATATGTGGAGGGCACAGAGGTTCCCGGTGGAATACCAGTGGCGCGTGATGGAATACAAAAGATGGACAGGATCTGGCTTTGTGTTGCTGACCGACCTTGACCCGCACATTCAGTCAATCACATGATTTTGTTTTGATCAATAAAACTCAAGTATAAGTACCCCCCCCCAAAAAAAAGTGCATCCAAATAAGTGTCTGCATTGCCTTCAAATGTGTACAGTTCTATTTTGGTCTGGAGCAGCAACGGTTAGCTTTGTATATAACCTGGCCTCAATCAAACTCAGAGGCACCATCCCGGTGAAAACAGTATTGATCAAAACTAGCATCTATCCATGCATAAGAGCTTGTTTCAATTGATTTTTCCTATTTGAGTTGAAAAATATAATAGAGTTGATATGAATTACAGGGTGTTTTGCCTCAGTTCATCAACACAACCCAGATAATACTCACCGTTGCCAGGGAAACACGATAACAGTTTTTGTCTGTTTTTCAACAATCAATTACCTTAATGCATTTATGCCAGTGTTTACACAGAAACATGCTACAGTCTGTCGAAGTCAACAACATCGCAGCAAGGTTGTTTATGGAGTAAACACATGGGCTTCTGCAACCGGCTGTGGAAGATCAGCAACATTTCATTCCACTGCAGATAAATGATAACTCAGCTGGCCACTAATGTGTACTTACAAACTGCATACTACTTGCTGTGGGTTAAATGCAGGTGACTATCTGATATGGCACATTGATATAATACTATAATAAGCTGTATCAAATATGTAAAAAAAAAAAATATTCAAGTGAAAGTTGGTGTCCTGTTGTATCCCTCTAAACTCTCCCTGTTGTCACGTTATGCACAAAGATTTTCCGTCTCTAATTCCCAAGCTCAAGGCTGATCAGTGTTATTCTGCTGACACTTCCTCTAAAGCCTTCTGACATTAAGCCTTGATAAGACAGTGATAGGTATTACATTGGTCTTGCAACATACACTACTTTTTATTCCTTTACTATCGCGTTTAAATAAAGTAGATACAGCAACAGATTAAACTCAACAGGCCAACAGGCTTCCTCCAACCTTGTTAACAGGCTATTATTGTACTGTTATCCTTGGAGTGTCTTCTGTAGGTTTTAGGCTTGGGGCCTCAATATTATTGATGTTGCTGAGGTGCAGTGTTCTAAAATATATCTTTGTGTAGAGTAATAATACCTGTTTAAATGTATCTCACCGTATCTGCCAAAATCTTTATTCATATCATTCTGGACTGGTAAAGCACGCAATAATAAACTAATATAAGCAGACTTTGCTCTAAGTAATTCTCAGGAAGAAAAAAAAAAAAACTGGGAAGATGAACTTATACTTCCACCCCCAAACCAAAACAGGCTATTGTAAAGCGGGTAAAGAGATTAAAGTCCATGCCATGGTAATTCACAGGCTTACCTTGACACTAAAGCTTGTCTATGCTGACCCCTCAACTTAAAACTATCTGGAGGTGAGGAGTAAAACACAGCTTTTATTTGACTTTAAGTTGAATTTAACAATCTTCTTTTACTGTTCCTTGAATTTGTGTTACTTGAATTGACCCACACAACATATGACATTTGTTTAAAAATTAATCATGATCATAAAATTAGATTGTGGGTCAGTTTGAACAAAACACAATAAAAAATAAATTGATAATTCAGTTTATTGTAGCAATAATCTTAAGTTCCAATGTCATAGCTCTGTTTTTTTTTTTTTTTTGGGGTGAAAGGTGAAACGAGTCTGAGAAAGGTTTTCTATGAAATTAAGTTTCAGTTTGTTAGTTTTTTTAATAAAATATTAACAATGATTAGTCTGATTGAAATAAAAACGATCATCTGTGGAAAAAAGATGATGTAATCGCCCCCCTCTTCCCCCCCACCGCGGTCCGCAATGTCATCCAATAACCACAGCAATCAGGGACTGTAAGCTTCGGTGGAGCTGCATAAAGCTACATGATGCTAACAGCAGAAATAGTACGGTCACAGACCTACACAACTAGAATTATTAGGAGGTTTATGAGCAAGAATCTACTTCTAAAGTTCTATGTGCTTTGAATTCTTCTGCATTTTTGGCGTGTTTGGCAAGTCACAGCGCCTCTAAAGGCCTGACATGTGTACTACATGCCGTGAAGGCTCGCGTTGAGCCGTGTTCATAGTGAGGTGTGGACGGAAGTTTTTTGGGGGAAGACTGGGGAGAAAAAAGATAGTTTTTCTCGTCGTGTGGATGCACCCTTAGTTTTATAACTGTGGCAATAACACTGAACTGCCAGGTATCCTTGCAATATTTGGTCATTGAGTTGTATTCAGTTGTTGTCCGCAATGTGTGAATATATAGTATATAACCATTTCATGTATATGATTTAATTGGCCTCTAAACTTAACTCCTCTGGCAGACCTTTGCATGACTCACGTGCTCAAAGTTTTCATTTAATTATTTGAAAAGTGACACTTATTACATGACACACTCTGGGACACTTTGGAAAAGTTACTTTTATTGCAAAAAAGGGTTGGGACTATATTTTATCAAGTCGAGACAATCACAGGAACAACCGCATCCTTCTTAGCCACAGTCTACAGTCAAGACAGTAAATGCTACTGTCTTTGATTGATGAATAAAACCTTCCTCAGTTACCGACAAAGTTTCTTAAAGCTCAAGAGTCTCACCCTACCCAGGTCTTAGGACTGAAAATAATATGACGCTCCATCTTTCAAAGATGTACTTTTCCTAAAGCATTGTTGATTGCCCTGTGTCCATTACTTGGAAGGATTATGATAATATTCCACATTGTGCTCGGCGTGATGCACAGGAAATTCAATACTCAAAAGGTTAATGCAATCAATTAGGATGACAAAGGAGTAAAGTAAAACCCTCCTGCTCGTGGAAAAAAAGAGACAGGAGAAGAGAGGGGGAGAAAAAGGTATTGAGAGCTTGAATGGATCCGGAGAGAAAAGAGGCACTTGAAACGACAGAAAAATGGCATTTATTCAACGTGTATCATTCAAGGCCAACTGAATGAAAAACACACAAAGTGTATAGAAAAAAGAAAAAAAATAGCTCTTAGATAGTGAATTGCATCATTCGGCACTCAACCAGTTGTAATTGAACAATACAGCAGCAATATTTTTGTTTGAAGGTAATCAGATACCGAAGCCAAGGAAAAAGTGCCCGGTACTAGAGGCTTGAGCATCGATTCATAATGCTCATAATGTTCTATGGACTTTTCCCCCGTTCTGAGTCAAGTTTTGTCTCAGCACTCCATTCCCATGTGCATTGTTGCATGGACTGAATATTAACAGCACAACAATTGTGTATGGGAGAGATATCTTTTGTTATTTAGATAGATGTTACAATGCCATACAACACAAAGGAGTCTCATCATTGCAGATAAATGGATAAACTTGGATGGCGGTATTGAGCTCTACAACCATTGTAATAATCCATATTACCTTTTCTGGCTCACTCTGTCAAAATGGTGATGTATTAATCACATTTCAGCAATCCTCCATGGCTAATGATAATGTTATGAGAGTCTGGGTGGCAATATTTCGCGAACGGCTGCAACGCCTATTTTCTGCCGATAAGTTGTGCAAGTAGAAAAGCTTAAAACCTTGTAATCCACTTAGGTAAGGCAGTAGACTTACCTACTTCTGCAAACACACAACCTCATAAATCTACTGCAGCGTCACGTTCTTAAAGACTGTCATGCTTGGAGGGGAAAAAAGAAAAAAAGAGCAGATCCTTCATCCTACTTTGTACCAAATGAAGACATGTTTCACATTTCAAGCCATTGCACAAGTCACAGAACCGTGCATGCACAGGCCCTAACAGATACTCTGTGTCTGCCCATAAGTCCCAATCACACTTCAGGTACAAATAACACCAAAAACAAAATATAGTATAGTCTCCAATAATTTATATCACAGCTTCAAGAACTAAGTAATTTGTGCTTGAGTGAAGTGTTCTGAAAAAGACAGGATTAAACTTAAAGTGTGGATTGTTTTTTTTTTTTTTTGCCTCTACAGCCCATTTATTCAGCTTTTTCACATTTTCCAAGTATGTGGGCACTCTCACAGAAGCTATGGTGAGGCGGTAACCAGGGCTTTATGTTTTCACAAGAAGAATCCCTTTTTTTTTTCCAAGGACACAACTATGTAATTTGACCTACATCACATTTTTCTGTTTGGGCATTCTCAGGTCCGGCAGCCACGTCACAGAAACAATGGGCCAAAATGGACTTTGAAGTCAGCCCTGAATGAAAACGGAGGGGTTGACACATGAAATGCCCTCACAGCTGGGCTGCCCCCAGTCAAAAGAAAAACAAATACTTTGAATGTGAGGGGGACACGCCGCTCCTGTCTGAGCTTCCTAAGGCCCTGAGCCACCACCGGGAGGTGGGCTTTCACGATATGCCGGTAATGATGGATGGATTGGGAAGAAAGTCTATTCACATGGAGATGTTACATCATAAATATTTACACAGGGCTGCCGTTTCCATGTAGCCTTTGCTTGTTTTGACACACTGGAAAAATTTAAAGGACAAAACGTGTTGCAGGGAGAGAAGTGGAGAAAACGAGAGGGCAGCCTCTCATTTTGGTTATTATAACATACTGAGTGATACAATAATGGTAAATTGAGTTTCATGAGTTGTTGCTCTTTTTTTTTCCTCAGTGAGACAAATTATCTTTCCTACGGCAGACAGTGGGCTTTATTTACTTTTATCCATGACTGAATGAACTTCTGTTTATTAGAGAACCATTGCCCTCCTACACAAGTTCTGAAAAGCCAACAAACCACAAAAGAAAGAGTCTCAGTTTAAATTATCAGTCATTATCAAACACATATTACATCCTCTGCATAGACAATGGAAAAGAGCTAAAGCAGTATTTAAAGTCACAGAAAACATTAGGATTTCTAAAATGTGATCACTTAAACTAACGACTGAATCCATATCTGTGAAATTGTTCATTGAAAGCAAAGAGGAGAAAGAAGCCAATACTGCTGGTAAGCAAGCACCAAATGTCTGCTCCATGAGCTCAATTAAAACCCTCAATGTCCGCCGAGATCATCTCTGTAACCAATGAAAACACATTTTGACAGTTTCATACTTTCAATTTCTTACCACTGTCTAATAGACAAGCTCTTTTATCTGTGGATCGGGGGCCTTCCATGGCAGGCCTATGCCAGAGAGCCAATGGACCTCCATTACTGGTTGCATCAACATTTATTAAAAACTAATGGAATAACGGTACTTAGTTATGTTGCTGTTATGTGGTTTGGAAAAGAGACAGAGGCTTTTCTGTACCATGAATGAATTTAACTTCGCTTTGTTTCACAGGCTTTTTTTATCTTTCGATGGATTTTTACGCGAGTTCACCTGCGAGAGACGCTTCTGAGGGATGAATGCAGCGGCCCTGAAAGCCACCTGACCCTCCTGCAGCTGGCGATTCTCGTATCTGAGTGGAAATCTGTGGCCGGTGTCGTCATCATGTTGTACACTGGGCATGTATCTGGGGCTCTGATTGATGCAAGGAGTGTGTCTTCTCTCTGGTATGTGAGTGACACCAGCAGAAACAAAGGAGTGTGGTGTAGCCCTCCACCTCAATTCACGGCCATGCCCCCCCCCCCCCCCCCCCCCCCCCCCCCCCACCCCGAGTGATAGCAAGGGTCTCTGGTTTGACATGAGACAGCCCAGACTGTCACTTCTGAATGTTTAGATCCCTCTTGACTAGGAGGCCAGGGGCAAGGGCTGTTGTATGCATCCTCATGACAGACTCCCACATCAGCATTGTGCTCAAACCAGCTAACATCATTAGCACAGAGGGTTTCATCTCAGGGAGAGAAAAAAAAAGCAACGCAGTTTCTTCAAGTCACAAGTCATTAGTGTCCTCTCGAGAGTCAAATTGTACAGAGGCAGGATTTTTTTTTTTTTTTACCAGCAACAAAAGGTTTTATACTCTTGTTAATTTGGTGGATGTCATCTGTACTTAGATGTCTGTGTCTAATGTCTGTTACAGTAATAAATGCCATATAGTGGAAAAATTATATTATTTTGTCAAGATGACAATGTGGGATGTAACTGCAGCAACATCTAGACATAAAGCAGGCGTAAAAGAGCATCAAGTTACAATTAACAACCGAGAAAACAAGAACACAGCACACAAGCTCAAAACAGAGAAACAAGGACAATAAAATACTGTTGTTTGTTTGAATGCACTGTAAAGCAGGTCCAGCTTTTTGATGTGCTGCTTCATGTAAGTACATTTATTTTTGTATTTGAAGAACCGCAAATCAGCAAAAGAATGGCTTAATAGTCAAATTCTGTCAAGAAACAGAAATTCCAACATTTAGTATCTATATCAAACATTAATGTCTAATGCATGTTGTTCATGGTCTTGGACCTCTTCAGCCTGACAGCTCTTCTAACACAGTGTGTTAGCAGTGCATTGGATTCAGTATAGATCCCTCATAGTAAGACAGGGAGAGGGAAAGAGAGAAAGAGAGAGAGAGAGGGAGAAAGCTAGAGAGGCCCTCTTTGGAAAACAGATACATCAGTGAGCCTGTATAGTGTACAACATTGCTGTGAGTTAATCAGTTGGAAAATAAAACGGTGGGATTCTAATAAGTCATTTGTCAATTTTTACAACCCCCAGACACATTGATCCATGGGGATTAATGAAGATGCCTGATATTGTTGGAGATATGAACAGGGGAGATGGTGGGGACAGTAATCAGTCATGTTGGGGATTTGTCCTACCTCGTTTTCTCTTCCTGGGGAGTCACTCCATAGAAGGGCTCACCTCATCTGAGAAGGAGAGCAAAAGGAGAAAAAAAAAACAACATTAAAAACCCAGGCACTGATTATTCCAATGTACATACATGCACACAGAGATTCGTGAGAAATCCATACATTTACCCAGCTCGTGTAATCTGCGGCGGCTGACTTAATGTAATGAGCCTCGAGATGATGCAAAAGGCAGATGTGTACTTTTGTTCGCTCCTGTCCTTTTGATATAGAGAATAAAAGTGCACAGACACCCAGGCCCCTCATCCCAGCATGGGGAAACGGATTGGTGACTGGGGGAGTTTGTAAAGCCCATTGAAGCATGGGGAGCCATTGTACAGAGTACAGTTAACTATGTCTGTAGTTTGCCTGAAATAATTCATAAACAGACTGGAAATCAGACTAAGGTGAATATTTTATTAACTGCCTCTTTCTCCTGAGACTGGGCTCTAGTTCTGCAGGAAAAAAAAAAGTACTAAATCTTAGTATGAAATTATTCAGATAAAGGTTTCCCATATATTAAGAGGGTTAACATAAATAACAGGACACACTCTGCCATGATGATATGTACTGTGGTAACAAGGATATGCATGTAATCTAGGATATCTGCCTTTTACCAAGGAATAGAAAGAAAATACAGTGTCATATGACATCCATTCACAGAGACAAAGTGTAACATCAGGACAGAAACTGACTTTGGCAGAACCAGTTGAGTCACTCTTAAATCCTCTCAAAAGTTTCCTAACCTTGAGAGCCCATGCATCCCAGAAAAAAGTAATAATAATTCTAACCTGATCTTCCTACTTATTTTATATCTCCCCTCAGCAACCTAACTTCTTCTCGGCAACAGTGCAGTTATTAATTCATGAGGCACTAATTAGTTCTTTGTTTAATTTTGTGTTAAACAGACTGACCGGAATGATAACGACTTGCGCTGTAGCGCTTCGGTCCCATGCCACTCCTGTTTGCTACAACAAGGGAGCATCGTGCGACTAGCATGATGAACCCAATTCCCTTCTAAGTTGCACTTCATTAAGTCAAAATGTGACAAGGAGCTTAGAGGAAGAACTGGCAGATCTGATCATACATAACAATGCAGGCCCAGTAAGTTTGAGGGGGGGGGATGTGGGTGTGGGTGTGGGTGCAGGCGGTGGTGTGGGGGGTAGTGGATTCCAGCATGCATGTTGATAATTTTCTATTTTTAACCCTTGGGGGCCGTCTTTCATTTTCCTTTAATTGTTTTTGTTCGGAGCTGCAGTGTCCTCTTTTTAAATTGCAGCTCCTATCAAGTCCCCTGATCAACCCCCTGTGCAACATTGCAGTCAGACAAGTAAACAAAAGGGTTGCCCTTTTTCCATGATGTGGAGCAAATGCTCCAGTAACATGGGTGACACTTGACTCTTGCACATAAAGTACGTGCACACATCCTATACGAGCATCCACTCGTGAAGTATAGTGAGGTGGCAGGTCACGTAGTGACAGTGAGTGAACTTAAAAAAAATAACGATTCTGGCCCCGTAAGTTGAAAAACCTGCTGAGTGGAAACAAAGGTAACTGGAAAATGCTCATTCACATTCACAGTACAACAATGCATTAAGGTGGGTCCATCTGTCCATATTTTACATGCCTTTTAAAACTATGTTTTTGTTGAGTGTATCTGAGAAATGTGTTCCATAAGACGTAGGTGTATCATTATCTACACAGCTGATGCCAAGTTTTCTGTCAGGAAGCGTATAATTAATTGTCCCGAAAACAGTTCCGTACTTTTTGAAATAAGCCTAACCCTCACACAATGTGGTGTGACAAGACAGCGTACATTTTCATGTGACACAATGCCGACATCTCAAGAAGAAAAACCCACATACGAGGTAAAACCTTCAGTAAACTACAGTCACTGACTTCACATGTGACAGATAGCTCTTTCCTTTTCACACTGGGAGTTTTTATCATTTTTTCATTTTTTTTTTTTCATTGCAAATCATCTGCTGACAAGCTCCGCTAAGATGTTTAGCCTCTCCAAGTATCTTCCCACCGGCTGAAGATATGATAAAATCAAAAAGCAGACAAGTAATTACACTGTATAATAGGCAAGATTGGCATTTTCAAAATCATTTTCATGTGGATGGAAATGACATTGCATAGACTATTCTGTATTCACTGGTGCAGATAAATAAACAAGGCATGGAGAAGAAGGGGGGCATACAGAACGCACAGTACAATGGCAAGCAGGTCAGTAATTAGAAACTCTGTTTGCACAGTAATAATTTTAATATATTCATCAGGAAACAGAGCATGCCTGGCATGATAAAATCCCATCAAGAAACATATCCCAACTGTCTTAACCTTTTAAACAGACTGGCAGCACATTGCAGAGAACCTCAAATGCAAAATACATCTCAAAAAATACACATAAATTGTGATTACAAGCAGTTAAAAGCATCCCTATGCTTTGAAATTAAACTATCATCACTTAATATTATGGCACAATGAATATGCAACTCTTGCATCACACAGTGATTCTTACATATTGATCAGGACGAGCACGTAAATGTGCTCCTGGGGTATCTGACCTCTTTCATTCAGGTGTGAACAGGCTAAAGCCCCTGAACACCAAAAACACGTCCGCCTCTGATTGTGTGAGTGTAAAGAAGCGACATGTGTGTAACCTCTGTTTGTTATTGAAGGTGGCGGTGATGATGCGATGGAAATTATTGCAAATTGTTTAAAAGACTCCTGACACGTAGAAACCTTGACCCCCTCATGGCATTTTCCCAAAGACAGAGGAATGCGTAATTGTTAGAGGAAATCAAGGTGGAGCACAAAGGTAATCACTATGAACGACATATTTACACAAGTGAGAACAGCTCAGAGCTATTCATGTATGAAATATACGGCGGCTTGCGTGCATTCATATTTTAACGCCGCATGCCCACTTACTGCAAACCAAGCCCACATTAAATGAACGCCTTTCAAACTTAAAGAGTAAACAAGCTAAGCTGATAAATCGCGCCGTACCGTCTCAATTATCACAAATTTTAATAACAGGAACCGACAAACAGGCACTCGGCTGAACAGAACAGTTTGAAATAATAACCCTCTTTTGCTGTAATGACTGCCAATCCATTGTTTAAGTTTCCTGATTTCATTTCCTACACATAAACTCAGAAACTTACAAGTTTACGTGACCTCATTCTACATGAAACAACCTCTAATTACATGAAGTGGAAGCCACAACAAGAATACACTTCTCGCTGAATCGGTCTCTACTCGGTGTCCTCCAGCCTGCTCGGAGTTTTTAAACACACTGCAGAGTGAGCAACTGATCATTTACTCATGCATATTTGACAGCACCTCGTAGGCCCCTTTTTGTTCTGTCACTTCTGGCTCCTATTCTCCCTCTCCCCCAGGAGAGGACAGAGTCAGGGGCTTGAGGGCAGCTACCTCCACAGTCCTGCTGTCCCCTCCTCGCCTAATTTTTGTTGTCCGGCTCTTTGAAACCTCAATCTCATGCAGAACCAAAGAATGGTGATCCATGTGCAACAAGTGCCGGTGCCATGGAAACCCCCGTTTTCCCCCCAAAATATTCCTTTTTATCCCTTTTGAAGACCTGTCACCAGGCAGAGCAGGCATCACACGACCCCGGGCCTGACCATGACAAAGCCCATTTTCTGCCTGCTCCTTGATTGATTAAAAAAGACTTTTTAGTAAAACCATGTTAAAGGACACAAAAAGTGACACACAGAAGAAAGGGGGCTTGGGGATGGCCCAATCAGACGGGTTCCCCGGTATGGCGGCATGGAGAGGGGGAAAAAAGGAGGCAATATCATAATCGGCACAAAGGAAGGGTCAGGCCAAGCATGAAACTGGACTACAATGGTAATTACGACACTGAAAGAAAAAGTTTCAGATTTAGAAGGTGCCTTACATCAAACTACACACACCATAGTTGTACTCTGATATAAGATATAAGAGTGTTTTTTTTCTCCTCCTGCATCCTGAAATATAATAGTGTGCTCCTTTATATTAACTGACACTAAGTTGTCCCAAACCATAACATATTATCTGAGCAAATGCAAACTGCAGTATTCCTGCAGATTATTACAAATGCCTTTTACATCAGCTGTCTGCCACACTTGAGAGAAACATTATACACAGAGAGTTGTGTTTCATGCCTGATATGGATCAATAGTCTATACATGGGACATTTTATTCCGCCAGTTGACTTGAGTGACACACAATTTGAAACAGGGACTGAGTGGCTCGGCTCCCCTGCACGGCACCAAATGGAGAGCACATTACTAATTTAAATCCGAAGCACAAGTGGCTAAAGAGAGGCCAGTTCCATGCAATTTTCGGTTTTCTTTGTAGTTTTTGACTAATGCAGTGCAAATTTTAATATGTGATATCTTTAAGTGAATTAGCAGCTGAAGAAATGACTTTGTGTCCAGTGTTTTGTGTATTCATATTGCAAAAACAGGGAGGCTTTCTCCAGCTTTAAAGAAAGGAAGCTGCTCTCTTTGTTTCTGTGAAGAGATGTGGAGCCGATATTTACCAAGACGATAGGCAGGGATGGGGTGGGGTGGGGTGCAGGAGGAGGAGGAGGAGAGGCATGAGAAGCGTCCACACATGAGCAATTAGTATTCCAGATCCTGATGGTTCTAAACACAAAAAGGCCTCACCAAATCCCCACGGCGGAGGTGTCAGACGGAAAATGACGAAAATCTGCTCCTTGACAGGGAGTCATTTATATTTTAGCTTCGTTCCATTATCTTAACGAATCCATCATCAGCCAATGCAATATTAACAGCAGAAAATCAACTCATTAGATCCAGGGGGATTTAATCAAGATTGCAATCATGTATGCGGTTCCTGGAGAGTTGGCTTCTTCTTTTTTTTTTCTTTTTGGTCCTTTCCACGTAATTGCCGCATCTCAGATCTTAATAAATTATTCTCGATCTGAGATTGATGCCTTTTTTTTCTGCCTCTCACGCCATGCACTCACTGTCTCCAACTATAATATTTACCATAAACATTATTATGTCATGGGCACACAGTTTAAAATGGCCTTTAGCTAACTCGCAGAAGTAATTGGCTTCTCCATTTCTCTCTCGTTTCCTTGCTAATTGCCCAGTGATATTGCTAACAGTTCTCTGTGAAAGAGAGAAAAGGCCTCTTTTGCACAAGCAGGGATGTGTTGCTAGGATTTTTTGAGCTTTATATGTGGACATAGAAAGAATCTCCTGTGTTTGATATTGCTTAACAAGACATGTGAGCAGATGAAAGAACATTCCACTTTTGATATGTAAAACTTTATGTGAAACCCCGGCAGCAGGGAGAAAATAGAAAGAGCTCAAATTTCAGGTGGATGTATTTTAGTCTTGTTTCTCAGAAAAACTCTTAGCAGAAAAGGAGCTGCAGCAGACAGAAAACTGACACAGACACATGATTCTTCAAATCTTATTCCAGGCGTTTTAGCAGGCAAGTGAACACATACTCAGTCCAACTGTGTAACTGTATAGACTTACTTTTGTAGAGTAAACCAGATAAATGCCAAAAAACAACTCTTGATACAACATGATGTGGGGCTCCATCAACATGCATATACAGTATATATATGCATAAAGCATATAATGCACCTGACACATAATAGCCGTCTTAACACACTGGACCACATAGAAACCCTGAAAAAGAAAATTCACATCAAAAAAAAGAGAAAAATATTATTCTATCTGAATCACTTGATCAGCTTGAGGGAAACACTCAGCTTGACCTGCAGACTCACTCACAGCATGAACAAAAGACATCACACAAACCCCACAGCAAGTTTCCTAAAATGATCGGTTTCACTTCTGATTTGGAGATGTGCGTGGGAAAATTTCTCTTAAGCTGTAAAAAAAAAAGAAAAAAAAGAAGAAAAAACTAAGGCTGCATTCATATCGAATAGAGCTGCAATCACGCATTGCATGTGGCTGTGAGAGACGGTGACTGTTTATCAAAGGGTGCGTACAATGGGAGAGGAAAAAAATACAAATGAAACAAGAGGACTGAATGAAATTAAAGTTTTATTGTTTTACGTGAGGCTCTTCTCGTTATGTACACTCACTATTCTCTTTACCTCGTCCATGTGGCAACAGGGCTTTTCCCCCTCAGAAAGGATTAACTCCTAACATGTTCAACATGATCCAAAAGTGTAAAAACTGTCAGAGAGACCTTTAATCTGCCTATGGAACAAAGCCTTTTGTACAAGGACTAACCTGACCTTGTCACTGCAAGTTTAACTTGCTGTCTGTTAGGCAATATAAAGCCCGGGCCAGCTCTTCTCTTCTACTCCCTCCCTCTGAGTTTCTCTCTCTCTCTCTCTCTCTCTCTCTCTCTCTCTCTCTCTCTCTCTCTCTCTCTCTCTCTCTCTCTCTCTCTCTCTCTCTCTCTCTCTCTCTCTCTCTCTCTCTCTCTCTCTCTCTCTCTCTTCCTATGCACATAATCGGGGAGGGGGGTGTAACTACAGCACCAAATGCTGTGTTAATCCCTGTTTCTCTGAGATGGCCAATAGTAAATCTGAGCCCTCTGTAAACCAATCTCCGAGTTTTTTATCTTGATTTATTAGATTACGTGTCCCGGGTCCCTGAGCACATGCTACACATACTAATCCTAATCGGAATAGACAAGTATTAGCCCAGTTCAAGGGGAGCTAAACAGCAGTGGTGGCCAACTTTCAGTAAGAGAGAAACTACAAGCTTATAGGCTTGATAGGGCTTTTTTCCCCTCCGTTTTCCTTTTTTCTCCGCTTACATTAGTAGAATGAGTGTGTAATTAAATACATAAATCCTGACACACCAACCCTCAAAAGGCCTAAAACCACTGAACCCCGTCCAGTTTGGCTTTCTTTTCCCTGTACAATGAAGTTACTGAGCCAAGCCCAATCATTTGTATTTTTCTCAGATTTTTAACAGAGAGCAAGGCAAACATGAAAGTCCCATTGAAAACAACTGCAAGAATTAATTTTACATCTCAGTGAATTCAAGGCAGTGTTGTCAAATTATAAGCAACAGGGCTACGTAACTAATTTCCCTTGGTCCAGAGACTGTAAGTAATCGCTTTTCATCTGTGATAATAAATCGCATATAATTAGTAAGGTGTCTCTTCCCTGTTTGTCTTTTGCGGGCAAACTGAGGCATCTTGGAAAGTCAGAGCTGGTCACATTATAGTTACTAAACATTAATATGAGCGGACAGTGTCAGGAATATGGCAAAATTGCTGCTTTCACACTGTCCTCAACTAGTCAGGCCAGCATGGATGGCAACTGGGGTAGGCTGGATGGAGTCCATGTGACACATGAGGCCAGGGTTGGGGAACATTAAGAAGTGTCTGCTTGTACACTAATGCTGGTGGCAGCTGTTAGTCTGCCAAAAACTGCAGCAGCAGCAGCAAGGATATCCTGAAATACTATTGAAAACCGCTAAACCTCCTCCTCGCTGATGTAAAGCTATACAGCTGCTCGGCGCCAGCACAATCACTGATCAATCTGGGAAAGTTATAAATGGAGCCAGGTTTGTGCACTAAATGTGCTGCTTTTGAGCCGGGAAAGCCAAGCTTGTCGTCTCAAGAGAACAACCGAAAGGTTTTCGTCTCGGCTTTTTGAGAAAGCACGTACGGCAGCTGTAACAAACGCAACATCTACATTTGTGTGAATGTCTACTTGTGTGTTTCTCCATGACTACATGGAGATTTTTTTTCACCAGAGCGCAGAGGTTGCCCCTGCCCACTGCCCTCAGGGGTGACAGTGGAGCTAAGGGAGATGTGACAGCCATGTCTGCTCCCTGTATGTGTTTGTTTGCCCCTGAAAATGAGACACCAATCTCACTCCAGCCCCCAGGGCATGTTTAGCTCTGCCTCCACCGCATCGCCTTCATCTGATACAAAGTGGAAGTCCACCCAATAATAACATGTATCTCCGCTGGTGGGGTGAAAGTGGATACATGTACACTTCAGTGCATAGAGAAAAAAAAAAAGTTGATTGATTAATCCCTTCACTTTTCTGCTTCAAACTTAGCAGGAAGACTGACAGGAGAGAAAAATTCTTTTCCTGCGTCGTTTAAGTGGTGTCAGGACACAGCAAGGCGTACTTTGAGGTAATGTCACCATAAACAGCCCAATATAGCGTGTAATGTGTTATGTGAGGCTGGAAAAAAAACATGATCCAGTGCTTTTGTACGCCAAATAAAAGTGAGGAATAGATTTCCTTTGCTCTTGTGTTTTGTCCTTAGACACAAGTGTCACCAAGTGTACTTTGCAAGGAATATTCATTTCCTTAGGATGGCCTCGTCAGCCTTGTGACCCAATCCATATCCATTCTGTCCTGTCTGCCCTCCCCAGTCCCTACCTCTTTTCTGTAAGTGGCAGATATTTCACCTGCCTATCAGTTTCCCTTTAAACGTGCTGCTATATGCAGGAAAGGCACCCATATAGGGTCACTGACTGTCCTCTACAGGGCCCTCTTTGATGCTACTATCTGCCTGTCTCTGCTTCCCCTCCCTTTATCACTCAAATTACAGTGTGTAGAGGTCACTGGTAGAAATGGGTTCAACAGAGCTGATTAACTTTGATGTAGTTTTACATATTATTGAGATGGGAAAAAAACTACAAGCCTTGGGTGGCTCATGACTTAAAAAGCAAATCGTAAATTTAGTCCTCCCTAATTTATATTTACAACGGGGAAATAGGAGGGTTCTTTAATTTTTCTTCGGAGCCGGTAAGTGTATTGAATGCCTGACGAGAGAGCAAACTGTATATGTGAGAGTGTACTTGTGTATGCAGCCCACAGCCAAACCCAGTTTACTACCAAATAATGGGAATCAGATCATTTCCATGCAGAAATGTTCAGCGGGAAGGAAAGCAGCTGCTTCAGTGTGACGAAGGTAGGAGGAGGTTAAAAGGAGTCAATGGAGGCTAAAGAGACAGCAGGTCTGCCGATGACAGAAAGAGTGGCCAGGGACTACAGTTCAGGACTTCTGGAAACCACATCAAACAGGCTATGGAGCGCTGCCAAGACGAACACACACCAACTGTTGTTAAAAAAAAAGAAGAAGAAGAAGTAGAAAAAAAAGTAGAGTCGGGGAAAAGAGGGAGGGGTGACCAATGGAAATAGGAAAAAAAATTGGAAAGTTAAGTAACAAAATATATATTTATATTTGACGATCAGAGGGAAATGAAGTCAGAAACTCAAGGACATGCTGGCATACAACCAACAAGTGAGGAAAAAGAAACGGGGAAGCTTCCATTGCTACAGTGTGTGCAATATGTCACTATTGTTATCAGCTTCAGTATGATTTGTAAATTCTCTCAACTGTACACAGATTTCTAAGTAAGCCAGCTTTCATCTACTTCTTTTTCAATTCTTTGGCAATGTTTTCCACTGTTTCTCACAGTGTTTTTCTACAGCCTTCTAAAACAGGTATGAACATGCAGTTTTAAGTCAAAGAGGGATGGAAGTACACACACGCAGCTATAGGAATGTAATTACAGTTGATAATGAAACATGTTTTATTGCACATCCTTTAGAGGGAAAGCCTTACACTCCCACCTTCTTCCATAAATTTGGTATTAACAGCAGAATTATTTTTTTTATAATAATTTCTATCACTCCAGGAATACAGCAAATCTAACTTTAGCTTGTTTTATCCTGAATTGCACCTCAGACCAGATGCTCAACACACTGATGTTTAGATGCTTGGGAAAATCCCCTCTGGAGAACATGTCAGCTACATGTAAGTGTGCAAACTGGGTAGCACATAATGTTTCTATGACCTGAGAAGAAGCTCACAGCAGACAAAACTGCTCATGATGCACTGCATGCTGGAAAACTAACATCTATTTTAAATTGTTATCAAGTTAAAATATCCAGGTTTATGGTTATGTACATGTTTCATACTTGTATCCGAAGACCAACAAGTCAGTGAAATAGCATGATATGTTTGTACTTTGGTTTCTATGTTTAAAAAAAATACGGAAGTCATTCAGGTCATCTCAGTTTGATGTTTGTCAGCTGTCGAGTACACACCAACAGTTGAAAAAAACAGAAGAGAAAGCCCTCAGGTTGTACAAGTACAAAACACAAAATTCCACCACCAGAGAAATTCAGGTACAGATTAGGTCTGAGAGAAGTTTTCGTACAGGAGAGAGAAAAAGGGAAAGGAGCTGTTTTTTGACAGGATGCCCTAAAGGTGAATTTCTTTCAAGTGTGTTGCAGCCAGCAGTGTTTTCAGGAGGCCTGCAGCACCTCGTGTTGACGGAACAGCAAATTTCACACTTGGCCTGTGAGTTTAAAACCATGTTGGCTTATTACTGTGGGAAGACATTTATTTTTTTTCTGTCAAAGCAACACTGATCTAAAGTACAGATCTGGGCCATTTGTACCAAATGAAAAACAAAGGATCTGTTCTTATTGCTCAGTGTGTTCACAGTTTTACTAAGAATTTAAATGCCGGCTATAGAGTGCCTCAAATGTTATTTTCACTGTCACATATATGGTTGTAAAATTACAAGAATATGCAGAGAACTGCAGGTGTAACAGGAAAAAAAAAGGTTTTTTCAGGAAAACCTGCTTCCTCACAGTCATTACTTATAACTAGAAGTTTATTAGTACAGATATTCTATGGTAATCACAACTTCTATATTTTGTCAGGTCAGTGTGCCTTACCTGTTTCACCCCTTCCTGTTTTATTTTGATACTTACCTGTCTCATCTCCATCAGTGCACACTTCTCTTTCCTGTCCTGTCTGTTCTCCCTCTTTGTATGTGAAGACATTTTCTTGTTTTGTTTCCAAGGCTACTACACTTTTCGATCTCCTATACCACTTTATCCAAATTAATATCATGGAGCTGATCCACACTTGAGGCGTAGCGAACAACTTGAAAAGTCAACAGTTTATCAAAGGGCCATCACAGACAACCACCAGCACTCACATGAATAAACACGTACAATTTTACTAGTTAACTTTAAATGCCTATTTTTAGGGATTGTGGGAAGAAACCTCAGAAAAGCCATGCAATGAAGGGGAGAAGGTGAAAACTCAACAAAATATTACTGTGAAGCAGAATAATAAACAAACAAAAAAAAGAGCAGTTTGACATTGAAATGGACTTACTGTCTAAAGTTTCAAAGGTAATGCAATACATTAGGATTGAAAGAATGTTCCATTAATAATTAAAATGTAAGAGCTTGAATGTGTTTCATTGGAAAGAGCTGAAGCCTCTTTACGCGACTATCTCCTTTATCTAGTCTTTCCACAGTGTGTCCAGAAACCGGCCCCCTCCTCCCGGCCCACCGTCAGGCCCCATTCTCAGGGCTATCAGGAACCAGCCACTTGTTCAGCACCTGACTAATACCCACTATAATGTCACTTCTATATTTGTATCCTGCTAATCTGCTCTCGGGCTCCAATCTTTTCCACTTTCTTGCAAATTTATCACCAGACTGAAAGACTGCTGCCAGATCCTAAGTGCCTCACCCTTTTAAATTAAATACTGGCATTTGTGATAAAGCCACTAAATTCCTTATCTGACTGACCTGAGGAGTCTTTCAAGGCAAAGTGTCACTTTTCCTAAACTAGAGTACTTGTGACGCCATACTCCCCACCCTCCACAGCTACCACACAAACACACACGTTTGCAGACACACAGTCACACACACACACACACACACACACACACACACACACACACACACACACACACACACACACACACACACACACACACACGCACACACACACACACACGCACGCACGCACGCACACACGCACGCACGGGCCGTCAGTTTTCTTGTCCTTTTTCAAGGGCAGAATCAGGTCAAAAATAGAACAAAACAAAACTGAGGCACGTTGTGAGGCACAGCAGCAATTTTATGCAGTGGATCCATAAATAGTTTAGACGAGGACAGTGAGGCTCTTTCACAACTTAAACTACCTTATTTTAAACTAATACTTTACAGTCGTTGCGATTTTGAACACTCATATGGCTAGTGAGCAATTTCAAACCATACTTTCTTAATATGTGAGAGAAGTATCGCAGAAAAATTTCAATACGGTGCTTCACTACCACTTAAATGGTAAGTTATTCAATTACTCAGAGAGTTTATGTTCCTCAATATACCCCAGGCAATAATGTTAGATGTATCTGTGTATGCCTGGTACATTTTAAGTCCCACATAATTTCACCTAAACTAATACAGCTGAAACCACTCAAAACTGTTTTAATTGTTCTCAAAGTGAAAGCTACCGGCAGCGGCTCCAACTTAGGTTATCTTGTCCTGTGTGGAGACCCAAAGAAACACTGGACTGTCAATAAATTTTTGGTTCACTTCCTTCCCATTGTGGATTCATGGCCTAATAAGGCACTGTCTGAATTCTGGGGTTATTTTGAGTTTGTGTGATAATGCTCACTCTAACTTTGTCCCTCTGTGGAGATTCAAACAGGAGGAGGCCAGCCAGGAACTTCCAAAGAATGGCAGCTTCATCAGATAAAACAGGGAGCTTCAGGCCTGTGAACAATACTCCGACATCAACGACTCCTACTGCTGCTGCTCAAGCAATCTCTCTTTACATTCACTCTACTAAATGTGTTTAAAAGCACCTAAAGAAACCTCAGCCCATGCTGTTTAAAGCACAACCAGTTCTGAAATATCTTCTGCCAAACACATTCAAGAGAAAGAAAAAAAAAGGGGAAAAAAGCCTTTGCTCGTTTTATTACTGCTGTCTTTGTTTTCCTGCATACATGAATTTTGGCCTTTTCTTCAGTTTCTAATCTGTTTTTGATATGGTGAGATGTGACTTCCTACCCGAGCCTGCTCCATTGTTTTCCTGCATTTTTCGAGGAATGGTACTAAAACAGATTGTTCCTATGTAGAAGGTCAAACAACACTGTTATGAAACTAAGAAAATGAGACGAAAGGTAACAGCGTAAGACCAACAGGGTATTCCTTTTCCTGAGCCATGACCTGTAAACACCACTCTGTTGATCTATAATTAAGAGGGAAAAATCTTTACTTTAGCACTGTGGGCTCCACGCAGTGATACTTCCTCTTAATCTCCGTCTCTTGTGTTTATTTATCAGTTTTCAAAACTGTACGCTGAAGGACTCCTTGATTATTTAGACAAGACACAGGAGTATTTCCTGGGCCAACAGAGTGAAATCTCTGATGCAGGGATCCAAGCAGGCAGCTTGCTTAATACTTGACCCATGACCTCTCCTGGGTAATAATGCCTCCATATCTATCCTCACACACGTAGCGGCGCAGCGCAATCACATATTCAGATGCCTGGAGAGGTTTCACAAAGCCGTGAGAAACACTGTCCAATAACCTGAGCACGTTAGAAAAACTTCTAGTGACAGCCAGCCTCTCCAGCTTATCAAAATATAACGCAAGAGCATCAATATGTTGAATTCGACAAGCAGGAAGTCAAAAAGCATATACACGTTACCCATGTCCCGATCCCTGACCTTTGGCAAATGTTTTGCCCTATTTCCCTTTCTCTTCAAACAGAGCTGCAGGAAATCAACATTTAGCACTCGAAACGGCAGCGCCTGAGATCTGCAATGCCCCCTGGTTCACATCTCTGCCCTTTTCCATTTTTCCTCACATTTTTACACACATTCACACTCTCAGCTGTTCCTCCCTTTAGTCATACTCACTTCACACAATTCAGAAAATTTGCCAGAAAAGTCAAGAGGCTGCAAGCTGAGAGCTGCTTGCAAAAAAATAAAGGGCTCTAAGAAAAGATAAATAAAATCTCTGTTATCCAGCTGCCCTCCTTAAATCACTCCCAACCCCTTCAACAAGTGGTCACAAGCCGGGGCAAAGCAAACTCTTTCAATAGCACATGACAACCACAAAAGAGGATTCTTTCAGATTCCAAAACTGATTGCTCAAGTTTTACAAGTGAAAACTGGGCTGAATCTGTATCTTTGAACGTAATTACAGTACGTCCTTGTATCATCCTTCCTGTCTGTGAAATAACCGCTTGCTGCCCTGCACACATTCCTGGGGGGGGGGAAAAACTGCATTATGAAAGGAGGGGAAGTCGAAGGTTTGTTAGGCTTATTTTCAGTCAGTATTTCAGGATTCCAGCTTTTCTCTGAGAGGTAACAGAGCGAAGCGCGCACAAGCGCCATGTCAGCCAGTCCACACATTTCACATATTCATCGCAGCATGGGGGCACGCGTGTGGACGGATGTTTTAATAAAATAAGACATTAAGCATTGTAAAAACATGGTTGTTTTCCTTTTCATGTTTTTTTTTTTAAACGAGACTGAATCCCCACAACTGCACAGCCTGCCAAAGTGACATAGGTTTTTACTGTGCTGGCACAAGTGCAGAGCAGAAATCTGAGGCTGAACACAAATTCATCTCCGAAGGCCCTGAACATTGACTCCCAGCCACAGCGCACCACTGAGCATAATTTGCTGGAGTCACTTAACATGTGCTGCCCTGAGCCAGCCAGATTTTCAACCAGCTGCTAATATTAGAACATTTTTAGCTTTTTTTGGAGATTGATCAAATAGGCTGGGAACACCCACAGCAGACCATAATAGAAATGCTTTGAGAGGAGTTCAAACACCTCCAATATGACGATGAGTTTATTACACGCTATCAGTCTTTGATCCACACATAAAAACAGCTTTTTAAAATGTGATCACAATGATAGCACTTGCAACAATTCTCAAAACAGGCACAAAGGTAGAAAAGACTTCACAGAAACACTTTCCATTGAGAAACAATCACACTGACGTTTGTGAGCAGGCAAACGGTGTGTGCACAGAAGTGACCGGTTCCTCTGCATTCATACCGCTAACAGTGTGGTGGTCCCACTCACCAAGACAATAAATCCACAGCCAGCCCAGGGATGGTGTCTGAAATCCCTACAATCAGGCTGCAGATAAATGCTATTTTGTGCTGACTGCATTGTCTCCTGCCTTTATTCTGGTAATCTAATGTGTGCAACATGCTCTTGGTCACCTTGACTTTGGTTGCCATAGTGCTCAACACAAACACGTCCCCACCCAGAAATACACCAAATAAGGCTTGGGGGAAAATCTCATAATCAGACGGCACAGAGGGAGAGGCAGATATAACCTTAAATATATTGTAAACAGGTCAAAGCTATTCCTGTGTGTACATATACTGTGCTTGCAGGAGGTTACTGGTGACACACACGCACACAGCCTGGCTAATTAGTATACAACAATAATTGTCCTAAGCTCAGCTATTGTTGACTCAAAGAAAATGATAATTGCATGGGCATCAACAGAAAATAAATTGAAGTTCTTTGGAAGAGAGAGGTCTTTGAGGACAAGTCTGTTTGTACCGAAAGTGACCTTTAAACACCTTCCTCTAACACAGAGGAATCAGGCTACAAGAAGGCAGCCGTCCTGTCTAGCTGTCGACCCCGGCAGATGTGAGTTCTGAAGAGTTCAAAAGAATTCTGCATGGGGGCACCGCCATTTACATAATCCTCCAGATATATTCCCCTGCAACCTAATCAAATTATTCACAAGTCTAGCCCCTAACTATGTAGACCACGCGATACACAGCCTTTCCATTACCAGCCTCTGTGCTTTAATCGTATCGAAACAACCAATGTCACTTTTCCCTTTAGAATGGTCGGCAGACACAGCAAACAAAGCGTCGGTTGTGTCTGACACACAAAGATTTCAGACAAACAACATCTTTTCCCCCCCTTGTCCATTTTGTTTGGCGTTCCTTATTGTCCTGGGATTTTATTTACTTTTGAAGAATAGCGTGCACTAAGAGAAAGAGAATTTTTATCACTGGAAGAACACAATCTTAAGACAATAGGACATTATGTTCAAATGATGCTTTCAAGGGAAGTTGGTTGTTGTAGTAATTAGCAGCACAGAGTTGGAGCTATTGAGAGTAACTTTGAAAGACAACTGCAGATGACACAAGGGATTTCGATAATCACGGGGTTGGGTCCCTCAAGGCCTAATCCGAAAAGAAGATAAAAACAGAACTGCTGATTCAAAGCCAGTATGATTTATGCAATAACAGATTTCCAAGCGAGAAAAAAAAAAAAAGTAACTTTTTTTTTTCTAACTTTGTGAAATTGCCGAGGTAATTTGTAGCATCGTGCACAATTCCAAATTTCCAGACTCGGTGAACAAAAAATCTTTCCGATGGAAGTGTATGTCTCACAAGAAATGAAAGGAGAACGAGAGACAGAAACTTGACGTGAAATTTGATAAAGTGCAACACTGTCACATGTGTTGTCTTTTAAGATCAAGAACAGATTAGAGGCAAGTGCAAATTTATAGTGCATAGTAACAAAAATGAACAAAAGGTCCTGTTTGATGTTGAAAGTGTAACGTTCTTTAAATACAATGCATCACTTCCATGCTGTAATGTGCTGTGTAAGTTAACAAAATTTAGATACTTTGCATTTTTGCTTTTATGCCCTTTTACTGTGTAACTCTTCCCTCCGCAATACTTGAAATGCATTGTAAATATTCCCCTCAGAGCACATCAGATTTAGTCTTTACTTTGAGCTTAGCTTAGGGGGGGGCGCCAGTTCGATCCGGATGTCGCAGAAAAGGCATCCAGCGTAAAAAACTTTCCAAGTCCACAGTGCAAGCTGCACTAACCTGCTGTGGCAAAATCTGTAGCAGCTGAATGGAGACAAAAATATATTTATTTGTAGGATTATTTCCTTCAACGTATCTCAGGCTAATTAACCCTTCAAACCGCTCATGTCCATTTTCTATTTTCCTGTTATGCTTTGACTGTCTCTCAGGTCTCTGTTGCCCTCTACGTGCTGTTTTCTGGCTTACCGACTGTGATACTCAGATTTTAGATGCGCGAGGAATGAATCTGTTTTGTCACTGCAAATGTGGCCACGATCAAACACTAACTGTTGGCAGTAATGTGCCGATGCAGCTGTGTTTGCAGCGACAGCTCTAACCTGGTGTCCTGCCTGCCCAGAGCGTTATTCTTGACTAATATTTCTACAGTGACATCATAACAGAGAAAGCCAGTTTTTTGGGTTTAAAAAAAAAATAAATTAAAAAAAAAATGTATTTTGCTGTGAAAAAAAATTGTTTCAATAAATGAAACCAATCAATCATCGTCCGGAGTCATAGAGTAACATCATTTGCACATTTTCTATTTTCCTCCATCGATAACATTTCAATTGTATTGGAAACTAAAAAGCATTATAGGAGAAATGTGCTGTATTGTTAGGTTTTCACAAATATGACTAATTTCTAAAGTGTCACGATGGTCCAAAAAAAGCAACAACAAAAAAACAAAACCAAACAATATGTTTTAATAAGCGTATGATCTCACTGCTCCTTTACCGCATCTGCCTTTGCATTGTTCCAGTCTGAGAAACATCATCCCATTGTTAATCAGTCTGTTGTTGCTTTGTGTTCAATCTGCTACCGGGGGGGTAAGGGGTTAATGGATCAGCCAAAGTTTACATCCCATATGCGGTCAATTTTCAATGACTTCTTCTCCCACATTGAAATAAACTATTTTATGTCTCCAAATATGCAGATCATTTTGCTTAATGAAAGATGCTTGACGTCTCAGATCCAATTAATATGCAAATGTAAGTGAGGATTTATTTGTGACATTCTGTATGGGTGAGAGAAAACAAAAAGGCTTCTTAACAGTAACACTAATTGCTGTGACTGATTGTCACATATCATCATTCACTCTGAATCTTCTAAATACCAAAATTCAGATAAAAATTCTCACACGCACATACTTAGATATATTTATTTTCCTTTGTTTATTGACTGGTCGTGCTGCACTGTCTGTGCGATGTGTTTCAGTCTGCAGCGATGAGAGAAAAACAGTCCCTCACCTTATGCTGCTGTGCCGGTGGATGAAGAAATTCAACGTAAAAACAAAAAGCTTCAGAAGACACGGAAAACATAACATGAAAGGTTTTGACCACGTATGAGTAATTTCTTGAATAAATGAACATACATTGGGTTCAGTTTATGTAGTAATGCATGGAAAACATTAATAATGTATAAAGACTAAGGCCAGTTCCTACCTCTGATTACTCATTACTGCTTTGTAAAACAATACAGTGAAAAGGCTGTACTAGCGCAGTTGTCACATATACACATTTTATTGCTTTCCCACATCCCATCTCCATTCCAGCTGTTCAAAACGCCCGACTAATGCAATTCATCTTTGATGTGGAAAAACCTTCAATCAGTGATGTATTTATCACTGTAAAATAAAATCAATAATGTAACTCAACTATTAAAATCCTTTAATGGATGGAGCAATATACTTAGCCGTTTGCATCATCCTCAAGCTTTAATGCCTGAGGCACTATACAGAATGGGACTTTCGTTTCAAGAACCGTAAAGCGTGACTGACACCTATTGTGAGATATCGCTTCAACACACACTATATATTAAACTGACAAATTTGTCATGTACGGGGGTTTAAGTTAGGGACCACTCATGTAGCTATCCACACAAGAAAATAAGTTTTGTTGTAAACCGTATACATTTTTTTCTGTTATATTTAGTAATATACAGCTATGTGTGGGTTGTTGTAAGCACATGTACTACATGTCCCCTGCTGGACAGCCTTTAGCATTTTACACAGCATTAACCGAAGCCATGATTTAGTGCACTCCAATTGAGAAACACTTCCGGGGTTGTAAAAACAACAATCAGCCACTTTGGATTAAAAGGCCCCATGTTCTTTAACAACACCGAAGAGAAAAAAAAAACAAAAAACAAAAAAAACCTGCTGACTCGCAGGAGGGAAGACAAAATAAAAAGATCCACTGACAACACCTCTAATGCTTTTAATCTTCCTGTGATATCTTTACGGCTTGCCACCTTGCTTTGTAAAGCAAACAACCCGCCCTGTCTGCCGCGGCGTGGAGTTCAAGGAAGACAATCTGGTTGTAGACGTAGAAAAAAATAATGAAAAACACAGTAATGAAATGCATTTTAGGTTCTGATGCTTGGAAACTCTGAGCGAATTCATCATTTTGTGATTTTCTTGTTTGGTTTTTTTTTCCCCTCAGAGGTGCACTGACTCGACACAAAGGCACATCTACGTCTTCCTTCTCGTCCCTAATTAGAAAACAAGCAGCGGGGTTGATAATTGGTGTTCTTGCTGTGATTGCTTAAAACAGTGACCTACAAAAACCAGCGAGAGCAAGTGTTCAGGTCGTCATCTGAAAATGAGGTTTAATTTTTAATAAGAGCTTCAAAGTACAGCAGTGGTCAACTGACATTGGTGTAGCAACACTGTTACACAGCACAGCAGTAGAAAACATATGAAAGATATATATATATATATATATATATATATATATATATATATATATATATATTATTATTATTATTATTATAATTTTTTTTTTTTTTTTATAGTTTCAAACTTCCTTTGTAGGAATTGTTTATCAAAAACATAACTGAAAACAGTAGGCACTCCATGTATGAACGTGGCAAAAAGTCTGTTTCAAGCCTATGTTAGACACAACCTTAAAAAATACCTTCAGATTTATACTGAAAAGAGAGAGTTTATCAATGACTGACACTAATGTTAACATACTGTAAATTGAACACATGCATGACACATTTTACACACATCTGCTGAAATGAAAATGGAAAGTTGTCATGCTGCTAGCAATTCAGCATCCAATAGAGAAGCTTTATTTAAAATGTTTGGATGGATTTTCTTTTTTTTTCTTTTTTTTACCCTCAATGACCCCAAACATGATAAAGGTTTGCCTGTATTTGGTGACGGGCTATCTTACATTAGTAGTGTAACGCAATGTCTAAGTTTCAGGATTCGGATATCTAATGCAGCTTCTGAACCAGGGAAAGTAAAATTAGATACTCGGGTCCACATGTCAGCAAAATAACTGTAGTGCACAGAACACATGCAACACTAGATGGGCCAAACATATTCATACCCAAAGCTTAACAAGACCCTGCAAAGTCTTGAGCAAACGTATTGCTTGTGTCTGAATCTGTCAGTGTTTGTGTGTGTACTTGATGTCTGTTTGCATGCCGACCTAGCCTCAGATTGCTGTTTGAGGATGTAATTGCTCTGCTCCTCTCCTCCTCGGAGTGGCCCAGGATGGATCTGCGCGGGCTGTTTAGCAGTCAATGGCCGGTGCAGATTGTAAACAGATCTCCCATGAATTGCGGGTTTAGCGGTTTTGTGAGTCTCTAAACAAGGTTCTCCCGATAACGCCATTCTCTCCCAGACAAAATCAGCCACTTTGCTGCAAGGGTGTGATTTGAGAGGTGCCAGTCAATGTGATTGACACTATTAATCCCCCACAGGAGCAAAGAGGAGGAGAAAACAAACCATGCCCTTATAGAAAACATGTCCCTGTTTAAATCCTACTTTGGGTAAATATTTCACCTAACTGCTGAGCAGCTAGATAGCAAAACATGTTTTTGGTAGCTTAAAAAGAAATTAGCTTGTATAATTGACTAAATTAAAGTTATGAAACACACACACACATGCACGCAAAGTCGCTGTCTTGGCAGAAACAAAAACTGAATAACTTGAAACTACATGGACAGCCCCAAACAGAGGGACACCAACTCCTAATAATGAGTCACATACCCATGGATTCATGTAGTTTCTACCAAACCAAGGCTGAAATGTGAGGGGTTTCCATTCGCTTTCTAAATTCACTCTTGATCTGTATGCTGTCGTCCTGATTAAGAGCTGAGACAGTTGCACAGCTCTGACATACAAAGCACACTGTGGCTTTTAAATTATACATTAAGCTGTGCTGGCCAGCAGGAAAGCAAGTCATCAAGCATTAAGCACACATATTAATTTTCAAAGAAGCAGTGGTAATGGGAACATCCTGGAGACAGTAAAGCCGACTTGGTCGGAGCCGACGGGACAGCCATACTAAATACTCACCAGCAGTCCACCAAAAACTCCGTTTCCAGACACATTTTAAACATTCACATGCACCCATTACATAAAACGTACATCTCAACAAAAGATGACGTCACGAGTCGATCCGTGTCTGAAAACTAAACTACTGACGGAGCATTTCAATTTCATGGGGAACCCTGCAGGAGCCGTGATAAGGCTAATGACACGGCCAAGACAAACACTGCAGATTCGTGGAAACTCTACGGGGCACGTTGCACAGCTCTCTGTTTCCGTTAAGTACAAAAAGGAAATTTCAATAAAGAAAATTAGAATTACACACTGAAATGGTGGTCATTTGATACTAAATTCTTTGATGCCATCTGGATTGCTTCCAATTTCATAATTATATTCCAGCAATTAAAAGGGGTGTCTATACAAAAGTGAGAGTGGCCTCAGACAGATTATCACATCTAAAGTGACGACAGTTTCAGGGATTCTCCAAATAAAGAGGCTCTTAAAGTCACAATGTGTTCTGACAGCTATAATGTACAAAGCAGCTGTGCTATCCAGCTTATCCTCTGTATTTATTGCCTGCGAACAAAAGAAAAAGAGAGAGAAAAAAATCCTTGAGAAACATCTACCACAAAGCGGCATCTGTACCTGCTGTTTCAACATGTACAAACACAGTCTTTCCACAAAGTCATTCATGTAGTGTAAGTAGAACTATGTGCTTGCTGCTCGGTCCATTGTGCAGCAGATCAGGTCTTCTCATCAAAGCAACCATGAATACCAACTTTGATCAAAGGAAATGACTGCAACATCTGCAAGATAATCGGAAACAATATCTGCACTGTGAGATCTGACTTCCACGTCGAAGTGACTTTAAGCACTGACACCTAATGATACATTTATTTTACAATAAACTCAAACAGTAGTTCCAGCGACCGGCGAGAACACAGCTGGAGCAGAAGCACCCGCTCTATCATCTTTTTTCCCGACAAACGATGTAAAAATGGCCCATTATGGCGAGGAACAAAGAGGATAGGCCCCACGTTAGAGCCAACCCCTCACTGATGCCCCAGTGACTCGGCCAGCCACTCTCCCAAGGCCTACTCCTTGATTAAATGCATAATCCACTACTCCCCATCCCCAATGATTTAGTGTGCCTTTAAATCAGCTTGCGCACACATAAAAACCTCAAATAAAAATCACCAAGAAAAACCATTGCACTCTAACTGTTCTATTAAAATGATACCCAGCCCAGCCTTTCTTCTCTGCAATAGCGTTTATTCCACATGAATGCATATCTTCATTTTTTTTCATAGGTATGCATATAAAATATTTAAAGTTTAAAATGTCACCGTTGAAACATCAAATGCAGGAGTCTCTCATTAATCAGCCTGGATTGAGGTTCTCTTTTAAGGTTATAACCCTTTGAAAGAGCAAAAATTACATTTTTGACCTTGAAGATGAGACAAACTCATAAACGTAAAATAATTTGCAGTTTAAAGGGGAAAGAGATATCGGTTACCTCAGCCAGCAGTGGCCTCGGTTGTCGGGGAGGGAGACCAAACAAGTCTAATTTTCATATTTACATCCAAGCTGTTGAGCTTAATTCGAAATCACATCAAGAAAAAAAAAAAGAAACAAAACTCAGAGAAAACATCAAAAGGGGCAACTGTCAAAGTTTCAAATCCGCCGGGGCCTGAGCTATCTCCACCGTGTGAAACGCAGACTTTTTTCTTGCAGTTTTATTAAATGGTGCATGACATTTTCATTACTCAAGGAAATTAAATTGACTAATTTTCTTACAAGCCCTGTACGTCTGCTATTTTAGGGAGGTGCAAGGAGTAGAGCAATTGTTTCAACACCTACACAAAAGAAATGCGAGCGAGGATGTGCCCTCCGAAGGAAAATGATTTCAAAGTCTCGATGGAAATTTTCTCTTTAAAGAGGAAATTGTTTAGGAGGTTTGGATCTTTTGATCATAAAATGGGTATTTAAAAAAAAAAACTCAATATGAACAAACTCAACACGGCAATCAAAACACCAATTAGAGGTTCCTTTATTTTGTGTTTTGATGCTGAAACAGATTATAGGAACAAGACTTTTGTATGTATATAAACATGGCTTCTTACATTAACAACTACGACTGAACAATGAACAATGTCTTCCTGGGATTCAAACTTCATTTATGATAGAATAGATACAATAAAATAAGAGTTTACATGGCTCATAAAAATTAATTATTGCTTGAATCCAGCTATAACTCGACTTTAAGGTACATGTGAAAATGTTCACGGTTTTCAAAGTTAGATTCAGACACCTGGATAATGCGATCGAACGTCCATCTCAAGCTCTGGCATGCGGCTAATTGATCATTCTCAACATCGTGAAAGCTATTAGAATTAATTTTTGGACACACTTAATGTTATTGACTGTAGTTGTGGTCTGTGACATCGAGGCTCAAATAGAAATGGTCCAATACCAGGATATGACCTGATCATGGAGGCAACATGATATAAACAATAAATGAATTACTTCCATTGCATGTACACCAGGACAAACCGAATAGTCCTCAGCTCCAGCACTTGGAAATATAGCTGGGGCTGGATTGCTTCAGTAAAAAATGTGACGGCAGATCAAGCTGGAAATACAAACTGATAAGGCTTCAGATTAAAGAGATTGGGTGTTTATTTAATATCAAGTCATGTGTGGAGGGTGTGTGTCTTGTGTGACTGGTTGAGTTTGGCTGCTTCGGATGGAAGAATTTTTTTTCTTTTTTTCTTTTTTTTTGATTTTTCTTGTTCAAAATTATAAAAGAAAGCAAACATTCCCTAAATAAGTGCTGAAAAAACTGCCTTTTCATTCAGACTTAGACTAAATAATAGGTGACGAAAATCCCTTCTGGCTGGTTTTTGCACAAAGACATCTTCCAAAGGACGTTTTTCTTGTGAGCATCGTAACACCGAGCGTGCTTAGGGAGCTGGATCCATCTCTGTATTAAAGATTTGGTTCAGTAGGAGTGACACTCTGCTCAGACACCGTGAGGATGTCTGAGGAAAATATGGAGTCAGCCAGGACCTCGACACTGCCCCTCCTCTGGAGATGAAAAGGCTGATTACCTTCACCTCTCAGGGGTGTAAGCCACATGGCTGACAACATCATTGGAAAATAGACTACTGAGCTCCTTTGGGCCCTATAACAGCTTACATTTAATGTGGGGGGAAAATTCACACTAAAAAGGAGTTGACACCACCGCCGCCATACTCTCATATTGTTGAATACATTATGAAGGAAGCCACTTATTCCTTGTTGTTGGTCGTGAGGCAGTAATGGGTGAAAAAGGAGATGAAAAGCTTGGGCAGATAATGAACTGGATGGTGTTGTGGGAGTTAAAAAGTGTAGTTTGAGTAATACAAATTGTTCTCACTTACTAATGATGAGCTGCAAACCTGTTTTAAATGCTCAGCTGTGTATTTGGATGAGTTCTCTCCACAGAAACAACATAATACATCACATGTTTGAGGATTTCCATAATAGTTTGTGTGGCTGAGTCACATTTCAAGCTCATGCCGCGCACTGAAAATTACCCCATGAGAGCTTTGAAAAAGAAACCAGACACATTTGGTAATTTTTAACAAGGTATTTGCTTAATTCCGGGCACAACAACTGCTTGTCAAAATTGGAATGAATGAACACAAAGAAGTTGAAGCTGTAGATATAATCTAAACCAATTGAGTAATTGGTTTTTTTTATGTTTCCTGCTGTGTTTCAGTGACACACTCTGTGTGCCGTTGGACAAAAAAAAAAAACAGCAATTCAAAAATGATATCCCACTAATCCTTCGATGAATAAGCCGAAACCCTCCGCATGACCTCCCTGTTCATCAACAGCAACCACAATTTAGTGGCTGCCTGAACTCTATTTGAAAGGTTACTGAATTAACTTAAAATTACTTACAATGCTATTAAAACCCTGTGCTCTTTTGTTGTGGCTGTAAATTAATTTAAAACCTCAGCGATTTGAAATATTCTGAGACTTGTCAGCCAGGGGGTAAAAAAAATAAAACGACTGGCAGGAGTAGGGCTTTCTCAATGCTTTTGGCTCGGCTAATGCTTGTCTTGAATGATGAGGAAAAAGAAATTGGGCTTAAATAGAAACATATGGTATTCCACCAGAGAGGAAGCCTCTGTAAGAGGATCATGGCTGAGTAATAAAAGGAGACAGGAAAAGGGCACGTGTGGCGGTTTGGGTGGATGGACAGGGGTTTTTTTTTTTTTTTTTTTTTAAGTCGAGATGGAGCCAGTCTTTTTTTTTTTTTTTTTTAAAGCTGTTGCTGCTCACTTTAATCTTATTGTGATCAGAGCACCTGTATAGTAGAGTGGCAAGAATAAACACCAATAAAGGCAGAAACTTGACCAAAAAAACACAATGCAGGATCATTTCTAATAACACTTCACATCCATTTACAATTGTCCAGCCCAACTTCAGAAATAGAAAATCAATTATCCAAAGTGGGTATATAACCACTTTGAAAGGTCGAGACATAAGCGGGACGAAGTTCTGTAGGGCTTCGTCGTCTGCATCAGGTCACGTTTTTGTTTTTCTCTGCATACAAACCTCCAGAATACTGCACAGACAAAAGTGCTCCGTGCTTCAGCAGCAAAACTATTGACAATCTTTATTAAAAAAAAAAACTCAAAGTATCTTGTAATACACACTGTATATTTTGGGGATAGTGTTCGAAAAATAGCTATAAAATTTGCTAAATATCGTAACTCATGCTGGATAGCCTAATGTGTTTATGTTACCATTATAATACCAGATGATAATTAGCATGAATCTCTAAGGTGATTTTGTAGGGTTTTTTTATATGGTGGTAATCAAATATAGCAACTTTTTTTTGTCATTTGTGATTTATATATATTTTTTATATTCATGAGATAAATTGAACAGCTTCTCATTGTTATAACAGTGGCAGGATATTATCCCTACAAAACGTCTACAACAACATTGGAGAAGCACCTTAACTGTCAAAGTTATTGGAAACATTTGAAAGAAACATACAGTAGATCTTCAGCTGTATATAAGTGAAAGGTGTTTTTTTTAAAACATATTCATTTTACTTTGATTTTACTTCTATTGTTATTCTTTGACTATGTCCTTGTCTTTTTCTTACAAACTACTTTATATTTTAAATCTTCAATTTTATATGTCTTACCATCAGTTTCATCTGGTTTTCAATATCAGATTCACCTTTTCTTAGTTAAATTAATATGTTGTCTTTTTTTGTCTCCTGACAGTTCTAATCCACTTCTCTTTCTCTAAAAATCTAATACATCACTCTTAGTTTATATTTTCAATGCCTTCTTTAAATTCTCATCCATTCCAGTGTTTTTCTATTTTTTGTTTCCAAAAGGTCAGATGTCATGTTATCACATTATCAATCTTTCTTAAAGCCCTTTGAACGGGAATAATCTGCATGCAAAGTGCTACACAAACAAAGTACGACCGACTGATTGATTGACTGATAAAAGTAATGAAACTCTCAAGGTATTTGTCATTGTGTTGAACTTTTTTTCCATGTACAGTTTTCACAGTGCAAATGGATGACATCCATTAAATTTACCAGTGTCCAAACCCTAAAACACCAATGCAAAAAAGTTAATTGCTGAGTTTTGACTCTATTCGTGTGATAAAACCGAATTATGACCAAGTGCTGCTTAAGCATGAACAATAAGTCTTGAAAAGTTGGGCAATAATCGAGGTCGTTTTTAGGCTTTCAGCCTGATGGTGAGTTTGTATGTGCTCTGCACTGGGGCATATGTCTGCACTGTAATCACAACAACAATCTTTTACAGATTGCCCATAATTAGAAAAGCTCCTCTCCAAACCAGCTCCATGTTAAGAGCATGATTGCAGCCAAATTGAGCAGTAATTTGTACGATGTGGATGTGGGTGCTGTGTGAGGGGAGAAGTCTGATGGTTTAATGCCACTTTTATCAGGCCTGCTTAGCCAGCCGCACTCAGACTGAGCACGTGGACCCGCGGATCAGACTGTGGGAAGAGTGTCTGTATTGCCTCACACTGAAACAGACATCAACTTCAGAGAAGAAAAAAGAAAGAGTCGGAAAAAGTGGAAAAGACCAGTATACAGGTTTTCTGTCCTGAATAAGTCAGAGAAACCCATCATGGATGCAAATGGAATCACTTGCCCTACTATTATACATAAACATCATCTGGCTGTGTGTGTGTGTGTGTGTGTGTGTGTGTGTGTGTGTGTGTGTGTGTGTGTGTGTGTGTGTGTGTGTGTGTGTGTGTAACAGATGCACTCATTATTATTCCACAAAGCTTATCAAGGCCACGCCACTGAAAGGTCCAATAAAGAGAGTCTTCTTACTGTGCCACAGTACAGTCACAGCCTTTATCCTGTGCTGTGATGATAATAAGCAGCAATGTCTTCTTAAATCTTTAAAAGAACTATGTGAAACTATGTGAAACTCCACCATGACCTCTGATAGTCAGATTCAACCGATAAAAAGACGTACCACATGACTAAGACTTCAAGCAGTTTTTGCTGCGTGACTTTGGATTTCCCACTTGATTCTTGTCAGATATAGAAATGTACTGAAAAAAAAGAATCACTATGAATTATTGCATAGTTTAGAAGAAATGTGGTTGTTTTGGTGTTTTTTTTTTCATTCCACATTTTGTGCTAACAATATAAATACTTTTACAGTTTGCAGAGGTCGAAATAACTTGGTCCAAGTGTGTTAATCAATAGATAAAAATCAATGAATATCTGAACTGAAAAGAGAGCGAAAGATGCTAATGGCAAAAGGTTCAAGGCAGGTACAGGCATGTGCCTCCAACAGAAGCTGTTTGCCTTTACATGATGAGAGGCTAAGTACTCTCTTATTATCCTTCATCATGTATTGTCTTTATGTGTCAAGACAGACATCGGGCCAAATGACTTAAATTCTTCCGAATCCACAAAGCCCAGTGTGGAACAACGGTGTATGAAACGAGGGAAGCATGAGATGGACGGGACAGTTTGTGCTGTATCAACAAAGCTATGAGAGAATGTCTCTTTCACCCACTATAATTGCTGCTGCCAATCCAGAGTGAATTTATAATTCCAAAATCCTGACACTTCACAAAGACTCTATAATTGCATTAGGATGCCCTTTCACACTTCAAAGGTGTATTAATTATTTTCCCAAGGACCTGACTTGAAATAATTCACTTTTTTTTTTCTCCTGAAAGCTACCTCATGAGAAGATGTGGAATTTTTCATGAAAACATGAAAAATATCCACTTGAGATCACTGCTCGCTCTCCTCCTCGTTCTGCCCTCAAAAACATCCCAGAATAGAGCGATGATGTGGTGCTAAATACACAGCGAGGCTTAAAGAATTTCAGGGAGCTGAGCAGTTTCAAGTCCAGGAGGGAAAGGTGACGGGACTAAAGGTCAAAACAATAACTTGGAAAAGTATGAAACCCTCAGACTAACAGATGAGCTTGGCAGCAGAATGGGTGGGTTTCACAGGACAATAATTACACTCAAAGAGGACACTTTTTAAAATAAGTCCCATCAGCCAAAGGATGACAGCTCCACGGTTGCTCATAATGCTTGCCAAAGTCTTCCGTCTCATTCTCAGGCTGCTGTGATAGTCTGAGAGGTCAACGGAAAGCAGGATTAGCTCAGACAGACTCCTTGGCTGAAAATGTCTTCTTACCTTGTTGTAGCATCAGTACTAATGAAAGCCACATTTCAGAGATTTAATCACACTGCTGCACCCAGTGGACTGGATTACATCATATTTTATCGAAAGTTTGTCAAACTGTGGCGTGTGTGGGTCAGAGTGAATCACTGAGAAAACACAGTGAAGACAGGGAAAGGCCCAGCCTGCTGCTGTCTGTCTGGTGACTCCCAGCAAGTAACAGCTGTATTATTGTACAGCTGGATAGTGACTAGACTCCACACAGATGGTAAAAAAACAAGATCTGCTTGAGACCAACAGGTAGAGACGCGAGACGTACAAGTGGTCCCATTTCTTACCACTCGGAAACAACCGCTAACACATAAGTGCATGTTAACAGCTACAATAATTTTAGAGTCACCAAATAACTGAACAGGATTCAACCTAATTACTGTTGCTCAGTCCATCCATTGGGAGTAGTTTGGGAGTCAGTATCTTGCTCGAGGACACTTGGACATATGGCTGGATGGGAGAATCAATCCTGCAACCGTCAGATTGAGAGACAACTTGGTTGTGATGATCTTACAGTGACTAAATTGTCCAATTTCCTCCAATATATGAGTGTACAACCCTGTCTCACAACATGAACACAAAGACATCATGATGTCCACTTTGGACATCTGACAACTAAAAGCAATCAATCCATCTTCACGTGAGAGTGAACACATATGCCAAATTGAAGTAAACTTCAGAGGTTGGCGTACTGACACTAATCTTATCAGTTCATCTTTGATGAGGATGAGCTCCTTTTCTATCATTCCTCTGACACCCTTCAGTTGTTACTCACAAATCATATCCATTCGCGTGAAGCTGGAGTGATCAATAAAAACCTGTTTTTCAGCCCACTAAATGCACCTTGCAAATACTAGCCACCCATGTCGACCTTCCACTAAGTAGCCACATCTGCTTCTTTGTTTTTCCATTAAGCATTTGTGCAGTCCATTGTTATGACGCATGCAGTGACTGCAGGCCGCATCACAGCCAACAATAACCCTTGTTTTTACAAGGCAAAAAAAAAAACTAAAACATAACATATTGATTTTCATGTAGCTTATAATAGCCAGTATATTATAAGCTACATGAAAACTCAGAGTGTGAGAGTGTCAATGTGATCAATTGATCTGTGTGACTAACTAGTGGTCCTGTGAAACAGGTTTTGTTTTGGGGTTTTTTTAATAGCAGAACATTTTGGTTCTTGAGCGTAGAGATTAAGACTTTTTTAATTCACATATTTCACAGAAGCTGAAGGAAAGAGTGCAAATCTTCTTCTTTTTTTAATCCCATCAGATCAAATAGAACAACTCCACCATAGAATGCAACGGTGCAGTGGTAAACAGTGAACCAGGCCTTGCCAGAGAAAGTTGCAGTGTTCATATTTTCAATGCGTCCATTCACCGAGTAGAGTAAAACGCTCTTGTTTCATGATTTGTAAAGGTTCATTCGTGTGACAATAAGAATAACTGATCTTATTCTACTTCTTGTTTTTTTTTTGTAAAATGGTCATTTTAATGTTCAGGAACAAAGACTTAAGACAAAACAGGCTTGTTCAGTGTTGTGTTCTCTGGCCAACTGACAGCTTCAGATTTGTTCACTTAAGAAAATTGATGAGACCCATTGCCAAAATGGTGCCCTTGACAGACATTGATATAATGGTGAGCGTTAAGTTTAATGGGATGCATTTGACTCCAACATAACCATACTACGAGCTCTGATCAACTAGTCAACTCATTCGCCATCCACAGAAACGACTGATATCTTCCTCACATTGCACAAAAGATATGTACATATTTTAGTCATACCCCTCTTTGTTTAAAAGGCAAAACTATTGCACTAAAACTTGATTGTCTCCTGATTTTTTTGTTTTTCATACTAAGGACTCTAAATGAGAAAATTCTCATTTATTTGATTCACCACTTCAGCAGCCTGATTGTTTCAGATACACAGACGCCACACATTTGGGACTCAAGAGGAAGAGGGAGCGGCAAAATAGTACTTAAACAAACAAACAAACAAACAAACATAAAATATTTCTGGAAGATGCTAAAATCCCTGCAGAGCACCAAAAGCATGGGGCTTAAAGATTTACTGCGGTCCTCTTATCTTTCATTACTGACAAGTGTGAAAGAGAGGCAAACATATTCTACTTTCAGCATTTCTGTTCTGATCCCAGTCCAAGTCTATTAAATATTTGTGTTTCAGAGGATGTGTCAACTTCATTCTCAGAGCACTGCTTGCATTTGAGGGGGAAAAAAAAAAAAAAGACTGTATCAGAAATTAAGTTCTTTAAGACCATCTTCCCCCTCTTCTGTTCTTAATAAAAGATCTGTTTCTTTTTGTTGTTTTTTTTTTTTTTTTCTCATAATGCTCTGCAATGTATGAAAGCCCCGGAATGAAAGCCATCACAATAGCTTCATGAAACAAAGGCAGGAAGGAGATTGAGGGGAAAACAGGGGGAAAATGGCATCATCTCTAAACTTAATGAAACAGCATCCTTTCATTTTTTCTAGTAATTATAATAAAGATGGAAAAACATAATAAACGTCTCCCTGCCCCCACCTGCTAACAGTAATTATAATAGACTCAACAATAAATGGTAAAGCAGCACAGAGCTGCATCTTGGGAATTCTCAGGGGTCTGTGGATTAGCTTGAAAAGCCTGAATGATTAAAATACACTAATTAAAATTTTGTGTTCCTTGGTAACTCGTCTTCCAGGGCCCCTTGTGCTGGCAAAATGGGAATAAATGCGACAAAAGCAAATACTCTTTTGGACCTGAATAAATAAACAAGTCTAATCAACTTAGTGTTTTTACAGAGCGAGTTACATAAAAACTTCCTTGATGACCTTTCCTCACACTCGTTCTTTGCATCCTCCAGGACAATGGAGAGAATATTTTGACTATGATGTTCTAATCAAGGAAGATTTGCCAGACATACCAGACAGGTTAGACGTCCTATTACACTGCTTTTGATTAGCCTCATCGTGGCTTCTAATTGTTATTTGAAGAAAGTTTGTCATCCATAGACAAATGACTTTGTCAGCTGCTTTGTGTCTGAAAAAAGGTATTCAAGTCATGACACTGCTCTGCTTTTAGTGTCACCCACAAGAAAACTGTTGATTTGTAACACATAGTATGTTTGTCAGTATTTGCAGACATAATAAAAGACCTCAAACATTTTCATATTTGATTTTAAGACCTGATATTTGCTAGATTTCGGATGACCGGGGCAAGTGCAAGCGTGTTTCAAACTCTAAGGTGGAGTTAATCTATAGTCAAATCATCAGGCATGGATGAATCAAAGCACTGGGGGTTTCAAATTGCTACCAAGTAATCTACATAGGAGCCAATATGATGTCTATGGCGCTAGGTGACACTTTAAAATAGGCAAAACTACATCAGAAATATATGGTTTTTTTTCCAAATCAAATGAGTCACTGCCTTGTGAGAAACATATTTCTTAAAGAGAGCCTCTGCCGGGGCTCTTCAAACTGTCTCCAACTACAAAGAGCATCCACTGAAACTCGCTCATAATATGCTGTCTCTGCAAATAATGTCAAACTGATGTTTAAAGCCAGTGGGGATGATATCAAAATATGAAAAATTATTTCTCCTCCCAAATTCTGCCGCATAGCGAATACAGCACATTGGCATCATGATTGAGATGATGAAAATCTAAATAAATATAACACAAAAAAATACAAGAATTACTTGTGATTTGACAAGGCAATAAAAAAAACTTTAAATATGGTTTAATATGTATGGATTGGAAGGTCTCAGAGAGCATCACTTCAATCTAAAGCAGCTTTAAAAATGCAATATCTGAATTATATTTCATTTCAGGCTTGTAATAACCCCTTTGATGCCTTTCAGTCAAGTTTTGGTCGACATCACAGCACAGAGACTGTGATCATAGTGCTGCATTTGATTGTTGATTATTAGACTCTGCTAGACTGGAACACTGGGTGGGTGTCTGGACCTTCAGAAACCTGGCTTATTGGTTATCTAAAGGACAGGGATGACTCTGTGTCAACTGGTAATTTCAAGTTTGGCCTGGAAAATGAAAACAGGTGGAGTTCCTCAAGGCTCAATCCTGGGCCCACTTCTATTTAATGTCTACATCCTCTCATTTGTCATTGTACTTATCAAATGTACATGTCTGTTAATGTAAAGCAATTTGAACTCCAGTGTTACTGAAATATGCTTTACAAATAAAGCACCATGCAAGTAAACTGAAGAGGCATGTTCACATTTTGAAGGATGTTTTTAGTCGTCAACTATGCCTAATTCATGTCCTCCATGATATTTACATTTCAATTGACTTTAGAATTATTAAACATTTTCAAGAGGGCAATGAGTCATCAGACATTTGATACTGTTTTACAAGAAGACAAGAGGAGGAGATGTGAACATACTGCAACAATATTATACATTGTCATAGGGGTCTGGAACTGATCTCAACTGAAGATGGGCAAAAATACAGGGTCACAGATTAATCTCAAACAGAGGATTTGGACCCTGTGAGGAATAAAAGCCAAAGGACCCCAAGCTGTACTCGAAACAAGGATCTATATATACTTCATTAGAGAAAAGACATGATATTGTCTGTAAATAAACAAAATATCTGATGCATGTCAATCAACAAAATTTGAAAACATAGGCGCATATCTATTAGCTTGCATGCTGACTGAAATAATATATGGACTGATACTTGACAATATAATACATTTTTTATGGTTTGAGAAAAGATGTACGCAAACATGTTCCTGCATTGCTACAAGCAATTTTCTGACATTGCTCCCTGCTTGGCCTCAGTGAAGAAGACGTCACGACACTGACAGCTCTGGTCAAGGGCTCTGGTCAAGGCTCTGGTCAAGGCTCTGGTCAGGGCTCTGGTCAGGGCTCTCACTGCGGCCAACCTGGTCTGGTCACTGGGACTTGGCCTCTTTCTGCCGGGGCCGTCAAAAATAGAGCTGTGCTTCAAAATGGCTGTAATCCCTACTGGTATAACTGAAGAAGCTAAAAAGATTCAAAAAGCCTGCTTACAAATTTAATTACCTTTGCAGTTAACCACAGCTTAGCAGCCAATGACCTGATATTTCTACTGAAGACTAGCTAAGGGGGGACGGATTGGAGACGGACGCGCCGAGTGGGCCGCCGAGACTGCCAAGCGTGGCAATCCAGGGCGGCTCAGAGCCATCCGGTGGGCATACTCATTGCCAGCCAAGGCAACAACAGCACACATGTGGCCCTATCTTCTGCTAGAGTGCAAATTAGATACAGTTGATTAAAATATTGAGTCATTTCACAGTCACTGTTGGGGGAATAAAAGGAGTGAGCGTACTGAAAATATGCAGTTATGTGTACGTGTGCGCGCATGTTTGTATGTATGAGATAGAAAGAGAAAGGCAGAAAAAGAGGACCGCTGGAGAGAGAAAGATCGAGCTCTCTTAAACTTGAACAATAAACACATTTCTCATTTATATAGATTCTCTTTGACAAACATGCCCTTTCCCAAAGGACAACTTTCAAACCTTCATACTTGCAATAGGAAAGAATTCTTGGCAATCACTCAGCTCACTTCATGACAGTATAACAAGTGTAAGGAGCAGCATGCAGCATTGTGTCTACTTCTGTTCATGAGCACCATGCACTGCAGGCACCATTTAACATTGATGCCCCCCCTCCCCAGCCATGTTTTTTTTTTTTTTTTTTAAGGGGGGGGGGGGGCTCAAGTGAGGGGGAGAAAAACCATCCTAAGTTCTTTGTTCTTCCCCCAAAAAAGTGAATATATCTGGTGGTATAAAAACTTCTGCCTCGTTGCAATATAACAAAAGAAAATTAACACTTTGGGGTTGCCCTGGTAACCTAATTGCATCACAACACTGCACACAGGAGCCAAAGTAACTGAATTTTGATGAAAAGGCGGTGATAATTTACGGCATTGAGAAATTAGTTGCCGTGGCGACGCGTTAATTACATCTCAAATTAACAATGCAAGTGTAGTGAAATTAAATATAAATCATATTTTCTGCATAAATTACAGGGGTTGATTAGTGCGGGCGCCAGGAGAGAGAGGTTGAGATTCCAAGGGCCTGTCACATCCTCCTCTCTCTCTCTCTCTCTCTCTCTCTCTCTCTCTCTCGCTCGCTCGCTCGCTCGCTCGCTCTCGTCCCCTCCTCTTTTCCCTCAATGCCACCCCCCCTCATTCTGACTGGCTCCTTTAAAGACAGGGAATGGATTAGTTTAGCTGGCCTGGCATATTAGTCATTTGCATGTTTGTGTCTTATCTCTTTGCAAACATTTTCAGACTGAACAAGTGTTTTGGCTCTTTTTTTTGCCAGCACACATGCACATTTGGTACATAGTGCAACCAGAAGTATGAGATTTAAGTCTGCTGTACATAGTAATTACTGTATGTTTGCTAGTTTCCCGGGTTAACTGCTGTTTTACAACTCTGATGCATTTCTCTAAAGTGCCACATTATTCATTTTACATGTCATGTCAATAAAAATCTATAATAGGTCTCATGTCGTCATGTTTGTACTTATTGACAGTTCTTTTTTAATTATTGTAATTACTGAAACCCGCAAGATTCAAAGGTCTGCAATTTGTGTGGTAAGTATAAAAAACAGAGAGCATCTATAGTTTTTCTATAGCCATATTTTATTCCTCATATGCAGTGAGCAAAAGGTGTGTGATGGAGAATGTCACCAGGTATTAAACCATTTATCTGAGGTCTGTGTCAGTCTCGCACAGAAAGCAAGAGAGAGAGAAAAGGAGACAGTGAGCACAGCAGAGAGGGAAAGTGAGTCTCTCCTCCCCACGATCCCTCATGTGGCCCAACTTCCCTTTAAGCATCACAAACAAGCCTCAGGAGTGATGTCAAGGAGGGATGGAGGTGGTGGGGGTGCTGAGCTGCGAGAGAAAGCTGAGTACAAACACAACAGCAACAGGAACCAACTTGAGCCATCTAAATTATTCATACGCCAGATGGATATGTTTCCCCGGGATTTCACACTAAAACGCCGCTATTCAGCTTCCCTGTGCGTTACGCTGTCTATTCAAGGGACGGCGCCAGGAATCAAGATAACTATCACTTTATCTAAATCGTTTCATGTCTGATTCATATCAACTTTGAAGAGTGGAAGCCCCTCGACACCGTGATCTCACGTTTGTTCTATTCCACAGGCACTAAGAAGGGGAAACATGTTCTCTTTCCTCTATCTTCAAAGATGTAGGCACGGGTATGACCTTGTCTGAAGGATATTATACAAATCAGAGGGTCCTCAGAGACGCATGTCATGTATATCACTGACTACACCTCAATCCGCTTGATGTGTGCTTGTAGGCAGTCCAAAGGTTCCTGGATTGAAGAAGAAAAATGTGATAGTTTAAATCTACAAAAGCAACAGTCACCACTGTGCCAAATCTAATCTCAAATCGTAAAAATCAAAGACGTGTTTTTATTTGTTTTTGCTATTTTTCTACCTCAAAGGAATCTACATCATGATATTGAACTAGAATTACACAATTTGTCTAAGTATATATGTTAAAAATGTTATTCCAATATATTTTAACTAGACATTTTTCCTTAATTTTTTAATACTAAATGTATTATATTGAAGAAGAAAAAACATCTCACATATATTTCATCTAGTATGAATCTAGTACACTGTTTAAAAAAGGATGGCTGTCTCTTTAAATGTATGCCTCTTCAATTGTTAAATATTGATGTTCATATAACATGTTTAAAATCAGCCTGACGTCTTCATAAACAAATCCAAAGTTATCTACAGTAATTTTAACAAACATTTAGGAGCAAAAACACAATTCATATAGCTTGTTAGACTTGAAGCAACATTATCAGTGCATTTAACTGTAAATGTTTACAGACTCAATGTTATTAAATGTATGTAGATTTAAGAAATACTTGCAGGGAAATTGTAACATATTCAGGATATTTTCTTGGAATTTGATTACCAAAAAGCTTTATTCTTAGAAACATATTATTTTCTATTCAAAATAATTGATACTTTGAAGCTTTGGCTTGCCAATGTCAGACTATATTTTGTACATATTTCATAATATATAATTAAACTTAAAGAGGGAATATTGTAAGATATGAAGATAATCATCAGAGTGGTCCATAACAAACTAATGAAGTTAGGGAATCAAGTCCCGCATGTAACAAAGTGATGCAAAAAACATAAATACTGTGATTACAGTTCTCCTCTTGCCACAGCTATTAGTGGACAGCGAACTAATCATAAATACCTGCCATCTAATCCATCGCCATGATAATTACTATGTGGTATGTGGCATCACACTCCCCCCTCCGCCCATCCCATGTCAACAAATTCAATTTTTAACACAAACCGTCTGGCCTCATTTCATAGAAAGTAACTTCCTGTGCTGGGACAAGGAGGTTGAGATGACCTCGGTCCCCGAGGTGCGCCTCTGCCGCCGTCATCCATTTGTGAATGAAGATGACGACTTTTAAAAGGACAAGACATCATTAAGAGAATAAGTAGCCTTTCCTGCAGTCTTTTTGCAACCCCCACTCCCTGCAAGTAATTCCAATGCCTTTATACAGAACTGAAAGTGCCTGAGAGTGGGAGGGGTGATGCTTTAATGGTTCAATAATGTCTCAGCCTGAGCATAGTTGTCTTCAGTAGCACACCAATACTGACCAGTTTGTGGATTCAGGAGGCCTTTAAAGGCACACCGAACGAACTTAACATGAGTAAAAATAAACTGCTCTGTATTTAAAGAAATGAATGACTAAAAAAAAACTAAAAAAAACACTCACATGTCAGTGTGGAGACACTGAAACCCGAGATGGCTAAGTGACATTTATTTAAGTGGCATATCTTCTATTCTTGGGAGATGTGAAAGAGACAGTAAAAGATCAATGAAAGAAGAAGAGCGCAGTGTGAAAAATTCTTTCGTCAGTTGTCCTCATTTTCCATTGTTGCTCCTCCCCTTCACCTTTCAGGATGCTGTCACTCACAACGTGCTGAACGTCGAGCAAACACAGCAGGTTTTCCTCGGCATCTCAGCATCCGGCATCCTATGCTTATGCCACAGGCAGAAGAGCTGCAGGTGCGGCACGCCCAGTGTCACCCAACCCATATCAAAAACCTGCTGCCGTTTACCTTTTACAGGAAATTGGCACCCACGGTCTTGAAATTTGGATCGATAAGTTAAAAAAAAATAAATAAATCTGTTTCATAGAGGTTCTCTCTAAATGTCACATAACCCACTGTATGAAAAAAGACCTTCTCAACAAGTTTAAATAAACCCTGCAGGATAATGCTGGCTCTCCTGGGGGAACCAAAAGCTGATGGCTTTGAAACAGGAGGGAGGGTATTTTCAGCAGGGCTGCCCAGCATGAGAGATCCTGTATGTCTCACAGCTGAGCTTGTTTTATTGAAAGGTTGTTTGAAAGGCCCTGAACCCAAGACATCAGTGGTCATGTTTGTTTGGCTTAAAGAAGAGCAGCATTCAAAAGCTCCGCTATAAAGAAAAAGAGCAGCACAAGCAGCCAGAGCAAAGGGAAGAAAATGAGATGGGTTATTGCCCACGGTAGCTTGGAACTATACGGAGGGGAAGGCCGGGAAAAATTAATAAAATGGTCTCAATACAGCTTCAATTACAACCGGCTACAAATGTGCACGACGTAAGGAAAGCGTTTACTACACTGTGCAAATAAGTGCCAAAACCAGTGCTGTTATCAGGTAATGGAGTCAGTGGGAGAGCGAGGCCCTCTGTGAACTTGACACTCCCATTAAGCCAGACTGGAAAGTGCAGTATTTGATCAGGAGATGGGAATTGAGCAAAAATGAACTGAAACTAGATCCCACATGACTTATTTTCCTGTGGGCTCTCAGCTTTAGGTGTCACTCAGACTTAATAAAGCTTTCAGATTTTCATTTTATCACAGAAAATAGACTGGGCAAAAATAAAATCACTTGGTTTTGCCTTAATGGAGCAAAGTAATGGAGAGGTGAAACTGACACAACACATTTTGTCCATAGTAATACTATCAAAATGAAAGCATATTCACTTCAGGAGTTTTCCAGGAATCAATTCAAACTGAATATTGGCCTTTTTCACAGACTTTATTTCATAATGGTTCCAACAAATACAGCACTTCGGCAATAGCCTGTCACCTCGGGTGATACCAACATAGCTATTTCACCCGATAGAGTTACAGTATTCTCCAGCCCACACTGAACCTCTTCCACCAACCTATAACTCTTATTTTATTTCCGCACTTTATACATTAGAGGTACATTACACCCATCCCAGTAGATAGGATGAGTCCACTTTTACACCCAGGTGTTACATTGCAAGGTTAGGTCATTTGGATGGCTATGACCTTTGATGGCTCCATCTTCAATGAAAATTATCTGGTGATCTCCGCATTGACATGCACACAGATGCCCTTGCGCTGTACATTCGCACAGTGGCGATAAGAGCAATTCACTTGGGAGACATTATGGAAATATTCATTTGGGAATTACGAATTATAATTACAATGTATAGTCACATTTTCCCGTCTTAGGTGTGGTGAGGTCTGCGTGGTTTCTTAGGGATAGGACGAGAAAGCAGTCAGTCCATTACATTTTCCTTTTTCCAGAGCTGCTCTTTTGCAGAGTGTATTGCCAGTATGTTTATCATTCTAGTCTTCCTTAAAGAATGCTTTGCTTTTAAAGAAGTAATTAGACCAAGTAAAGTGAGAGGAAAAATCCAACACTGAGTCCCAAGTGTTCTGGTATGTGATTAATTATTCCAAGGAAGACAGATGTTAAATTGTGTATGCCCATCAGCGCTAAGACTTTCTGAAGATTTATCATTCATGTAAATCATGAATAAAATATTTCCTTGTTGTGAGAAAATGCTACATCTGTTTGGTGCATCATTTACTCCCGACTGCAACAAAATAAGCACACAAATCTGACCTATTACAGCCTGGTTTTGACACGAACTGGACATGAAGGAATGACACGACGGGTGATTTGTGGTTAATTGCTGGTAATGACTTTGCAGAAATTAAAACTGTAGTTTATGAGCACTGTATCTATTGCTTCACTGTCACATCTAAACTCTTCAGCCACAGAGAATCAGTCAATGTTGCTGCGTACGATCAACTGTAACGACTCACTTCTGAAATCTTTCCTTCAAAATAAATAAAAACAACTAAATTAACGCTACGTCTTGCATATCAAGCAGTTGTGAGCGTTTGTATCCCCCCCCCCGCAAACGTTTGAATAAATAAATGAAAACAGTCAAGCGAGTGTGATCGTGTCATGGGGATCACGGACGAGGCAATGGTGGCAGCGGAGGTTGAGCCACAAGCCACCGGGACGGTAGCGTCTCCAATCGCCCCTGGCGAGCATCACGTTGCCATGCTCCGGAACAGACAGGCCTGCTCGCACAACAGATGGAACTAATGATGCGAAACAAAAGAGATCATTTCACCGTGGTCCTCCAGGAAGCCACAAAGAGAGGCTTGGAAGTTTGAATGATGGGATCAGGGGACTTGCATAGGGTTAGATACGGATATCCTTTTTTTTTTTTTCTCCAGGATGTGCACAGATGAATTAAAAAAAAAAAAAAAAAAAAAAAGGCCAGATTGTTTTTACAGAAAATACAATATTTAAAAGCCAAATTTAATGAAATTAATAAATTGGTAATCAACAGACTGGTTTTGATGCTGATCATACAGATTTTAGAGCTCGTGATAAAATAAGCAATTAGACAAGACGTGAATCAAACGTCTCTAATAATTTAATGAACACAAACTTCAACTTTGCACCAGAACCCTGTCCTTATATAGTATGGTTTAATAGATAATAAACCAGTAAATCTTGGTTTTCAAAGGATGACTCCCCACACAGAGCTTGAACCACATTCAGACGAACTGGACTTCCTAATATGTCTCACATGAGAAGACATTTTTGTTCACAACTGTTGGGCTCCATCCCATTTTGAAATATCTGGTAAGACTGTATAGTCTGCAATTGCACTTTTAATTTTTCACAACGACATGTTCCGTTTTAAAAACGGATGTTTCCATGAAATTAATTTATACCCTCCCCTGAAACAATAACAAATAGAAAACTCAAAGAAAGCAGATTGAAAGTGTAACTCCTAAGCTATCTCACACCGCTGAGGAAATCTCAACCCACCTTTTGAAAACCACTGCATTACACGATTTTATGAATAACCACAACAACCTAATATGTATAGTAAAGTTTTTTTCTGCGACAGTTGGATCTTGAAAGTGTTTGACACGTACAGTATGCGCTCCAATATAATCCCTCTCATCACACCGATTTACTCAAAGCATCAGTTTGATGCAGATCTATAAAAGACCACCATATCTAACCCTTCTGGTGAGCAAGGATATTTTTAACACTGGGATGGATAACAGTTGTAAACAAACTGCTGTGTCCTGGACAGGCAAAAAACAAATCAAATTTGAGCTGAGGACATTTGCATATCCTGAGGGACAGGATTAGATTTAGAGGTCATCTCCTACGAGCCGGTCCTTAGCAGATGCCAATGTAATGTTTCTTATGTCAAGTACGTTCCTCTGAAGCCTGACTGAGCTCAGTCTGTTTTCCAAGTCAGCCAGTCGGAGACAGGGAGCGCCGCTCTCTCAATACAGCATGTGAACCGAGAGAAGCCAAACACCTTGGGATGGGATTTAACCAGGATGGAGTCGAGTCGAGCCCAGTTCATGCCCATCCGCACATGGAATGGATCACTGGGAAAAGTTCAGCTCAGACATTGACACAAACAGCGGAGCAAGGCCTGTATTAGAGTCAGGTTAGCAAAGATAACACTATCAGCCGGATCCCCATGGGTACCAAATGCCGAGCCTTGCTGGCAAATAAAGCTACAGTGTCTTGACTCCTTGGCACATTAGCTCTGATTACAATGACCTTCATTATATCAGCTACCCTTATTACAACACGTAGAAGGCGTCTCTCCCTTGGGCTAGACACAGTGGGGGAAAGAGTGAAGGAAAGCAGCGAGATTCACTTGTAAGAATTGAGCTGTGAAAACCAAAGCGTAGACCTGCGCCGTAATATACAATTACCACCTGTGAAAACACTCATAACAGTAGCAATTGCTGACTAGTCATTTCACTTGAAGAGAGTTTGGAGATGTAATATTAAATTCAGAAGTATATTGCTTTTAAATAAAAAAAAAAATTAAGAAAAAGAAAAAACTTAAGTGTTCTGCCGGGACCACTTGGAGGTAATGATACTAAAAATACGAGCACTAATTTACGACCCTTTTATTTACATTTAATTTTAAGACTTGCAGGTTACTTTATACAACCCAGCCTCCAAAAAGGCTGGCACAATGTGTATAATGTAAATAAAACATGATGCCATAATTTGCAAAAGGCATCCACAATAGATCAAAGACAAATCACAAGTTTGAAAGACTGTGAGCGTCTAATATTGACCGTCAGACTTTTCCCCTGGGCCCCTGATCCGTTCATCTTTTCTTAATCACTTGATGAATTTATGTTTTTCTACAATAACTCGGCCTCTCTAAAATGTTCTTTCTATACCCACTGACCAACTGGCTATTAACACAATTCGATGCAAAATTATTTACCACCTATTTTTTTGTTATTAGTATTTTGTTTCTGTCTTTTCAACTTTTTTTTTTTAGATGAATCATAACAACTAATGAAATAATTTATTGCATTACTTTAAACATCTGATATAATGTTAATTAAATGTGAATTTAATAAATGTGCAAATTATATAATTCTCTGGAGGTTGTACAAAACAAATCCTGAATATTAAAAAAAAAAAAGAAACAAAAACAAGAACCTAAAGATCCTACAGTTAAACTGCACCATTGCAAAAAGTGTCAAGTGTCTTTGAATTTTATCCTTTTTAAACTGCTAATCTGGAAGGAAACCACAAACATTGTGATTGTTCTCAGACTCAAATAATGTGCTTGACTCTCAGAATTTGTCACTCCCTATCCTATGCACACAGCCAAGCCCTGTTTAATATGTAACAATGTTGTTAACCCCAATTTCCTGCTTAGTGTGCCCCTCCACAGGCCACATTGTTAGCTCGAGCGAGCTCTTGGCAATCAGTACAGTCGTGGCGGTGACTCTCATTCAGTCTGGCCACGATGCAGACGGGGGGATTCTCTCCCACAGCCCTGCTCATCCTTCCTTCAGGCCCCTGCTGTGTCTCTCACCCTCCCTCTTTGCTGGCAGGTGACTCCAAGTAACAGATGTTGGCCTGAGAGAGCCGCTTCATCGCATTCACTTGGCGCTGCCAACACGTCGCGGCACGGGATGAGCCGAGCTGCGGGGGTCCTGAGGACCATCCCGTCAGCCAGCAGGGGGGGGACACTGTTTTTGTGCTGGGATACAAGTGAGGTGGAGGAAGGTGGGTGAGTAAATCAGCTTGTTTTGGATTAGCAGCGAATCAGGAGACTTTAAGAATCACGAGATACGTCTCAATAACAAGTTGAAAACATGGACACCTGTAGGCGGCTCCGGATGCCAGCCAGTGTGTGACACATAGGATATCACTCCCTGCTTCTCATTCACAAATTCCTCAAATCCTGCCGAAGAAGAGGGACACAGAAGCAATACAGCCAAAGAGCGCACTTGACAAAATCAGAGTTTAAGCCATGGTTTATCCCAGATGACAGTACGTTAAAAAAAAGCAAATAAAATTGTAACTTAATTATAGATTTATAATGAGCCACTGCACCACTGCCAAAAACAAGTCCCATACCAAGGCAAACAGGCACCTGCTGAATGCTCACTGCTCATGGGTTTTCATAGCTTAATTAATCTATGCCTTGGGGTATCATGACTCGTGCGTGCTGCTTGCGTGCATGTTTGAGACAATTAAGTTGCTCCAAGAAACAGAGGTGCAACTTAAATATGGAGCAGAGACATCAATACCACACACGGCATGACACAGTTTGTGTTTTGGGGAAAGTCGATCATTCTTTGTTCAAGTAAATATGAAGTTGAGTTGATTTCTCAGCAGAAAGCAAACCCGGTTCCAGTGTGGAAGTCAGTGCAAGCGACCAAACACATTCACGTTTACCTTCAAAATATTAGAAAAGAAAGTCTCACCTTCCTGGGGACCAAGTTGTATTGAAGCTGATCCTTCGGGGAATTATCGCCTCTGGCCGACATTCACTCCGCCGCCATCTGATTTCTGTAGATAAACATAAAACAGCTCAAATGTAGCTTCTCTGAAAAGACAGATTGAAAGGTGCCATCAACTACAGTATTTCACCAAAAAAGAAACATAAAACGAGCAAAGCGATCCACACAGTTACTCAAATCCACGCAGACCAAGGCACATCTGGAATGATGAATCTCGCCCTGAATTTAGTTTTGGTGTCAAACAAACAAGCCAATGTCAAACCTCTGAAGTACAAATTAGTTTCTTCTAACACCTGCAACTGAGTGACGATAAAGTCAGTATTAAAATCAACTTGTCAACATGTGAAAACATGTTTTCCATATAAACTGATGTAAAAGATTAAAGTCTGCCAAGGGAGAAACTAAGAATCCCAAAACTGTTTTTCATCTGCAGCTACATGTGTCATGTGCATGCAAAGTTTGAGATAGAATGTAAGTCATCCACACTATTACTCCTAAAACTCAAAAGAAATGAATCGTAACACAACAGAGCGCTGATTCTTAACCACTTGTCTTCTCTGAGGAGTGAATGAATGCAGTGTTTGTATGTTTACAGGGAAAAAAAGGTAAATATAGTGATGATTTATGGATCGCGAGAAAAGTAATTGGTGGTCAAAATGAATTAGGACAAAAGTATGAAATTCTCGTGACTGCTAATTACCAGTTTGAATGAGCCTGATAACTAAAGAGAAAAGGTATTAAATGTAATAATTATTACTATTGCTAATTACATTTCCAATTATGTCACTAATGAGAACAGCTTAATTATCAGCACATTGGATAAATAAGAGTTTTGCTTGGTACCACTGGTGATGGAGGCAGCGATGTGGTTGTGATTGTCGAGCACATTCACTCCGACCAACGGCAGGCAAGAAAAGGCTTGAAATACTCACAATAACACATTTCGTGAAAAGTAAAAACGATTTTAAAGAAATATGATTCGTCGTATACATAAAAGAAATGTCTTATTCTACCTGCTGTGCGTTGTGAAGCTTAAACTATAACCTCAGATATCAGTTGCCTCAGAATTTCTTCAGTTTGTTGCTTCAATTCTCAGTTTTATTACTTTTTCTATGTTCTCCTTAATACCCTTTCAACTTTTCAAAACAAAACTTTATTTAAAATATTTTTGACAGACAAAAGACTATAAATTATGGTGGCTCAGTTTGTTCAACAGTTTATTAACGGCTGATGTCTATCAGTGTATCAAAAACATTTGCTGCTCCTTCTAATCTTGCAATAGCAAGGTAAAGAAAATATGACGACACTAAAGTTTTAAGAATGTGAAACCCTATTCTTGAACCTACGAATTGCATACAACAGGTCTAGAAAATCAAAGGTAGTGGACATTTTTTTTCCAGAAATAAGACTTCATATTCCCTAACTTGGGTAATCAATATTGTGTAGTTTATACTTAATGATGACGAAAGCCCATTTATTTTAATATAAAAGGGGAAATATGTGTGATTGGGTTAGTGTATAGTTATAACATAAGTAACAGCTCTCCAACAGGAACGAGAGAAAACTGTTGGAAGAGTTTTGATAAAATACACTCTACATAAAAATACTGTACAAAAGAAAGACACAAGTCCAGCATCAGTTATATTATAAACTGCTCAACCATATTTTGTGAAACCGAATCTTTTGACAGGTTGATGATTTCCACTGGAAGGCTATAGGACACCATCACAGCCTCTCCTCAGCTCTCCCTCTCATGGCTCTCCCCCTCAAACAGCCTCCTTCCTGCACCACCTCTCCCCTGACCCAGCGTGGCTGTCACAATATTGTCGTATCAGGCCCAAAGAGTCTCAAAATGCTGTTGGTTTTTCTCACATTCCTTCAGGGCGTTGCTCTAACTTTAAGAGAGCGGAAGTGTTGCGGAGGACAACGTCTGAGTGCCAAGTGAAGGCACGACGGATTAGAGCCATATCTTCCACATGGCTGCCTCCTAATCCTACCATCTGAGGTAAACACACGGCCAGGTGAGGCAACACGCCTGTCTGAGGCACCTCTGGAGCTCAGAGGGATCTGCTCCTCGACACCCACAGGACTGTTGCCTCCCACCAGCTCTGGTGGGTCCTGCTAATATTCACCACTCCTCAGTTAGTGTGTGTGTGTGTGTGTGTGTGTGTGTGTGCGTGCGTGCGTGCGTGCGTGCGTGCGTGCGTACGTACAAAGCAGGACAAGTGATTTTTTTTTTTTTTACATTACAAGGTGTGTAACTAAAAGAAGTTGTGGGTGGAGTACTCAATGACATACAACAGGAACACAATCAACACATATTCAGTAATAAAGGTTTAAGTTAAGGTACTTCCGAAACAACTGAATGGGTGAAGTCCTTTCTCAGGTGATAAACAGTATGTTCTTTTTTTTTTTCAGACGAGAACTTGAACATCTGGTTCAGCTCTTTGTGTTTGTTTTGTTTTTTTCTTCTTCTTTTTCATCGTGTGTTCCAAAAGAGAGCAATAAGGTGATACTTCTGTATGTGTCACTGCCAAGGAATGTTGCCAACTTTAGTTTCAAAGTCTCTCCCTCTCACCTCAGAGGCAGGACAAGAGGAGGAGCGAAAACAAACAAAACTAGATAGAAATGCTCATTGTGCGTGTTTCAGATGGCACTGAAGCCTTTTTTTTTTCTTTTTTTTTTTTCCCCACCTCAAATATCTTCATCATTACATAAAAACAGGTTTTGATATGTTATGGCACGACTGTTTTTCAGTACATTTTTTCACACATGACCTCATAATTGAGAAAAAGAAAAAATGTACACACCCATCAACCGGGTACTTTGAGATAAAAACATGAACAACAGTTTCTCTATAGAGGAGTATTTCACAAGTAGCTAAATGGGGGTATATGCCTAATTTAATTTGTGTATAATTTTATTTATGATTGAGCAGGCCATAGTGTCATACAGACTGTGAAGGGATAAATAAACATGAAAACACACTCCCTTTAAATCCATACAGTAGGTAACATAAGGTGAATAGCAAATCATGACCAAAAGAAAGGCCATCGTTTGTGGGGCATTCTGTGTCCTGCATGTCTCACGGTTGCTTTTATCATGTAAAATTTTCCTGAAATCCCCTTGAAAACAATGTTCACAAAAACATCAAGGAGCACTAAAGTAGCGGGTAATACTTTAAACACAAGCTGGGGCCGAGCCACTTGTGAAAACCTTGTCAGAACATGTGAATGAGGGGAGGTTATGAAAAAGTGCATATTTTGATTTTGGTGATAAAACAGCAATCACAGGAGCTGAAACGTGCTCACTGTTCAGTGGCTTTTTGTGTTGGGAAACGCTTTGATCCCATCAGGTGAGGTTTCATTAACATTTATAAGAAGATGCATCGTTTCATTAAAGCCACGCGTCTCACTGGGAAACCCGATCACAAGTGTGGGAAGTTGTTTTATCCATGTTAAACTGTGCTCTGTTTTGTTGCAAATTAAATGTTGTAAGTGTGAATAAAGTGTTAATGTTTGATACACAGCCTCCCGCTGTCTGTGGCTTTTATGGTTGTCTGCAAAATGGAATTTATTATCTCAAATTATTTCATTCGCTATGCAAAGAGATGCCCCAGTTGTAAAAAATTATTTATGAGGCGTTTAGGGGGAAAAAAAAAAGCAGACTTGAGGGTTTTTTTCAGCATTTTGAAAAACTGCTCATACCGTGAAGTAATTGGACAACAAAACTGAACCTGAATGGTGAGATTTTCTCAGGTTATGTTTCCATCGGTTGCCCTTAGGCACAGGTATGAGATAAATATACTGTAAAATATACACACACACCTTCGTCACGCAATGTGACTCGACCAAGCAGGTATGCAAGTTCATCATTAAGTTTCCTATAAATGGGTGGAATCTTTATTTCCTTGAGTCCTCGTTGACAGAAAAATGGCACGCTTCAACGAAAAATCCCACTCATTCATATGTGATGTGAACTGTCGCTCAGATCTGAATGAAAAATAAAATGTACGGGGCCCAACAGTGTTTTTGAGTTTATTGCACTGAGAATTTCAACGGCTCTTGTGCTGACACCACCATCCAGATCTATTTCATTCACACTGTTCTCAATGATCTCAAAGACTTTCGCAGACTGAAGTCAAACTTTACTGCCTGGGTTATATTTCAAATTAGGAGAAATGTGCTGTTCTTTTAGATTTGCTGGCTTTATTCACCTATTTTGAATATAGTGCAGTACTGAAGCAGTGAAAGACACCAACCGGTCTGAATCCACTGATTAAGCATTGAAGTCCAATTACAAGGAAGAGCAATATCAATGCAACAAAACATAGTTTTTGTTTTCAAATCTGTTTTTCAGAAACATTTCCATCATGTGCAACAAAATACCCAAAGGTTTTAGTACAAATATCAGAAATTGTAAAACCTCGAACTCTAAATAAACTTTTTTTTTCCTTAATACATATTGCATTTACACATATTTCTTATCATATTTACACGTCATGGAAACTGACCAACACTGAATTACAGCCTTTTATACCATTTTGCAACGAGCCTGACTGGATTTAAATCGATATCTTTGACTTTTAATAACTGGTAATGCTTCGAATAATGTTGAGTGTTTTTGACTGTAAATTTAACTGTTACACTTTAAATATAAATTTCATAAAGCTCTGTCTTGCATTTATTTAACATTAGTATTTTTATTTCAAGCAGATTGAATTTCCTCTACAAACAAACTTGTATTGCTCACATGAACTGCGTTGACAACAACAATCAACAAATATTGTCTGAGTTTTCCTAACAATGACTATTTATTTATTTTATTATTTTATATCATCATTGTGATGAAAAATGTATTATATTTACAATTAATGTTACTAGCTTTTAGCCATCTCATGTAGTTACATTGTATTCAGAGAACTAAGAGACTGGAAGCATTTTTGTCTGTTTTCTGGCTTTTTAAAATCAAAATTTCTTCAGTGGGAACTTCTCACCATTACTTCTATTGTGAGTGACATGATCAAACGCTTTACCATTGCTTGCATTCTTTTTACAACGTCTTACAAAACCAAAAGAGGGTGGTTTCCTCGGGTGCTCCAAAGATAGAATTTGGGTGGAGTATCACTTTAATGGCATCTACTTACCCAGCCAATTTTTAAATTCTATTTTGAGTTTTTCTCCTGCGTAACAGGGAGAGGCATTTTCATGCGACGCCTCGCACACCGTGGCTTCACCTGTTTCATCTGACTGTGATAGATATCACTTCACCGCGCTTGAACCTGGATATTGGTCATTAGAAGTGACGAGGAAACTTGTGGGAAAGTTTGAAGATTGATGTGAAGAGCTAATCAACCAAATGTAATGTCAGGGCAGAGGAAGCCACTCCACAGTTCATAACATAAGGAACATAAGGAAACTCAGTTTTTTTTTTTGCTTAATTCATCATTGGACTACAAGTAGCTATTACCATGTGTTTTTTTTTTCCCCTTTGATATATCCTTTTGGACCGGTAGCACTGGGTATGATTTGTGGATGTAAAGCATACAGAAACAGTTCAGAAATTCCATTAAGTACACCCAATGCGTTGATTGAGTGAGCTCAATTTGATATGACTGTTGAGTCCTACCAATTTACTGAGATTGTGCGAGGCTAGAGTGTGTACCAAGAATGGACGTGTTGATTATGTATGCTAGGAGTGGTACAGTCTTTTATTGGAAAATTTACACCCGTGCAGTGATTTATATAAATCAGTAGTGCCCACAAAGCAGTAAAACTCTAATTGTTTCTTCCATTTTGAAAGTCTAGCGTCCATTAAGGATGCAGTGAGTAATAAAAAGGACTTTTAATCAATCCTCTCTTGTTGATGAGCTGATGTGTGAATGTGCTATCCTACCTGACACCGCTACCATATGTTGATTTCTTTTTTTCTAACAGTCAACAGAGAAAGAGAGAGAGCTTGTAGGTGAACGGCTTTACAGTATACGGCATTCTGAGCACTGAGAAGAGAAGACAATCCATCTGAACTTGTTCTGCTCTTTTGTTGTTGTTGGTTTTTTTCCTCATTTTGTTGCAAAACCCATTTGTATCCCCTTTAGGTATAAAATGACCATTTTTAGAGGTTTTGCAATGATCTGAACAAATTCACCACCAGTCATCTTTTTTGATACAGTTAAGTTTCATGGCACCTGCAGCACTATACGACGCAAGTCGTTTTTTGGCCACACTCTAGTCCTTACAGTGACCCTTTCATTGTCAGATTAGACTGGCCGACCTCTTCTCCAACGGCTGGCATGGTCACAGTAAATCCTGGAGACTGCTCATGCTAGGGACCTCGGGTAATTAATAAAATCCCCATTACATGCCTTGTGCCCGTTGTTTGCTATTTCAACACCCCATTTGTGCCACGATTACAGTCATTATCAGTCACCGCCATTAATTCTCTACCCGAAGCCAGAACTGCATACTAATAAATTGGGCTCTAAAATTTTTTTTACCTTTCAAGGAGTTGGTGTTGGAACCAGGCCAGGAAGTGCCACTCCAGATTAGGAGTCATCTGGTGACTCGGAAGGAGTCCTTTGAATAGGAGGCTGCTGCATCTTTGGAGATAGTTCAAATTTCCCCTTTGATTATATTCCTTTCCCCTCCAAAATGAATCTTTATTAAGCTTAAATCCTGAATAAAATGAAATTAGCAGACTGCAAAATATTGCTTTCTTTTCTGTCTCTATTCCCTTGTGCATGCATGCAAATTATAATGCTTATTTATGTAAATGAGGTGTCGTCTTTAATTAGTTTTGCTTGAGGGCATTAAAATACATGTATTCTTTCCCCAAAAATGATTTGTTTTGTTGCTCTGTTCAGTTTAAGTTCAAAATGAATGATTATGCCAACTAAAAAGGTTTATTAATTCTCCAGCTTTTCTTTTTTTTTCTATTCCTCTTTTGGAGAATTATCTTCTCCACCCACTTCCTGAGAAGAGTGTATTCTCTGTGAAATCGAAAAGCCTCTTCAAGCAGCACTCTGAGCACTACCCTGACAAGCACTTGTAAAGGTCCCAGGTTGAAACCACATGGTAGAAATGCACTTCCACTTATCAAATCTAAAAGCTGTGCTCTTCAGCAATTCTCTCTATATGTGTGTGTGTGTTTATGTTTGTGTTTGTGTGTGTGTGTGCGTGCGTGCGTGCGTGCGTGTGTGTGTGTGCGTGCGTGCGTGCATGCGCGTGCGTGTGTGTGTGTGTTTTGCCACATGACTGTTTGTGTAATGATACATTATTGAACAGGGTATTTGCTTAACTGTTGCACTTCACATCCATATATGTATCTTAATGTGCTTTTTTGCCCACTGGAAATAACATTATGCTCCAATCGTGTGCCGTTTCATTGTGTATTTTTGTTAGTACACCGCAGATGTACACTTAGAGCAGGGCTGCCCTGCGAGTGAGGAGTTCATTGCTCATCAAGCGAATATTATCATTGTGAATTCCAACATCCTGTCAGCAAGCGTGACTCACCTCAGAGCTGAAGCGAGTGTGACCTGTAAAAAGACGTCCTTCCTGATTTGGGTCTTATTTTAATATTTGTTTAAGAGGATTGGTAGCGTGGTACAATAAATCCTCCGCTATGAACTGTTTTTATGCATTTACTGTTGATTTACAGTCCCTTGTTGAGTGGCTATCGAACAGAAAACTGCTTTATGTCATTGTCGGAGGTGTTGGGTCAACTTCAGTAAGAAGCTGCCACTGACTGTGTTGTGCAGTATTTCAAACCACTTCAGGTTGAAAGTGACCAACTGCGGCTCTGGTTATTGTTCAATATCCTATCAGTATTCAGCATCCCTTCAACTGCTCAGATGAGCTGAAATGGCAAGTTAAGATGCCCCCTCCCCAGCTTCCGAGTTTGATTTATGGAAAGGAAGCTAAAACCATTATAGCGTTTTTATTATTATTGTTCTTTCAAGGCTAATGCAACAATAGATTTTTGCATGATTGATGTGTTATACTAAACATTAGAGGATTACATTAACTTTGCATAGAACAGCTAAATGACATGAGATTACTTATTGTTATTTTTCCTGCACATGATCATACTGTAAACATAGTACATATAGTATTTCTTGGCACATATTGATTACTGTGTGCAAACGACGTGGATTACACCAACTGTCTGATACAGCTTCCCCTGTCTCTCAACAATGCTACAGTGCCAGAATTACACACTGCTCGCCCATGTTTGAGAAAATGTTGTGAATGGTTGGTGCTCTTCGGATTAAACAAATATAAGTGACTGTGATGGCCTCTCATCTGCCCCCTTCATTCTGTGAATTATTAAAACTCTGGGCTCTGGTGGGAGAGAATATGGCAGCAATATGCTGATACTTCAATCATCCGGGAAGGAAATTCCACATGTAATAAGGAAGAATTGCATACAGTATACAGTACAGCCACAAGCTCCCTTTCATGGCATCTGTGATAGAAAACCTCTGCAGACCACATCAAACCTCACGCATTATTGCTCACACACTGAGCACATGAGCAGGCAAAGACTCGGCCCTGACTCCGCTTTTCAGACGGTGTCCTCTCACTTCCTCACTTGCTGCAAAAAAAAGGGTACTTATTTAAAAGCAGGGAATAATGGGAGGGGAAAAAAAAGAAACAGTTGCAGTACTTGAAAATATACTTGACCCGAAAAGTTTAGGTCAGAACATCCTCTAATATCTGTGTTTTGACCTCATTGAGGGTGATATTTCTGCTTCTCACATTATGCCTGAATAAGACCGTAGCTTTTACCCTTAAAGCACAACATTTGATTGGTTTCTTGCATAAATTTTGAACACGCGGCGCTACACAACTGTTCTGGTTTTCATGAGAAACTCTATTAAAATGTTGATGCACACTTTGGATGCCTTTTACAGGCATTTGTGCTTGTGTGTTTATCATGTCCAGGCCAAGCAGGCAATGATGGGCATCCAGCCAACTGATTCTTCCCCCAAAGTGCTAATTTGTGCCACTCTTGTGTGCTCAACGCTATAATTACCTGAAAACGTAAACTGGAAGCTATGCCTGACAAAGACAAGAAACTGTAATAAAATTGAGCTTTTGGTGCCCGGTTGTGGTGAGTCTTATAAGACATATTAATGGGATGGTTAAAGGATATGGCACTTTTCCATTTGTCTTGTGGAAAAAATCTCAAGCAAAACACCTGGCGCACTAAGTGCCTGCAGTCTGAACACTGAACAGCAGCTAGCAGTCATGGCACTCTTCTATAAAGCACCGTGACATCTAAAAGATTTTTTATTAACCGAACACTGCAGCTTTATACTGGACTTGTCATTTCTGACTGTCGTTATGTGGCAGGTTAATGAACTACCAAAGTCAGATTTCAAAGCCTTTTACCATGTAAATTACCTAAAACAATAAACCAGCCATCTGTTTAAAAACATATCATTCAAATAAGTCACCACCTACACCTTCACGGAGTGATGTTTAATGCATTCAAAACATGTTCTGTGAGCTTGAGGATTTAAATCTGCTGCATAAAGCCTGAACAGGGATTTTTTTTTTCTCCCAAAAGAATGGATTTCAGTTTAGACGGATACTCTGTGTAAATTGTCAACTTTAATTTGGTCATTTTCAAGACCAAAATAAATCAACCTAAGAAGCTTCTTGTCAGACATTGACCTGAGGCAAGAGAAACTTAAGAAAGTAAATAATAAAGTTTGAAATAAAGTTTCATTCATTCATTCATGATGAAACATAGAAAACATACCGAGGATTAAAATTGCCATCCCATAAACCCCTCGTTCGTTCTGTTTGTACAGATTGGAATAATGTTCGGTTCTGCTTGAGACCATAAGGAAAAGTTTGGTTTACTTAAAAGTTCATTGTTTAGCTTAGAGTTACATTAGTGTTGAGTTTGAGCTGCTTTGTGCCGAGAAGTCTTTCTATTTGTTTTGTCAACATATTACCTTGAATGACAAGTTTGGAATATTGGAAGTGCATTTAAAAGTCATTTATGGCAGCTCAATACCACTGAAAATGTAAAAGAGGGCATTTTGTGTGGAAGATGTGATTCGCGGGTTTAACTTGGAACAAGTTTTACACTGGATGTCCTTCATGATACTACCTAAATGGCTGAGGATTACAGGTTTTACTCAGGTAATGAAATCAACCATCAGCTGTGAGATTCAAACCAACAAAACTTATCTTACACGTTGAACTTCCTCATTTCAATACCGCCATTGCATTGAAAAATAGCTCAAACAAGACATTTCTCACATGGCCTAATGCAAAACTGAGCAATTGTATCCTTATAAATGTTAAAACTTTGACAATAACATTGTACATGAGGAAACAACACAGAATTTGAACACAGAATCACAAACAGTGTCAATCCACTGACTTTCATCAGTGTTGTGCCTTCTAGATTAGGAACCAGTACAACCTGTGTGTTATTCTTTCATATGGTATTAACTGGTAGGTACAGAACAAGGTGTTGTTTTTTCTTCACTTCGCAAATATCAGCTCCATATATTTGTGCATGCCCCGTCTCTTCTGAAGCCAAGCATACAGTATGTGTGGAATTCTCATTCTCAGACATGCCTCAAAAACTGTATTTTACTTACTTGCCATTTACAATAAAAGCTCTTTCTTTGCAAAGTCTGTCGGGAAATTTGCTTTAAAAATATCAGCATTCCTATCATTAGGAGACCTGTTTCCTTTTTGACCTTTGTTTGCCCAATAACTAGAATACATTAGACCCAAACACTTAAATCACACATATGTGGAAGATTAATAAAAATCTCAATTATCTATAATAACTCCTGATACATTGCGCTTGATGAATCACATCTGTTGACAGAACATGACAGATGAAAAGAAATATGTTCCAGTTGAGAGAACTGGCCTTACAACTCCAAGCTAAGAAAACTGACAATTTATATGTCAAAAGATGAAAGTCGTTGAAAAACAGGTTGAATTATTATTTATGATGACGGGCGTCTGTAATAAATTGTTGAACAACAACAACAACCGTCTACGAATTCCAGAGATACACCCCAGGTTAGGAGTGAAGGCTTGAGAGTGTGACTGCTGCTGCAACTATTAACCAAAAGGAAGAGATAATATCTTCGATGTTTATCGCAGATGAGAAAAAGCTGAAATCGTTGAGGAGCATACGATGTCACAGACGTAGTGACTCTGGTGACCCGTCCATTCCCTTGGTGGAAAGACTTGGTGACACCCACTCCGCCCACCTGCCATAGATATGTCTCAGGAAGCTGCTTCACACCAGATGACTAGTGACAAATAGGGAGGTCATGAAGAATGACAGCGAACTTTCAAGAGGCAGACAGATTTTATAAGGCTGCAGCTCATGGTAAAATATGGGCTGGAACATTTTTGGCATTGTACGTAAACATTACGCAAAGAAAAGCCACTGAAGGACTGAAAGACTGTCCAAGGGTTGTTTTTTTTACATTGACCCTGGGGTCAGGGGGATGCCTTGTTTCAGCAACATTTTTGAGGAGAAACGTTCTCTTGTTTCGCTGCATCCAACATACCAACAAAATCACACATGTAACTTAATGTTCCTAAATAATGTGAAGTGTATTTTTTTTATACATATTACAACAGAGCCAATCACAGCCCGTCAGTATGAATCTAAACTTACTAATTAGACTCAAATGTATGTAAGTTCTACCTGGAGAACCCCACCACCTCACCACCACAGAAAGGTCACCAAGTCTGACCAGAACAGGAACAAGGGGCGTGATAATCACCACACTACTGTATGATCCATAACTTACATAGTCTACCTTATAACATGTTTTGGATTTAATAAAGGTTTGTATGAATTCTTTAGAGAACAAGCAACAATTAGTTACCAAACACAGATTTCCATGAAAAGCCATAAAGTGGGGATACAAAGGCAACTGAGCAACCATAAAGTGTCCTGTGCACATTTTTGACATTATAAATGGGACCATTATATGGGGAAACATTAAATAGCTCAATCATACCTTTAACCATTTGACATTTAAAATTCTTTATTCTAATTATTTCAAAGGAAATCTCCAAATCCTTGCCATAGTCTGTACCATTTAATAGTTTAACATGTATCTTAAACTGAGGATGATAAAAGTGGAATATTTTTCTTCTTTTGGGTCAAGATCTCACAAAAGCCACAAGAATTTGAGAGAAAACAAAATGCCTGTCAGGGCGAGCATACAAGAGGCTAAAGGGGGAATCTGGCATGGCCTAAGCAAAGTCATAAAAATATTTTCCCTTTTATTTAATGTTGTCCATAATTCATTGCCAGGAAAAGCTAATCAATAGCACCTTAATGAAAACTTGAGCCATATTTTATTTTGCCGCAGAGAAGTCCAGGATCAGCATTTGTTGCCTTGTTATGTGCTGGTTTTCACCCTTGGGCTGTTTGACAGATGTGCATCACATTTGCAGATACCCTAAATATTTGCTCTTGTCAAGCATATTTACTTTATCAAAACACCACAGAGTCGGGGGGGGGGGTTTCTGTTGACGACTGCAATGTAGATTCAAGAGAAGTAAATTGAACCAAATCGCACATCTGATGTTTTACCCCAGCTGTGACTAAAGCTCAACATGGCAACATGCACTGCTGTGCTGAAGATGTAAATAGTACTAACACATTTTTCTTTCTTTCACAAAACATTACAAATGTACTGAAGGCGAAATTAGGAAGAGCGTGTGGAATAGATGAGTTGGAGGCATTGTACCTTGATTATGTGTGTGTAAATATATATGTAAGTGAACTATGAAGTAAAGTTTTATTGAAATTAAAAGCAGCCATCAAACTATAGAAAACTACGCAGTCTCTGCACACAACAGATTTTATATCAAATTTAACAAGGTAAATTGCACACACATCATTATCTGATTTTGATTAAATCACCCAAATCAATCTCTTTTGATTACAATTGAAAATACATGAAAGCCTGAACATGTTCCATGTGTGCTCATATTGTAGGTTTTTCTGCAAAACAGAGAAACTGATTAAAACAGCTTTTTATTGAATTTAATGAAGTATTCTTCTTCTCTGTCAAATTTCTGTCACATATAATCAAATCAGACTGGTATTTAGGCGAGAAGGTGTAAAAGTGAGAACGGGGTTTCTTGCAGACTGACTGGTGCGATGCGATGCTAATTGTTTCCAGTGATCCTTGTCAACATACAGTATGCTCCGGTTCCACTCAACTATCTATGAACTCAAACTACAATTACAAGAGAAAAGGTCATTTTTCATGCTCTGAAAGGCATCCTAATGAACTGGTTGCCATCCATTTAACGCCACCCTCCAGTCCAGTAAAACAGACTCTCCATTTTCACTGACAGCGGGCTTCACTTTGCCTGCAGACAGGATGAAATGTTTTCTGTGGTGCCATTTGTGTCAGGAGCAATGACTGCGAAACTTAAGGAAACTTGTTTAATGCCCGCTTTCGGAGTAAACAGTTATTCATCAAAAAAATAATAATGTCTCAAAGGTCAGGCCATAAAATACAATATCTGCCCTCTTTCCATTCGCTATTGCATTAGTTGCTCACTGATGACAAGGGACTGGGTTGAAAAGACTGAATATATTGGCAAGAGCTTTACAGTACAGCCGTGTTTATGACTTAAAGCAAAGAAGTGATTCCACTGTCAAAACCGCAGCCTATCATTCTGAAGAGGACCATCATTTTGATAATCATCTTACACCGGGCCCAGGTTTTCTTATCCATATGGAATTACACAGGCGTATAAAGAGCTGTCCAGCAGCTACACGTCGTTTGCCTGTATTTGCATTGTCAGCCGGAGGTGAGAGGGTGGAGACCTGCCAAGCATGAGGCTCTGGGCCAATGCCGTGACAGCTGACAACTCAGGCAGGCCTTGCGCACTTCTAACAGCCAAGATCCCAGATCAAGTAAATCCTAATCAGAGAGTTAATATGCCTCTAATGTGAAAATTCATATTTCTACTCTGTAGTGTTTCATGTTCAAAAGGGAGCACATGTCATTTGGCATGCCTTCATATAACACTAGGGCTTCCATCAGTCACTGATTATTGCAATGAGGAATTAAAATCCCTTAACACAAAGGAACCAGCACCACATTGCTTTGGCTGTCAGAATTAACTAGTGGAAGTGACCTCAGCCCATACATGCTGAAGGAAGAGGAATCATATTCAATTAGGTGGAAAGAAATATCCTATCAGACATGCATTCATTGTTGATTAATAAAGATACAGAGCAGCTTGTTCCTTTGTCTCAAGTCCCAAACCTGTCCTTACATTTTCCACCTATATATCTGGACAATTCCAGTTGTGACGTGTGCGACGTAGCCGATACCTCCTGCTACCCTATGCCGATCTGTTAGGATGCAGACAGGATGCACAGGGGCTGTCTAGTTTGTCAGTGAAGACTGGCTGAGGGAGGCCGTGCTGAACTGTTAGTCTTCTCCCCCTTATGGTACGCTGTGTTTACACCGATCCCTCAGGCCATTTGTTTGCAGCACTTCCTTGCCCCACAGCACCATGCATAATGCAGGAATGAAAATGTTAACAGTGGCAAATAAAATCGGCAAGGTGCCCCCACAAATCAGGGCAGTTTAGGAGCACATTTAATCATCCATGCATTGGGGACAACGCGCAGCAATTAATTGTGGCATTTCAAAGAAGATCAGGACCCAATTTTTCCAGGGCCTTTCAAGCTCCTTGCCTGGTTACGCCATCCGCTGCAGACCAGCGGTAGCACTTTTTGTTCCTCTCTGTGAAGCATCTCCTCATTTTGGCCTCATTATGTTTATGATCTCTCTACGATCAAGTAGATGACAAGAGCACTGTTGTAGTACTGTATGTTGCGCGGAATTGCATCAACAAAGCCCACCCAGCATAAGAAATAGCAAAAAACAGACATTGTTTGAAGAGGGTCTCCCATGTATACACACACAAAGTAATTCAGTCTCAGTCTTGCATTTCTCCAGTACGCTCCAAGACAAACAAGTTACAGCGCCATATGGTGATGTCAGGAAAATAAATAATTTACAGAAATTCATGTGCGGTGTGCAGATGAGCAACCACAGAAATACCAACAGAGGCGTCCTCATACTTAACCCTACTAATAAGAGCCCTCAGCATGGGGGCCGCAAAGAGACAACCGCAATATTGGGCCTTAACTGGATTGAGAACTACTTTGGAATTTCAAAGAGTGGGACTGGCAACTGTCTCTGGACGTAAGGACAGCATTTTGAGCAGATACAATCTTCAGTGCCTTTCAGCGCTTCCTGAACACGAGACGGGCTAATCTAATGAACTGGGGGGACAAAATCTGTTCAGGCTTTTAGCCCGTGCCAGCGTGCTCGCATCTTCCTGCAGTCAAAAATCCACTTGTTATTTTTATTCCGACTGAATTTTCCCTGAGGTGTACTCTGCATGGTTTGAGTCATCATTGTTCGAGTCTTTAGAGTTGGAGAAGCGCGCGCGCACACACACACACACACACACACACACACACACACACACACACACACACACACACACACACACACACACACACACACACACACACACACACACACACACACACACACACACAAGCTGGTGGCAAGGTTATAGCCACTCAGACATAGGGGCACTCGATTTCTGCCAACCCCAGGGAAAACTCACAGAGGGCTCCAGAGAGGGAGAACAGAGACGTGCCATGTTGCTGACATGGCAGCCGTCACGTCATACTAACCGGGAGGAGTGATGTGCACCGACAGCCCAGAGATTTGAAGAATACTGTAGTGGTTCCTAACCAAACCAGTGAGTGGTGTGTGGATTATATGACCCCAGGTTGGCTTCTTTAAATCTTAAAATGGGAGCCGAAAAGGCGAAAGAAGCAAAACACGTTGTGCCCTCCAACATCAAGAAACACAACCGCAGAAACCTCGGGAAGTCTTGAACGTTAGAGCAATAGTTTATCACCTCGCGTGTGATTTTAACACCTTTGTTCCTCCAGAATTGAACTGTTAATACATAGCATGCCTTGATAATTAAACCAAATCCAGGATGGATTCCTTGACTTGTTAACAGGGTCCATTAGTGCAGAGCTTTCTGTCATCAGTGCATCTCTGGTACACTGATGACAGAAACCACGTAAATGTTGCCACTCATGTCTGCAAAAACCACAGCTGAAAAGTAAAGACAAGCAAACCCCCAAAAAATCAAGTCATGAACAAAGAGACAGCACTATGGAAGGTGATGCATAGTATAAACAAATTAACAAGAGACATTTAGATCATCTCTATTGCAACGACGGTAACAAAAACAGAAGTCACTGGGGCACTATAACCGCACAGTCAGCATTTTTGAATATGACAGTGTTTTCATTAGACGTTTTTGTGTCTTGTAATTTAGAACCAATTCTTTTTTTCCGTCTTTTCTTCGTGAGTGCTGGCTGACAAAACTTCCTCTGTTACGGTCTAACAAGGAACATGAAGCTGAACTTCATCATAATGAGAGCACAATAAATCAAGAAACCACTGAAAATCATAGGTTTGTGAGAAAAAAAATGTTGATTCTGCACTTCACGGCTATAACGTGGCTCACGGAGGAATCTGGGCAAAACACAAATCCTTACTTTACTTGAGATGCCCCTGACTTGACACTCAATTCCCAACCCTAAACAAAGGAAACGTGCACCACAAGCCGCAGGACCGTGTCACATCTCAAACTATTTTTAGACCGTCGCCGCCTCTCTTTGTAGCTTCACTTTGTAATTAAAGAGACTGGAGGCTTCACAGTCATTCTGTAGCATTATTTTGCCAGTTTTTGATTTGATTCATATTAATTTGTTTGCTGTAAAGGATCTCAGGAGAGCAAATACAACAGGGAGGTAATCACATATACTTTGCTTTATGCACACATGGGCAAGCTGTTTTCAGACATATTGTTTGAAGCCCTTGAGACATTTTCAAAATATTAAATAGTTAGGTTGTTTTTGTTTATTTTTATTACTAAGTGATGGCAAGTCTATTTGAACCCGTATTCAATTGTGATCGATGCCATAATTATTGTGTTTAAACATGAATACTATCAAATGAATGTTGATTTTGTGAATCTACAGATCTTCTTTTCTAAAATAAATTAGTAGCACTACTTTCCCATATCGTTCAGGTAAAAGTGCTTCATCAGCTTGATCATAAAACAGACACAGGTAAACAGAAGTTTAAATATAGTCTCAATTAATAAAATCAGTACATCAAATTGTGTGTATTTCTTGACAAATGCACTTTGTCACAAAATATGAAACTGTAAATGCACATGAGGTTCTTTAAAACTTTAAAATGCTGTTGCTATACTTTACTCTATTTTTCACGGACTGCAGTTACGGCATCCTTTGCTGCTGACGCTTTACGTGACTTATGGAACTGCAGGCTTTTAACATGATGTTTCGCTCTTTAATGTGCACATCAGAACAAAGGAAGCCGATACAATAAGCAAAACAAAAAAAAAAAAAAAAAGATGGCCTGACTTGTTCCACGTCCATGATAAATCACTGCCACTTTTATAGCCTCTAATAAGTTGATGCAAAGCCATTTTTCTTCCTGCCCATCGTTCAAACATTTAAGGCATATTTACAAGGAACTTGTTAAAATATTTAATAATATTTAGTGGCAATTTTGGAGCAGCCTGTCACGGTGAAATTTATTGCCTTTAAGTGTTTAAAAAGGCGACGACATGAATAACAAACTGTCAAAAAATCCTAATTTGCATGGACAGGCCATAACTCCTGATACCTTGCATTAAAAAAAGAGGTTTTTAACAAAACGAGTCATAAAAGAAGCATTCAAAGTGAGTGATGGCGAAGACTCTTCTACAAAGTCGCACCACAGAGACAGCCCCCCCCCCACTACAGATGCCTCCGAGATCAAGTCAGCCAATAAAAGGACATATATCCTGCTGCTTTGACTTATTTATCCTGCGTGGATGAGCTCAAGATGGAACATCTCCTATAGGCAAGCTTAATTAATTGTGATAAAGGGGCTAATTCAGAGGCTGCGTAAGAAAAGTGAGCCAAACAATAATATTCCCCACAAATCATCTCTGCCCGTCAAATATTTCCTCCATAACTTTCTAATTCAAAGTCCTTCGGACGTGAGGCTTTTGTTAAAGAAGCTCATGGAGTCAAACAGCCTTCCAAGCACCGCTGCCATTCTGTCCACACTCCTGACTAAAGTCATCAGACGAAACTGCAGCTGCTCAACGTTAAACTCTGTTGTCCTTTGTCTGGCTGAACAAGATGATGGCCATGTCTGAGGGCGCTGCTTCCACCAGATTCTAAGGTTTTTCTCGATAAGGCTCAGTGACCTGGGCCTGCCCTGGTTGTCCCAGTCAGAAAAAGGGCCCCCGTTGACACTGATTGCAAGGCTATGAGTAGTCTCTCCCCTGTGCCCTCTCAGTGCAACTCTAATTAATAGCCAATTCATCTTCTCTGATCTGAGCCAGCACATGGAGTAATATATCGTTAGTTTGGCAAGCGAGCTATTAAAGTGTAATAACCAAGTACCAGCACTCGATTTGGAAGAGTAGCACATACTTAACCATGAAGTGGAAACAATTAATTTATTGGAGGATCTCCTGTAACCAATCATTTACTAGCACTCACACTGGGATGCAAAAACCAGCTCCTGTTGTGTATGGCACAAGTCAGTGACACATTTTGGGCACAGCGCCTCAAACCTTTTGCACTATAACCAGTTATGTAAGGCTCATTTAAGCACCAATGTCTGCCTCCATAAAAACCTTTCCTTCAATGGTCACCTGCAAAGGTAGAAAGTTCATTACAAAAAGGACCACATTACCTTATCACTAGTAAGTATGCCTTCAAGGTGAAATGCGTTTTAGCCTCAGTGCTCTCAATGTTCTTACCATGAATGACACCACTGCCTTGAAACATAGTGAGAATGTCACCTTCATTTTGCACTTATTCTTCTGAATAAAAGACAATGGAAGTAATGCAAATATTCCCAAAAACTTTTCAAGGGGGAATTAAAAAATAAATACTTTTTTCAGACTTTGCATGTTCTCCCTGTGTTTGTATTAGTTTTCTACAGGAACATAGCTTTCCTCCCCCCAAAAAACCCTATATTGCCCCTTGGTGTGATGAGGTGGTAAACTGTCCAGGGTTTACTCTGCCTTTGCACAGTGTCCGCTGGGAGCAGACCTACCACCATGTACCTCAGTGTGGGTGCCATTGTTGATGTTTGAGAAATCTAACATATCGCCTTATTAAACTGACGAGCATCACTCGCTTCTGCAGCGCGACCTGGAGCATGTCATTCAGCATGTAGTCCACCAGTGCTGTGGTGTGTGCACTTATCAACAACAGTACAACAAACAGAAACCTGTAAATAACACTAAAAGAAAGAAAAACATGAGGCAAAAAGAGAGTAGCGCAAAAATATAATATATAAATTTTGAACATCATGATCTCTCTCTTCCAATTATCACATTGGTCATGGTCCATCTATCCATGGTATAGTCTGTCTTATCCTTTTCAGGGTCAGAGGGGTGCTGGAGTTCACCCAGCTGAAATATGGGCAAAGGCAGACAGGTCACCAGCCGCTCACAGGACAAACACTGAGAGACAGACATCCACACGCACCCACATGCACTCCTACGGGCAATTTAGAGTGACCAGACAGTGTAATAATTATAGAACATTGTGCTATGAATAATTATATAGGACTGTGTGATTATAGTCCTATAATTTACAAATTCTATTGCTATGCTATGATATTCCACACAGTACTATACAAAGACATGTCCCTCCTCCTCTTCTAAGTGGCTCAGTAGATTATCAAATAACATGGGCGGCACATATCAGCAATGACCTCCAGCCAGGGGCAGCATTACATGTATGGGTGCTTTCTTCAGTGACGGTATCAACTGTAAAAATTTTGCACCCAAAAAAGAAAATTGAGATTAAAAAAAACAAAAAAACAAAAACAACTTTGTCTCATTTCAGGCGATTAAGGTGCAACGTTATTAAGAAAAGCAACCCACTGCGTCTGCTTCTTCAGTAATGCACCTTAGAACAATAAATCCCTCTTTCAAACTTTGATAATTGCAGGGAAATAAATGAAAATACATCAGACTCACTGTGGTTTTGGCCTGCCTCTGAAGCAAAACATTTAAAACCCATTATTCTTTTTGCAAGAACTAATGACGTTTTTTGTCTCTTCAGCTTAACGCACTAATTGACAGTTTTTTTGGAGGATAGCCCAGATGGAAAAATAAGTACCCCCTTAAAGACCCAACTCCCCTGCTCATTCCCTTTGCTTTAAGTCCCTTATTAATTAAACTTTCACCAAGTCAGAAATTTTTATTAAAAAGATAAAGTCTGCTGCACCGTAAAACAGAAGTAGCCTATTGTCTCTGAAACTAAAATTTTATTTCTATAAATAAAAGGGAATTTTTAATACCATCAGAGGGAGTGGGACCAAAGGATCCACACACTACAGTAATTAGAGGGAGATTTTCATCCCAACTACTCTAAAATTGGTCAGCTTTAACCAATACCCTTTGCTCCAACTGAATAAATACTCTTAAGACTGTTCATTTTAGAATCAGGGCGTGTTATTTACTGTATGGCAAACAGAGGCAGCAGCAGCAGCATCATCACACTCGGGGAGAGACGGAGTGTAAATATGTGTTTTGCCATCACTGTGTGTCTAGCCATACATCTCAGACATCCTGGTACACTGTTATTCAGAGGGGAAATGGAGCTGCAGCCAAATATTGACTGCAGTTTTATGATCAGTCGCCCACTTGATCAATCAAATCCCGCTTGTGTCATTAACTTTGCAACAATATTTGTCAATCAGCGTCATAAGACAGGGATTGTGTTGTTCCAATTAGTCTACTACTACATCTACAAAATAATTTTTTAAAAGAAAATGTAGCTATTTTGCGCCGCCACGGTGATGCACTGGTTAGATTTCTCCCCTCATGGACAAGAAATAAAAACTGCAACTTTCTCTGTGGAGTTTGCATGTTCTCCCTGTGGGTTATCGCATGCTACTACACATGACACGTGATCCCAAAGCTCTTGGCCAACTGCATTTAATCTTCATTTTTGTTTGTTTTCACAACCTTCAAGGAGGACTCTTGTCTCTCACCATCTAAAAACAGACAATATAGACTGTCGACGCGTCCAGGATTATAAGATGGGATCTGCTTCACTGTTCTTTTATTCTCAGATGGATGAAGCAGCATAGAGGATGGATCTTCTATAATTAGCATGGGAAACTTTTTGGAAACATACAAAAGGAAAAAATAAGATAACCCAAGAGCATAAAACCAAAAATTGATGTTACAATACCACAGTTCTCAAAATTGTGAATAAAATACTTTAAATAGAGAAAAAATAGTCTTCCACCTGTATAAAATGTTCAAACCCAAAATTTATTTTTGGAACTTGATGTTTAGAATTTTCCTGACACATTTCACTAATGACATTTATTACTCCAAAGCAAAGCTGCATTGGTGTTTCATAGTTCCCCAAGTGCATTCAGCTGCTTTCAAGTGCAAATCCTAAGTGAACGCAAGGAATCACTGAACGATCACAAAGAGAACTCAAGCGGCTTCCTTTGGATGAGAGAATGTGTGGAGAAGGTGGACCGGGTCGACAACACTACTACTTAGCAGGTGCAGCCTGCAGCAGGCGGGTCAAACCCATTGCGATGTCAGTTTGAGATGACTCCAAGATGCAGACAATGCTTAAACAGAGGAGTATGGATACATGCGGCGTTAAGGTGCATTAATTTGGCAGAAAAGTCATGTATCATCCACAGAGGATCATTATGCCACTTCCACAGTCACTGCAGTACAGCCTGCAAATCACGGCCAATTAAGAACCCTTTAAACTTACAAGTCAAGCATCACTTGTTGTGCTGTCCATAATGGGGTTTTATGGATATGAAGCAGTTGTGATGGTTGTACTGGTCTTGTGATAAATGGTTTACTTTGCAGGGAGTGTGGCGCGGTGTTGCAAACTAAGCAGCACCTTCAGTTTGGCAGGAGCATAAAAAGAGAGAGGCTAAGAGAGGGTTTCAGGAGCTGCGAGCTTGATCCAATTCTATCAGTTCATAAGAATCGCACCTTTAGCGGTTTTCTGCGGGATAAACAATTCATGCCTGTTTCCCAAATTTTTTGTGTCAGTTTTCTGTTTTCTGCTAACGAGATGTCACTAATACGTACTGGAATGCTGTGTGAACACACAGTTTGATTGGCCACGAAGAACTTAATGATGTATACCAAATGTGGGGGGACAGCTTCTAAGCGCATATTTTTGTAGACAAACATAGCTGTTGACAACATTTTCCACCCAGTTTACCAATTCTGTCGAGCTGAAAATCTAAAATTAAGAGCGAAATTTTTTTTCTTAGGTACCGCATCCGATAACAAATCATGTCCTATTAGCATTTTGCAGGAATTGGTCAGATTGTAAGGACACATTATGAAAAAACCCCACTTAGCAAGAGGGAACACATAATTAGAAGAAAAACTGTTTTCTCCAGTTTGCACGCAAGCATTTGGGCAAGAACAAATCTGTCTACCTGATATTCTTCAAACTAATTAAAGAAAACATGAATCAAACGGTGTATGTTGTCCATTTACATAAACTCATTCTCTTATTGTTGTGTGAATTTTGTTGTATTGTTCCTTCGTGCACATAGCAGCTTATTCTAGCTTAATTTGTGCCACTGTGTCTTCCTGTGAGCAGAGCCCAGTCATCTTTAAACGGCTCCATTTAAAATGCAATTTGATTATCTGCCAAATTGCTACCAAGTCTTTCCCTCCGCAGCTTGGGGATAGGGTAAAAATTTTAATTAGCATTTGCGCATAAAAGAGAGGTCTTTGTTGCAGTGCATTTGAACACGACATCCCAGAATGACCACCACTTTCAAAGAGTCATCACCCAAACGATTTCAAACTAATAGATCCAAAGGGAGAGGAGCTGTCCTGGCACAAACCGGTGGGGGAATCTCACAGGCCTATAGTGGCACTGAGAGAAAAAAAAACCCACAGGACATGGCATGTTTAAATAATCCAAAACTTTTCTTTAATCATAGTTTAGAAAATTGGCTAGGATCTTCAGCAGGAGACAGCTGCTCTGCCCCACAGCCATTTAATGAGATTCACTGAGGGTTTCCCTTAAAATATTTACGCTGTCCCATGGCACAGCAATATTGTCCTAGAATGGGGAGATAAGAGCCAAGGAGGTGTGTTGAAGTTCTCCTAATCAATTTGCTAATTACTGGAGCAGCAATAGGAGAGGAGAGAGGAGTCCCTTCTGGCAAGCTGTATTCTAATAAATGCTGAAAAATTTATTTACTCCCTTAGCCAAGAGGAATTCTGAAGTGGGATTACAGCGGAGAGCTGATTGAGGCAGAGCTGTGCTTTGGTTGAGGTCGCAGTCAGAGGAGCAAGGAGAGGTCTCCAAACATAAAAGGATCTCTCAGGACCTGCACCTTTGCATCTGCTCCAGGAACGGAGATGGCAGACTCTTACAGTCTTGGCATGAAAAGACCTGACTGATATAGTTACACATCAACAAATATTAATGAGACTTCTGGTCCTTGCATATTAAAGCAGGTTATTGTGAGAGGTGTGGTGTACAGTGCCACTGAACTGACTACAATATGAGTAGATTTATGTATGTAATGTATTTATGGAAACACTGAGGCATGGCATTAAGTTCCATACCAAATGTTATAGGAGCCATGGGGTGGTTTCTTACTTAGAAGTAGGAGGCAGAAGGCCAAGGCATTACACCAGACGTTAGGGTTGTGTGTTTGAAGTCACCCGCGTGAACTATGGCACAGGCTGACCCCCTCCACCTTGCAACCTCTGAGACTGAGGGCAACCCTGGACCTGTCACTGCAAACAGTCCACATCTTCTTCTGGGTTGAGGGTAAGGTCTGCTCCACCTCTTCACTGCCTAATTATCGAGAAGTCCCTTCTTCCCCCGGAGTCCCTCGCCAATGGAACGTTACACGGATCAGGGCAGGTCAAAAGTCAGCATAAACCGAAAGCTGCTGAGGCGAAATTGTGAGCTAATCAGAGACCTCTATGGGCACCGAGATGTATTAGAAAAGTTCCCTCCTTGGGTACACGAGGCTTTCCAGGGGACCATATTCTCGGCCACCAGCATAACCACAACATATCTGCAGAAAAATAGTTTTCTCCCAGTCCAGTTAACTGCTGGTTTGAGTTTTGCTGAAGCAACTCAATTTAACCAGCGTTACAAGCGAGAGCTTTTTTAATTTGACCACGGCAGTCTCTGTGGACAAACTACTATCTAAGCATAGCCAAAAGAAGGAATTCCCCTCAGAAAGAGAGCAGAGCTTTTTTTTCTTTTTCGAGACATAATTTATTAAGATTATTTGTCACATACTGCCAAGTTGCATAAACTTTCAGCCAAATGAAAGTACCTCATTATTACTTTTTTTCACATTTGTAACACTCTGATGCTGATTAAATAATCTTTGGTGGTTCACACCATACAAGTGTAAAAACGTATTAAACTATTAAAAACCCTGCCGGTTTTTATTAACTTTGGGCATAGCCTATTTGGAGAAATTGCAAACACATTTAATCAGATAATAACAATGAGCAGTCCCTCGTGACACTGCTTTTGTGTTTTCACGTTGATGCTTAACATTACCACTGAAAAAAAAAATGAAAACAAAAACACGGACTTATTAGTAATTACTGTCTATTTCCATGTCACTCTATTCATTTCTCCAATCAACTTGTTCCCTCAACTCCCACAGTCTCTCCGGTGGTCCCTCCAGTGTCACCAAGCACATGGATGTGAGCACTGTTCCACTGAGGATTGAGGCAAAAACAAAAACACACACACAAAAAAAAAAAAAAAAAACCTGTTGCTGTGACATTTTGTTCCCTCTCACCTCAACGCACGCCAGTCACAATGGACCGGTGTGTGGGGGGGGATCTGTGTTCACATCACCATGGTGATGGCTCTCTGTCTCCCAAGGCTCCCTGGAGGGGGTTGGAGGGTTGACGGTGGGGAGGAGGGGAGGAGAGGGCAGCAATGGAGCCCGCTGCCAACTGTGCCTCAACCAAAACGCAGCCGAACGGCTGAGAAGACATGTTCTTACTAGCTTCCTCTTGGTGTGACGTGACAACATTTTAATCCGAGTGAGAGTTTATTCCACTCTGTATTATCCTCTAAACTCAGCTTACAGTAAAACTCAGCACCTGTCATGTTGCAGCCAAAGCGTTTCGCTCCATGACCTTTGAAAGGGCAACAAAAGAACTAAATAGCTTTGGTTCAGGAACAAGTGTCTGAAAACATCTGTTTGCTGGTAAATCATACTTAGATGACATCAAAAGGCCCCAGACAAGGTATTAAATTAAACAAGACAAAAGCAGGAAAGAAAAAAAAAAAAGGCACACCTACAGTATTTAACCTTTATGTGACTTATTTCCTTACCTTGACAATTAAACCTGTAGGCTCCAGTTTCTGCCGTAAAACCAGTCTGCACCTGCTGCTTATTAACCTGTTTTAATCAGCCAGAAATGTCTAAAATGTCTTTCTGCCAGACCACATCTCGGCCCTGTCCTGCACCTCCAGAGAATTTTGTTGATAATGTAAAAAGCCAATTTCTTTTTGCACTACATTGCAATCTAAGCAACCTTCAGGTTCAAAGTCTTCCTGATGGTAGTCAGATGTGACGTGACTTGGGTGTCCTGCTGATGAAACAGTGGTAAGGAAGGAGAAGTGTGAACATCTAGTGGTCAATGCTCTGCTGTTGTGTGAGCCGTACGGCAGGCATGAGGAAGTCCACACCACCTGCCTGTTTAAGACAGCAAGCAATTTCTGTGAGCTTGGATTTATAAGGTAACCTGCAGGAGTTATGAAGCGGCCGGCATCATTTGCCAACGAGTGATTGAAGCTTTGGTGACATGATGGCGTGCTCCCAAGTACAGTAGGTTACTTTTTAGGTGATTTGTTGACGCCTGAGTTGTTAAGATTGAGTGATTTATTGTTTCTCAATAAATTCTTATTCTGAAGCCAAATCAGGTTCCAAGAATTCATCTTTATTTATTGTTTTAGATGGAGAAAAGAAAAAAAAATGGTCAGAACACTAAAGATAGTGAAGCTTAATCTATGATTAAGTTACCTGGAATTTTTAAATGCAGTCTACTAAAGAAAGAGTCACTAAAAAAAAACACTTTCCCTGCTTTTTATTTGCGCAACTAAGGACTTTAAAGTAGAAGTACAGTTGGAGATCGGAAATCAATTCTTGATCAAACTGTAACAACATACATGAAAATTCCGAGAACAAAATTATATTCCTCAGACAAGCCTAATTGAAGTAAAATGAGGTCAATCTCATATTTAAATGGGATACTGTGAAGGCTGTGAGATATTTGTTCTATGCTGACCATGAAATAGTGAGTCTGTTATCATGACCTTAAAAACTAGGGGTAATCACACAATTAGAATAATCAAACCTCACACGTTGACATTAAATGCAATCAGAGAAAATGCCTGGTTTACATTTTTCAGTCCATTATCAGTTTTCGTTTAATTCAATTCAATTCAACTTTATTTATATAGCACCAAATACAACACAGTCATTTATAGGTGTTTTTTTTAACGGAGAAAAATCCAACAAATCCACATGAGCAAGCAGATTTATTGTGACTGTGGAAAGGCAAAACAAAAACTCCCTTTTAACAGGAAGAAACCTTTGCAGAAACCAGATTCAGAGGTGGCGGCATTCTGTTGACCGGTCAGGGTGTACAAACTATTTAAAAAACATCTGATCTTCTCTTACTGAACATGTTGACACATTTGGTCTGAATGTGGGGCCTAACAGATAACACTTTGTCACCTCTTCACCCCAGAAGTGGCTTTTCATCAACTTTATGCTACTGTATGCTTAATTAGTTGTATTTTGTCTTCTACTTACATTGCAACTATGCCTCTTTCTTTTTTTTACACATACAGATGTGTAAAAGATGAAAAATGTTGAATTAACAGGTACATGCACAAAGATACTGGAGTATTCATGTGAAACCTGTGTCAATCTGATTTCTCATAGTCAAATAATTGCCATTATATAATAAAGAACATCACAATATGCTGTTTGCATGATCATTTAGATGATCGGTAACTCCAGAAATTGGATAATGATCAGGTTTTTAGTGTGCCTGCAAAAGGGCTCTGTGATACAATTTTCTATTCTTATAATACAGGGGTCATTTTAAAACCAGTCACAGTTGTGCTTTTTTGCTAATGCAACGCTAAAAACCACTCCTTGTGTTAATTACTGTGAGTATAACAACCACCTTCTGCTTAGGTTTTACTGTGGACTAAGATTAATGTGCCAGACTTGCCTCACATCTGAAGTGATTAATGAACAAGAATACTTTAATATTACTGACACTATATAATGCACAGGGTGACAACACCAGACTATAAACTTAGTACAGTATATAAATAAATACTGCATTGGATTTCCATTAAAGCAACATGGTTGAACAACCACTACAAGTGGCTGGCAATTTGTTAGATGAGTTAATTGGTCACTGGTTTATCCAATTCATCTTAATGCTGGTTTCTGGACCACACCCAAAGTACAGGGAGCAAGACATGCACTGTTGTCAACAATTAGTTTCAGCACAAATACAAGATAGAAGCCCTCATGGTGCCAAAGTCAAAGCTGTGCCAATTAGATTTTTAATCAAACCTTGTGCTTGTCACCTTTCAATTCCCAAGTTTTCATCTGAATTACCAAAGCTTACACCCAGTCTTATGGCTAAATACCACTGTTTTGAGCCTGATGCAGAACTGTTTACTCATTAAATGCCAGGTGGCGCAGGCACTGGAAAGCTAGAGGCTAAGGGAAAGGGCCTAACCTTTGTACACTGTCTAAACGTCCTCACTTTCTCCTTGAACATCTATCCTTAATGCTGCTCCTCTGGTCCCCTCCCTGTCCCAAAGTGGCCAGCTGGGAACGGTGCGCTTGTGCTGACGTCCCTACTAACCTTGGCCAGTGTAAGGATTACCGTGCATTTACACTCAATGTTCCTTCTTTCCTTAAGACTTATTAAGAATGATAATGAGCTCGGAAAGGAGCAGCTTGTGCCTTTCTCAACTAGTCTGTGAAAGCTCTTCTTTCCGTCTTTCTCCTGCTCGCTGTTCACTTGTCTTATTCTTCTCGCTATTCTTCCTCTCCACCCTTTCTGCAGTCTGTCTCTCCTCTCTAGTCTATGCCCTCCCTGTCGCTCTCTCTCTCTCTCTTTCTCTCTCTCTCTCTCACTCTGTCTCCATCGTATTGAAAGGACCCAGGACAAATTACCAAAAAGGCCATTTTCATCTATGAACTGCAGGATTTAATCGATACTTATTTCATGCCTTCAAAATCAACCCTATATTACTGTTGTCTGCGTGATTTGTTTATTTTGCTTTGGAATATTCTTTCAGTCGAAGGGGGGAAATGCACGGGATGCAATTCACCTTGAACCTCCATTATATTGGATTTCTCTACTGGCTGATCAAGCATGCAAAAAGGACATTTCCTCAGCACTAAAATAAAAACAATAATGATGATTAAAAAAACATGTGTGCTATTTGTGCTGGTATAACGGTAGGTGTTGAAGGCAGTATATTTTTACAAGGAAAACACCACGGTTGTGGTAGTGTGAATTTGTATACAAAATCATTACACTGAGGGCAATTGATAAAGCTTATGCGCCGGGGAAACAAAAGTAATAGCTCCTGAAGCCTGTCAAATGCCGCCTGGGATTATCAACACTTATTTGACATCGAAGACCTGAGGTCCACAGCCAAGGTCAAACAGAAAAGGAATACACATGGGTTTAATTCTACACACCCCTTGACAGATGCAGATGGTACTTATGAGACATGAGGCATTTCACTGACTGATAGAGCTGCAAGCAATAAGAACGTTGGAGCCATCGCACACTGATTAACCAATGAAATTGTCAACTATCTGAGCGGACCAGGAACACAGCGCTACTGGCAACGTTTTAAAGTCAGCTTCGGAGAAAGAAAAACACAGAGCAAAGGCCCAGAAGACCACGACCATTAAGACTGAACTGAACATGCGAACCAAATTCCAATTAAAACCAAATGGACGATTAGCATCTCGGCTCCACAGCTCATGAAATTTACCAAGCTTTCCTGTCACCTATAGCGACAGTAAAAAAAAAAAAAAGATGAAGAAGAAGAAGAAGAAAAAAACAGATGGAAAGCAGAGGGAGCAAGCGAAAGAGAAGCGGAGGGAGAAGGGCAGTATGTTTGACAGATGGATATTGCAGTGTCTCATCAATGCTGAAGAGCGATGAGAACCTGTACCACCAGTCTGACAGTGAAGGCTGGCCGGTGTCCAGTGAGAGATGGACTTCCGGACAGCAGACACAAGGCGTCACATTCCTGAGCTACACTGAGGGAGAACACAGGATGAAGTGCTGGAAACTGCTTCAGCTGATCACTTTACAGACTTCAGACAGGCTGCATAGACGCGCATGTACAATGGCCCCGCAATGCACTGGGGTGAACTGCTGTACCCTGTAGTGTCACCTGCTGTTGGTTATTATTTTTAGTGACCTCATAAAATATGAGACATTACTACGGTAAACTTACCTTTAGGCCGCCTAATGCTTAATATGCAAAACGCACAACATGCAGGCTGATTTCATGTCTAAACATGTGTTTTTAAGCTTGCCCGTTTAGGTATCCAAGTGTGTGTTCGCTTTGCATGCATGAATAAATCTGCAACAGTTAGGCCACACAGCTGCTGCATGACGAGGGTCTTACGGAAAATACCTCAAAAGCACAGTCTCTGTGTACAGTGCTTCTTTGAATCTACAAGATTTGTAAGGCGGTAAAATCAAAGCACAGAAATTGGCATAAAAACTGCAAGATTGAAAAAAGAAAAAAAAACTTTCATGTTTACCTTGTGTTGTACTAGCAGGGGCATTTTTAATATCGAAGACGGGTTTCCTTGAATGATCTGTTTAACCAAAGACAGGAGGGAAAGGGGGGGAAAAAAAGGATAATTAATTACTTTTGTGAGCTATTGCACGGGAGAGACAATAAACCTGCCTGGTCGCCATGGATATGACATATTTGCTCTGAAAACAACACAATAATTAGCAAAGGAGAAAGATCCGGCGAGAATATGAGAACTCAGGGTTTTAAAGTGCCAGTGATCTATTCCTGTCCTCATCTTCATCCCTGAAAATAATAACAAACACTGTGGCATGCACACAGCACAGACATTTAAAAGTGAACAGTGACCCTTTACAAAAGTGTGTTAAATTAAATCCTACACCAGAGTGGTGATTTGTAACGATTACAACTCATCAAACATGCACACGGTACATGAAGCGTTTTTTCTTTTATTCTTTTTTTTTCGGATTGTTTGTTCTGCAGTGGGTGGAAGTCAGAAAACCTGCCTTACAGTCCGGAAGGGCAGGAACTGCATTATATTAGCAAATATAGTGTGTGTGTGTGTGTGTGTGTGTGTGTGTGTGTGTGTGTGTGTGTGTGTGTGTGTGTGTGTGTGTGTGTGTGCGCGCGCGCGCGCGTTATGTTGTCATGACATTATCTCCAAACAGATCTTATAGTATTTAGCATTTTTGTTTTTGCACAATTATCTCCTTCATTTCAACCATTTCAGCTTTAGTTACTGTCACATACTACAGAAGAAATAAATATTTATAATCTTTAACAACACAACTTCCTCATTTCAGACTCTGAATATTGATTGCATTTATAGTAGTTCCTCTATTTGCAGTAAATGATACTGTATAGACGCTACTACCTGTTTAGCGACAACCAAAAGAGTTTCACTAAGTTTTCTTTTTTTCTCTCTCTCTCTCTCTCCACTAAAAGCGTCACTTTCGGCGCTTGGGTCGCACCCGAAATTCACTCATTTGTGTCGGGGCTTTTTTGTTGTTGTTGTTGTTGTTTTTATTTTAAGAAAGAAAAAAGTGAGGGCTAAAACCATCGCCATACAGCACATGTCCAAGCAGCTTATAAGTAAAATAAATACTGCATGTCAGTGCGTTCTTTACATTTGAAGAGTGTATTACAAGCTTGTCTTGACTGATAAAGTGCGAACTTTAGAGGAGCAAAAGTTACATTATTCTCTGTCAACTTCACCGCGAGGCAGCTGATTGTTTTCCAGCTTTGAATCGAAGCGTTCCGTGGGTGAAGTTGGAGCGAAGCCTGGTCCTCTTCACCGGAGCTTGAACCGGACGGAGCGACAGTCGCTCCGGAGTCCCGGAACCTGCAGCGGCTCACGCTGCCGCCGCTGCCGGCGCCGCGCGCCGCTCGAACCCGGCAGGGAGTCAGCCCGTTCACCGGGCAAGAGTCCTCCGGCTCCCGCACACGTTAAACCCCGAATTTATCAACGCTGTCCGACCGGCGTCACGGCTCCACCGAGCCCCACTTTAGTGCGCACAGTGACATGTTCCAGAGATGAAACAGTAGTTGAGAGCGAAATCAAAACTCTTACCTGTGGTCACTTCCCCGTTTCTCGGCGACTCCCGCATGAAGGGGAGACGTTGTTTACGGCTCAAGGTGTGAGATGAGTTTATTATTGAAGTTCCCACATTAATTTTCACTCTTTTTTTTTTTTTTTTCGGGTTTTATTGTAGCATTTTTCTAATTTCTTACAGGGGCAAGTCGCCCGGAAGATCTGCCCTGGAGACCGGCTCCAAGTGGGAAGAGGAGTCCTTAATTGAATTTCTCGGTTCGCAGGTGTTGCCTGGAAAACCTGCACTGGAGCCTCGTGGCAGTCGTCATCTCAACCAACAACTTGGAAAAACGCACTTTAGAAGGAGTTGAATCTAAAGTGGAACGTTCGTAGTTTTTATAAAGCAATAATACATTATGTTGCCACTGGTTATTAAGAAATAACACGAGTTCAGATTGTATATAAGAAGTTTTCAACTCACCATGTTCTCATTATCATTTAAAAAAAAATCATCAGACCTGAAGTCACGTGAGTACCATGCCAGAACTTGATCTTACTTTGTTTACATTATGTTTACAGTGCTCAAAACACAAGTAATGTTAGCTTGTTCATGATCCACACTAAAATTGCACATATTTGCAGTAACTAACATTAAGCTTTTTAACAGACAATTTTTGAGCCCAAATTATTATAATAGTTTGCACTATTGCTCGCTCAAGTTATACAAAAATTCTCAAGACAGCTCAATAAATAGTCGATTGCCTCACAATCCATTAAATTAGTCTTTTTGCCTCAGACTTTCTGCTATTGGTTGAGTTAGTTTGCTGTTAGCTGAGACGAAGGAGTGAGGATTTTTGGGGTGTAAATGTAAGGAAATCAGTTGACCTGATCATATTCACGATGGTCTTACGTCGTCAGTGGGTACCGCTCCCGTCTCACCACGAATACTAACCAGGCCTTTTTGTGCAGAGTTTGCATCTTCTCCCACATGCCTGTGTTTAATTGGTGAGCCTAAATTGCCCCTTGGTGTGAATGTGAGTGTGTGTTTGTCTCTCTCTGTGTTTGCCGTGTGATGTACTGGCAACCTGTCCATGGTGTTTCCTGCCTGCACCTATAGTTAGCTGGTATTGCTTCCGGCGCCATATGACCCTGAACAGGATAAGCGGTATAGAAAATGGATGGATGGTTTCAGAATAAAATCTGAAACATGTCTGTAGATTTGTTTCTGGTTCATTTAAATCAAATACAATTGTTGCGAGCACCAGTGACAGCTGGACAACAGGATAGAGAGCTGTAAATCCAGTGCAAATACAGATTATTCACCTCAGATTAGCAGGAATATAACTGAAGCAGAAAATCCTTGGAAGATTTTACAACACCTGCTCTTGGACTATCAATATTACGGCTTTTCCTCCTTTGGACTGATTAAGTGACACCATCACATGAAATAACAGACACAGACACAATAGTTAAGAAGCATAGCAAACTTTCAGCATAGTGTAAATAGTTAATTATAAGAAAATAAAGTCAGTGATGGTTTTCAGTGGGCCGTACAGCACTGCAGTGGTGAAGACCTCCGCTTTACAGTTACAATGTCCACATTAGAGTTTGCATGTTCACCCTGAGTGTGGGTGTCTGTTCTTTTGGCCATAGTCAGCTGGAATCAGCTCCAGTGCTATAGAAAATGGAGAATGGATTATTTTCACTATCTAGATTTTGCCGTTTGTAATTAAGAGTCATCCCACTTAAAAACAAAAACTATTTCGCTGTTGAATCTGCACAGTGCCTGACGAAGAGACTGCTTCTGGTCTCTTTCCAGGCTTTAGGGTGTTGGTTTTCATATTTGGCATCGTGAACGTATTAGTTGAATGTTGTCTCTGAACTGATCATAGATATGAATGAACTTGCGGTTGCTGTAGCTATGTGTGTCTCTCTGTGTTTTCCCTGTTATGGACTGACATCTTGTCCAGCATGTTTCCTGCCTTACATCCATTGTCAGCTGAGATCAGCTTCAGTACCCCACGACCTTTATGTGGATAAAGTAGCACAGAGAATGGATGAACGGATGGATGGATTTGCCTGTTTGCACATCTGGCAGCCTGTTGGAGTCATATTTCTGTAAGCCTGATGAATCTTATATCAGCGTTCCTTCAGCTCCTTTCTCGTCCCTACCAAATACTGAGGAATTATCTGATTTTTGGATATCAAATGCTCTGTCATGTGGAACAAAAATTGTCATTGACTATTCCTGATATTGGCGCATAGGCAGGTCAAATTTTGTACCTCAAAATTATGCCTGCATGTTTGTTCTGGAAATGAGTTTATTAGAATAATGACACTGAAAGAAAAAAAAAGTTCAGGCCAAATAAACATAGCAAAGAACTGAAACATGTACATGAGTTTGTAAAAAGAAAATAAAAAATTACCAGTATAGCCCAAACATTAAAGTTAGCTCATAGTTTAACAGGAAATAATATCATATTTGCACATGAAAGTAATGGTTTAAAACTTCCCTTCTATCATAAAAAAAAAAAGCTTTTCTGTATATGTGTGGCTGAAGTTTGTAATATAGTACCAGGTCCGTTTAAAGTTTATCATGCTATTGATAAAACACAGATGTCACCTCCCCTCTTTGTTTTCCTTCTCGCTCACCTTTTCCGCCACACAACATACATCAATAATTTACTGTAAAATATTCTGCGCATGAGACACCTTGAAGGATTTCCAGGAGCAAAGCCCATAGGAATATTGGGGCCGTGATAATGTATTTTAAACTTGAACTTTCCTTATCTAAATTCTGCAGTCTTGTGAACTATTGACAAACAGATTATTGCCAATTAGCAGTTTTGTGATGTGTCCTCTTGTACATAATAAAGGATTGTGAGGATCGATGGCAAAGTCAACTAACAAGGTAGATAGTGCTTTAATCTCTACCTTCTTGGAAGGTTTAGGATTCAAGGATCATGACCTCGCTGGGTTTTCCTCCACTACATTTAACATATCGGGTCGCTGATTCGTGCCATTAAAATAACATTGTCTCTTTACCATTTTTAGAAACGCATCCTATTTAAACATTTCTACAAAAGTTGAATCCAAAAATCTATGGAAGTTTAAGGTTGGACTGAAAAAGGTTTTATGGGAATAACAGTTTCAAGGAAAATGTTTACTGTTCTCTGTGAATAATCATTTAGAATTGGTATTATTTGAGATGCATGACCTCAGCACATTCTTTGATATAAAGAATATACATTGTAAAGGTTGTTCATAGCTCCCACTTTATGTAAAGTAATGTACAAATAATATGCTGATGAGGCCTTGCAGCACATGGTCTCCTTCCACTTAAAGCATCAAAATGATGACTCATTCAAAAGCACTAATGCTGTTCATATAGTCAAGATTGTCCGAGACACATTTTTTTAAAGCGCAAACCTTGTGAGGTATAAATCTACAGTTATCGTAGGCATTTTATGCCCACTTCTCCGGAACGTGTTTTATATACTACATTCTTAAACAAACCCTGCCACGGTCACCGCAGAGGTCCAAGCATCCCATCCATCAGTGGGTTCCTCCTGATGTTGCAATACTGTGATACAGAATAATAAAGAAGTAAGAAAGACCAGAAAATCAATAGATTATTCTGCAGATCACTTGATTCAGTAATGATCCAGTCCATTTATCGCCAGCAGTTTATTCATAAGGCCTGCTCTCAAGGGCGTACCCACCCCACCTCTGCCCTGCTGACTCTTTTGCCATTGCTTCTACTAATTATAAAACATTAAAAGCTAATCACATGACAGTCCAAGGTTAGAAAAGGCGCACAAGTTAGTTAATAAAAAGTGAAATAAATAAGGGAAAATGAGATTGAAATAGAAAGTTTCCATTGCCTGTTTTTCTTCTCGAACAGGTTGACACAGTGCTTGTCATTTTGGAGGACTTGTCATAGTTCTCTGACTTTAGTTAATGACGCATTTCTTCTGTCTTTTCATGCAACCCAGCACTGATGTCTCACCTGTCATAGGACTCCTTATTTCTCTTATGGCTGTGGATGTTTAGTTTTTAACTCATCTGGCTGCACCACTGGGGTCAATGTCATTCAACAGAATGAATCTCGGATAAATCAGATGTCTTCCCAACATTGCGGAGTTATAGATGTGTTCTAGATGAAAAAAGATTGTTTGGGAGTTGTTGTTTTTTTATTTGGTGTTACAATCAGGGAACATAATCATGAGAAAGAAAAACGACTGGCCTGTGTTTGTAATCAAAAAGTTTCCAGATCCAAATTATATGTCCGTGGTTATGAAAAGAAAAAAATTTATATGAATTTGGCTTTTTTTAAAGATTTTTTCTGGATCTGGTTATATTGTAAAATGCTTTATTCAACATACTGTAGCTCTCACCTGACTGTGGGCAAAGGCAGACAGTCCCACACCCTCATTTTCACACCTACAGGTGATTTAGAGACACCAAATAGCCATGAATGCCTGTTTTTGGACTGTGGGAGAGAGCAGGATTGATAATAAGTATTTTATCTCACATATTCCCCTTCCTTATAAGTCTTTTTTTAATCATTACTATGATATCAGCTGAAGCATCATCACATTCCTTTGTCTGAGGGAGAAATACAAACCATGTAAATTAGGAAATTAAAACAACGTTTAGATCTTTATTGATGCTGATCACACTAGCATCACATCACACCGAACGCTCAAAGTCGCCAATCCAATGTGTTTGTGTTGATTTCTAGAGCGACTGTGTGGCATCTTCAGGGAAAACATGGAGTGGATCCTAGTTGACTTTGGGCTGATGGAGGATACAGACCGGGTGCAGGTCACATAGAGACAGATCACAGTACACATGCTTATGGGCAATTAACTCCAAATGCATGTTTTTGGATTGTGGGAGCAAACGGCTGTGCAGCTAGAGTTCTAGCCACTACACCGCTGTGCAGTCGTCATGGAAAGCAACTGCAAAAAAAAAAAACTTTTCACAGTTTACCAGCTGGTAAAAACTGAATATGTAACTAAAATCCAAACGCAAAAAAAGAATCTCAGTCAAGGTGGACAAGACCTTTGTGACTGCTTGTCATGTGTACCAGAAGAAACACCTGTTTCATGTTGATATAAATAAGCTCAACTTTAAAAGTCATAAATACGGCAGGATTCTAGGCCACACAAAAATAGCTGAATATAACTGATGCGTATTTCATGAGGAACACAAAATAATGCCAGTAATAATCATTTGGCTTTCGTTGTGAGACGTATGGTGTGGCTTTACTCGTGTAAAAACATGGCAAAGACACAACATTTGGGCTCCAAAACGAACAATTTGATGCGTGGCGAAGACGCACATCCTCCACAAGCCTTCAAACTGTCCACTGGCAGGAGTCTGATCAAGGTCGACTTATTTTCAGGCGCATTGCGTGAGGGGTCCAATGAACTGGCATTTGCCTTAATTAAATAAAGACATGTACAAATGTCCTTTAGCAGGTGGCTGTCTTATGGAAGTTAACGGTGGTGGCAGCTGCCTATGTATGGTAAACAGGGAGCATTTTTGAAAAGTGGTGGTGGCTGGTGGGGGAGGGAGGGGTAGGGGGCGAGGGGAAGATTGGACAGCTGTCGCCATACCCACCTCACTGTGCTGACTTAGAGCTAATGCTCGATCAAGCCTTTGTATATATTTTTCCAGTACATTTCAACACTGTGTACACCTAGTGTTTGAGGCCGGGCAGAGACACATTTGGTGTGACAGATGTACACGGCACATGAGCAGCAGAGGGCAGGAGCCGAAATGCCTCAGCCAGTAAATCATTCTTTCTGTCAAACTTCAGGGATAAGCATAAATTCGTCATGACCTCAAAGAAAATTGCACCTGGCAAAATGTGACATTGGAAAGGAGATTTTCTGTTGAATATCTTAAAAAAAAAATGTTTAATAATAATAATAATAATAAAATAAAGTTGAAATAAATGTTGTTTAAATGTCTCTGTAAACATAGTTGTTTGTTCATGTCGAGGCAATATAATTTCTCCATCGAAGACATTTGCATGTTTAGGCAGCAAACAATACGAGGTAGGTGGCTACTTCCTCAATCACTTCCAACAGGAAATTAAGGTGTGGATCCTGAAAACTGCAGTATCGCGGCAATCTCAACTTTTCTCAAAACAAACCGCAAGCCCATATTCTGAGGTAAGAGCTTCCTGAGTGTGGATCTGGAATCCAGGTCTGTGTTCAGAGCTCGCCGTGTGAAATAACTCAAGAAACAGCTGTTTCTTAAGGAATAATTACAGAAGCAGCACACGTCTTAACTAAAAACAAATGCCATCTTCAACAGCGCTGGTCACCGCGCCATATGGCGATGATAAGATGCCCAGGTAAAATCTAATTTTAATAAATTCCTAATCAGCTTGGTGGGATACTGAAACAACATAGTTAATGGAAATGTGTAGAGTCAGCAAGGTCTTTCACAGCTGCGTTTTTAATAAGATTTGAGAGGCATTACAACAACACTGCAGTCAATGTCATGTTGAGCTGCTCCCTCTGTCTGTAACTCCAGCAGAGGGAAAAAAAGAACAGACAAATAAGGGAGGCGAGAGGAGGAAAACATGGTCATCTGTTTCAAAAGAGCTGAAATCTGATCTCTGGGGGAGAGGCATAGTCGGAGGTACTGTATAGTACATATCATCTCCCTGTGATCATTCATGCTTTCTAATTACAGAAGGTGAGGAGGGCCATAATTTTATCGTATTTGTTTTGCATCACTGCAAAAACAGAAAATGAGGCCTTGCCAAGCTGCACCAATTTACTTCATTTCGACCTTGATTAAAAGAAAATTAATTGCCACATCTCTCATTATGTTGCAGGCAGCATTTGATGACGTGAATGGAAAAGCTCAAAATAAGATGCAAAGGCTCTGAGGGAGTCTGAACTGGACCCGGTTATGGAAGAGACGGCACACTCCGCTAATGATGAAAATAGACAGGGCTCCTTCAAAAACCCCTGGCAGGAAAATGTTGAAAATTCTTTGATTTAGGATTTCAGCATATTGGATGTTGCACTCTTTGTTTTGTGCAGCACACGTTTTATTCATTGTTAGAATTCATTAAAAAAAAAAAAAAATCATCACAAAAATCAAGAGTTTTTGATGTATTCCTGAAAGATGCATGTGGAATATTGATTATGAACCAGCAGAATAAGTGAGTCCGTGCAGTTAGTCCAGAAACCACCACCCCCTTCACTAATAAAGACAAACTAAACAAAATCTCAATCCTGCTTGCATCCTCTCAAGCCCCCTCCTCTTCCTGAGACACCATATGTCTCAGCGGATCAACTTCAGAAGTTTTTAGTAACCAGGGTGTATGATTACATGAGAATTTCTCTCAGAGAAGGCCTCCAGGAGCAGCAAAATGCTAAATGCTATTTTTGAAATGAAATTCTCCTTCATGTGGCTGCACCTGTTTCCCGGAGAGAGTAAACAGAGCAGACGCCTGATAGGGAAGGCCTGCCCCCCAACACACACACACCTAATTCTAAAATATTTATTAGCTTTTGACACTCTTTAAAGTCACAGTCCGGGACAAAGGGTACCCTATTCCTCTTGCACTTGTTTGGCTCCTTTCCTCTGCCCTCCTCACTGCGCCGCTTCAGCTGCTCATCTGCGCCGACACTGACACAGACATTAAACGCGACTTGCTGGAGGACCCACTGCTGCTGACCTCACACAGGTCGACTTGACATCTTTCCTCGAACGGGTCCAATCAGCAGACCTGCAATGAGCGTTTAGTTGTTGTGGAGAACCTGTGCGTTTGAATTTTTCATGCCCAGCTGAGTATTTGTAAGCAAGCATTAGCATTTAAGCGAGCGCGCGGCCTAACTTGCGAGCGCGGGGGAGGGATCATTATTTGGCCTGCCTCATCAAGCCATCATGAAGGCAACTGGGACATTTGAATAATTGATTGAAATAATGTAAAGTAATCTGGCCAGCTTTCATTCTTGGCTCACCTGCTCCTAATTCTGAGACTGCTCTCAGTTGACAGGGGACAGGGGGGGACATTTAAGGACATGGGAGTAACATGGAGGAGGACATTTTACCCACCATTACCCAGGGTCTCTTATTTCTCCACTGATCTTACCGATGATGTTGTGGTAAATAAAATGGTGTGTTAAACCCACCCCTGTTGGAAATTATCCCGCGGCACGCAATTACTAATGCGAGCAACAAGCTCAAAACAGCAAGCACAAGCAAAAATAATCTATTGATGTAAAACATAAAATGTAGCACTTTGCTGCTACTTCACATGATATATACAAGGAAGTCGGGGCAATATTTTCTCTTCTGTGCTCACACGCTTACTTGAGGTTCTTGTCTATGGCCTCTCTTGTATATGTACAGCAAGAGGTTTCTTCTTGTTACTGTACACTGAGCTTGAATGAGAAATGTAAACCAATAGTAGGAAACTCAGCTGATAACCTTAAGGGCTTTGAATACTATATTAAAGCACATTAGTCATGCATGACCAAGCACACTTGTTTAGACTGACTTTGAGCAATCAGCCCAGCCTCTGTGACATTGTTTATCTCATACTGTGATAAAGTTTTATGATTGACCATAATTATTCCCTTAGGATCCCCAAAGGCTTCTTTAAATTCAACGTTTCAATTTCCTGTCTTAAATTCAGATCAAAGCAGAATACAAGAAAATGTGGAGGAAGTCATTTCTGATCCTTTTTTTTCTTTTTTCTCTTTTGTTTCTTTTAACACATCTCTTCCTGGGAAAGAAATTCAAATAGTCAAACCATTTCATCGTGGAAGAAAACAAGAAACACTCCCTTATTATTCCAGGTGTCATTAACAGATGCATGCAGGCACACCTGTGCTCCAGTTGCACCTTGTGACTGTGTAGTTCTATTTATTCCCTGCACATAAATTGTTCAGCTGCACTCACGGTTTTGTTTTTTTTATCATTTTGCCAAATAACATTTTGGGGGAGGAAGAACAGTGCATATAGCCCCGGCGTGCAAGGCTCAGTCTGGATCATGACACGGAGATTGTTAAATTACGATCTCCACATGGGTCATTTCTCTCCAAACGCCTCCTTACTCCTTCTCCTGAATCGTGCCAGTTTGCACCTCGGGCGGTAGTGGGAGCTGTGGTGACAGTAAACAGGTGCCTTCGTAAGTCTGGGGAAAAGGTGTTGAAAAGTCCTTCACAATTTCACTGGCAGTCCTCCTCTCGCTGCATTTGTTGAGCAGGAGGACGAGCCACAGTCTTTTCACCGTGTCATGCTGAGTGCTGCCGGGCAAAGTATATCACCCGATATGGTGTTTATCCTTGAAAGCTTCAGTGAATACCACAAACTGCCCTGCCAGGAACTCAACTTGACATATCTGTCCTGACTACAGCTGCCATTGTGTGTGCAAACTTCAGGCATTTAACATCATTTAGTAATTGTATGCAGAAGGTTTTTGGTTTTTTTCCCTTTTTTTCTTTTCTTTTTGAAGCGTCCTATCACATATCAGGGGGAGGTTTCAGCTAATAGTTTGTCCTCCCCTCCTGTCCTACCAAACAGCCCCACTGAAAGTGTTCAGTTTTAGGACACAGGGGTCACACCTGTTGTGGAACTTGATAGAAGGCTTATTTATAAACTTTCTGAGCTCTAAATTCCTCCTTCAGAGAAAACGCTGACACACAAAGAGTGCGTGTGAGTGTGTGTGTGTGTGTGTGTGTGTGTGGGGGGGATCAGCTGAAATGCTTTTTTAGAAACATGCTGCCACTGGAAAATCTCTGTAACTCTGAAATGAAGAAATTAACAAGCTTCAAAGTGATCATGTGTGACGCTCAGTAGGAAGGACGTGTACTTTGGACGTGAGTCTAAAACTGTTTGAGGGTCTATATTGCAAACTTGAAGTATGTAATGTGAGGTATTTTAACCTTTTGAAGTTATAAAACCACATGGGTCAGCTATGTTTTCTGGCAGCTTTGTACTGTGGACTGCCACGGTGGTGAAAACACTCTTTAAATCTTGTCACATTGTGTATTCTGAGTGTCCTTTGTAGTAATTTCAAAAACTAAACACAACACAAGGACGGCCCCTGCTAAATGCTCCCTAAAAAAGGCAAAAGTCACAATGAGGAGCGGAGGGGAGAGTCTTAATATATTGCCTAAATTTAGGTCCTGAGTTACAGCCCAGGAGTTATCTGGGTGGGCTCATGTGACGTATGAAAAGTTCTAGAAATGCTGAGTGGATTTCAAGTATAAGGGGGAACATGCTATAGCTGTGGGGAAGAGCGGCAAAGTGACTGATAGCATGACAGGTGCTGCTTGACAAACGTCTGATAAGTGGCCTTTCGAAAATGGGAATGGTGCACATTTTGTTGCTTTTCAGTTGCGTGGACGCTGATTTTCACATTTCTGAAGTTGAAATTCACACAGCAGGTTTGCTCATATTAATAAAGAGGTGCTTTGACCTGAATTTCCCCCAAGTTTCAAATTATTCCTGAGATACTTAAATGGATGAAATGTTAATGTCCTATCGGAGGCATCACAATCCGGAGTGATTTGAGGAAATCGGTTTAAGGTTCTCCAGCGGGAAGACACTAATAGAAGCATCATCATATTCTGCTGAGCCCCTCTCTCCGTCACTCTTCTTGCTGTGCCATGTAATGTAATGTTGTTCCCTTAACATTTAGCAGGGTTCAAGTCATTCTGCACTGGTCAGGAAGTTGTAAGGACCAGATTGCGCACAAGTAAGCAGATACTCCACACTTTATTATAGACATCTGGGTATAATATTAGTCATCTCTGCCAATACCAGCAAAACCTAACAGGCAAACCATGTGACAAGGCGCAATACCAGACAAATCGATGGCACAAAACAGATTGCATTGCAGAGATTCCCTTTGCTGACAGGCCACGGGATAGTTTTGGCTTTTAAAAAATAGCGACATCTTTTAAGGTGACCCCTAGAGTGCTTCTTATAAAATTACAAGAGACAGAAATCCATTTGCAACTGTGCTATAACACTGAGATTACATTGTTACTTTAGAGCCTCGGCGCAAATTAATTTGAAGTTCATTTCATGTATTATAGAAATGGATGGTGGTAGGAAAATTAAATCCCAGTATTGCACATTTCTATATATTGTTTTATTTCTGCGGAGGGTGTTTTGGATCACTGTGCTTGCCATTCAATTGGCCAGCGGGGCAAGCTTCCAGCAGATTTAACTCTTTTATCGGCTCAGCTGTCAAGAAGGGAGAAGGACAAAAACAATCTTGTGTGTATTGTTCATGTAAATAAAAGAGATACCCGGTTAAAGGCGTTATATGAATAACCCCAAGACATGTCCTGATATGTTATTGTTCTTTTATACAACATTATGCTATTTGTCCTTAAAAATTCAACATAATTAAAAGTGATGAAAAGCGTATTTAAAGCTGCCTGTGAAATTCATTGCAGGCGCTGATCGAAGTCTGATGCAGGATTTTTGAATGTCCCCACTCACCTGACAATGAGGTGCAGAGAACGTCCCCCACTGATTTAAGATCCGTGTACTCAGACAGGACTGCCACATTGTAAAAGAAAAGTTATATTGCTGGATTACTTTGTTTACTTTAGACTTTTATTCACGGCAATTAATCCTGTAGTAAATGTTGGCTGTCAGAGTGGATATAGTTAAAACACTTTAAAAGTACAGCAGTGATGGAGCGCTAGTGTTGCTTGTAATGTAATTACAGATTTTGAAAATGTGACTTCATTGCAGATGCCAGAAATATATGCGAAACGTTGATTCACCTAAAACATCAGGACTTGTTTTTAGTCAAATCCATAAAATGATCTAATGTCCAGACGAGCGGGCCTCCTTTAAAAGTATCTTGTCAAACGTCGTCTCTCCTCTTGCTTCGGGCGCTGTTGTCGCTCACCCTTCAGCCAGGCGGAGCGGTTCCCCGTGAAGTTGTAAACTCTGACACTGACCGAGCTCAGCACCCTTTTCACCCGGCACCAGCCACACATATGGAAAGAGTGCACGGCGTGTCAATGGGGCAGCCCTGTCAGGTATGAATACGGGAGCATCTCATAGCCTATCTGGGGACCTTGGAGCCATGTGTCGACATGCGTCGCACTGTTAGCTACATCGCCTGGTCATATCGGGGACAGGAAAGAAGTGGCGGAACAGAAGCGCTCCAGATGTTCTTCATCAGTGGGCCACAGGGGAAGTCTGTTACCACAACACCTGGCTCATTCTGCTCGGAGCTCAGAGGCAGAGTGCCGATGCTCCGCCACAGTCTGGCTATCCGACTGAAAATAAACTGGATGGTGCAGGATACACTGCCCACAGAGAGCGAGTGTGTCTTGCAAATCACTGCATGGAAACTTTAGCAACAGTCGGATGTATATGCATAATGGAAAATGGCTGTGCCGTGAATATACAATGCGAGCGTGAACGCAAACATGTTTGCATTACTTTCTCTTGCATACATCTGCATTTAGATTTACAGATGTGATTTATAATAAATGTCTTATATAGCAAATCTGCTTTTCTTTATAATTTTTTTTCTCTCTTCACATAAGAACGAGGAAACATCTGATTAGGAACTCCAAGCAACATGAATGAAATTTATACAAAAGGGTGAAAAGGTCCATCCACCCACGAATATTATGTGCTAAACTGAAGACTTTCTGAAGGGAAGTCAGCGGACTTACAGCTTCAACCGTCACCTTGCGGCCGACAGATTTGGAGCTATCACGGGATAAAAAGGCATTTGTTTTAATTCTGGCAGAGGCGAGCGGGGACGGTGTAGAGGGCAGCGGCCCAGGTGAAAAACGACAGATGCCACGCTCAATAATACCAATGTTAAAATCTCCTTGACCTGCAGGTCATCAAATAGCAACCCCAATCCGTTTCATATTTTCCTTGCCGGATCAATTGTGGCATAAATTTGGGGCTCAATGACAAGAATAATTTAAAAGAGATCTATAAACGATAGAATGCTATTCCCTATGGTCACAGATGCATAACAATTTTCGAGACTGACAAGACGAATCCCCTAAAGCTTTGCCAAAGATATGGATATGTGCACATGTAGGTGAAACAACGACCCAAAAAAAAAAAAAAAAAAGCTCCATATAATATCTGGCATGTGTGTGCATAAACACACACATGCCCTCTTCAATAGCCCCCGCTTTTATCTGGTGAGTTCAAGTACATATTGAGAAATCAATGTTTTCTGAATTTCTTAGGCTATTCTGCTCCGATCAGCAAAGATAAGAAGGACAAATTGTTTAACATTCCTGAATAAATAATGATATCAATGCTGTGCCTCCCCCACCCTCCCTTACTTAAGTCAAATGAGTCTGACTTTCAGCACCCTCGGGGATTACAAGGAAAGCAATAAATATATCAAATGTAAATATTTTTTAATCACCCTCAGAATAACGGCATTTTTTGCCATCACATTTTATTGAAATGTTTTATTTCACTCCTGAAAGTAACTGAATTTAGTGGGGGAAAATGAGACATCATTTTTGACTCATCCAATCCAAAACCTGTCCGACCAAACCCACATACAGACACCATCTTCCTGCTTAGAGGACAAGATTATTGGACTTCACGCTAATACTGTTTTGCAAAGCATAAAAGCCTCTTGCTGATAAATATTAATTTGAGCCTTCATGATGTATTTGAAAATTCCAGCTAAAATGTCACCACATGGAACATTAATGTAATATTTCAAGGCCTGAGAGCAATACTCATATTGATTGCATTTATTTGACTCTGGGGAGGAGAAATAATTCTTCAATGTGGAGACACATCTGGTAGCCAAAGATGCGGAGCAGGGAATGAGAAAATGCAAAATAACAATAAAAAATAATAGGACTTGTATTTAAATGCATTATCCCAGAATTGTTTGGATACCAATGCCTTATTATAGCCGAGAAAAGACAGATGCACCCGGGTCTTTTACTGCTACCTCTGAAAGGTTTAATTTTCTATAAAGTGTTTAATACCCAACAAGAAAAGAGCAGATCGTTTGCATTCAGCTATTTTCTCTCCTCCCTGCTATTTGCAGCAGGTTCTCTGTGATGGTGCAGCTAAATGACAAGAGAGCTGCTGCTGATACTCCCTTTTTCTTTACACTCACAGGGCTGCACTTTGCCTTTCTGCATGTGTGGAGTTCATCGAGATCCAACTCCGAGGCGTTGTCACACAAGGCTTGTGTCCTTTGTTATCAACGATATTGACTCGCAGTGAGTGGAGGCGTCTGACTGTCTTTGTGCAAATGAACTGAAATCTGAGAAACAGCACTTTGACCCTGAGCCCATCCGTCACCCGCATTGCCGACTTTATTAATTGGATGAACAGAATTTGGGCGTTTGGCTCTTCAATCATTGGTGAAGTGTTGTATTAAACTGTTTCAGATCAACGATAGACTTTTACGCAGCGCGCTGCTTCCATTTTTTTTTCGGACTTTCCAGAAACTCATACATTTTTTTTTTAATTAGCATTATTTTTAAAAGATCATCAATATTTAAAAGAAAAATAAATAAACGCATTTGCAATGTGCACGTGCATGCTTTCCGAATGCATTAACACAAACCACATATGCACAATTGGGAGTGTAAGTTACAGTTATGGGAAAAAAAATTAAAGTCCATAAACCTAAAGTGGGTGTGAAAATGGGTCTTTGCATCTGTACACTTAATAAACCAGGCTGCGTCTCACAGCGGCGGATGCGATCATATAGTTTCGTTAGGAAATCAAAGAAGAGCATGTTGGAGGAAAAAAACTTTTCCCACGTTGAGAAGAAAAGCGTCTTTCATCCCGCAGCCCGGCGCTTTGAATACAACACGGCTAAAGCGCCTCCCACTGGCGCATCTCAGTACCGGAGCCTCCCACGCGCTCCATCAAACACCTCAACGCAATTCATTGTCCAGGATATTTTTTGTCAAAACAGGAACGTCGCTGAAAAAGGTAAAGTGTTCATCGAGGGTGATTTAAATGGACTTTATAACAAATAACGACGCAGGAGAGGGGAAAAGCTGCACATTGAGCAAAAGAAACCAACATTTCCATCATCTGATTATGAGATTCATACAACTATACTAAAAAAAATAAGAATTTCAAGAAATTTGTTTTATTTTGTTTTGCTTTTTATTTCACAAATTTAATGTCCTGTTTTTTGAATTAAGTTTCCTGTGAAAAATGAAGTGTCATCTCCCATAAAGGTAAGCGCCAGTCTAATGTGTGAGTGGTTAAATTATCCACTAAAGACAGGGTTTTCTGCCAGTCAGCTCTTAATGGGAGTTAAATTTAGACTTTGGTTAGGGGCCTGACCCACTAAATAAGAACTTATTGCACCCACTTGGCTACTCTGTCTGTGTGGCCTCTGTTCACAAAAAAACTAACCAAAAATAAAATCTGCTTCAAAGCATGACTGTCATGGTTCATCCAGCAGTTTCTTAAAGGCATTTAAGGTGTGCTTTTGTTGTATCAGTGACTTTAATGCACAAAGAGGAGATATTGAAGACAGATGATGTGACAGAGATCCTGTTCTGAATTTATACTGCATGGTAAGTACCTTTGTTGCATGAGCCACCAAGATAGTGTGATCTTTGTTACAGCAGCGGCTTAGAAATATGCCACTGAGTCTCACAGATGTGTCGGTGTCTTTACATCAAAACCCGAACGATTTTACCAGATACTCCCCCTCTTTGGTTAAAAGTGGGCCAATCTGCTAAACCAGCAGCTGCTGTGTTTGGTTAGGAAGAACTGTGGGGTCTCATTGACGAGAGGATGAACTTTTCCCATCCCTGTCTCACTTTTCATTAAAACTTTTGAATTTGCACCGTTGCTCAGATGAACTCTCCTCGAGGGGGCAATCCTCCGTGCCTCGTGCCGCCAGGAACTGAGAAGTTTTCTCCAAAATTCATAACAATAAACATCCAACTAAGGATACCCTAAATAATGGATTTACACAAAAACCCAAGACAACGCCTTCAAAAAGCAAATACCTTTTATCACCATCTGTGACAGGCACCGGGGAAGGTGGGCTTTGTGCGCAGCAGAGTGAGGAGGGAAATCAGAGTTTTTGGCGCAGACAATGCGAGCATTTGAATAAGAAATGAAATCCAAGCTTGACTGTTTACTTTATTTCTCAATTCCCACGTCAGTTCGTGGAAACAGCACAGAAAACAGTGGGAAACACAAACAAACACTTTCTTTTTTTTGTTTTTTTTTGACATGTAAAGAAAAACAGTCAAGAAGAAATGACACGACTGATACCAGAGAACGGCGTAAAGACCGTTGCGTTATGACACGTGAGCATTTTGAACGATCTTTAGTGGATGAGAGCGGACAAAACGGTAAAGAGTTTAATTTCAGCAGATCAGTCACAAGGAAGGCCTGCCTGGTCCCGAACCGCTACGATCTGTGACATAAAGCAGAAGTATGTGCTGTCGGGGCTCGACGGGTCAGCCAGGCATCAACAGCGGCATCAGTAAAGTGGTTGCAGCGTGGCAGGTGATTTAATGGTTGTCACAGCGGCAATAGAAGTGCACAGAGACAGGATTCCAGTCAAAGCTAATATTTGTGATGAATCACTGTCACGTTGGAGGTAAATGTAACGCTAATAGACATGTGGAGATCTACTGTTAGCTGGTTTAGCTAATGAGCATATTCTTCCAGAGAGGTGGTGTCACTTCTGCGTGCTGGTTCCATACAGTAAAGAGAGAAATGAGGGGGGGGGGCTTATATTGGATTGGGTGTAATGAGAGTGTCATAGCCACACTGCTGCGAGGAGCTCAGACGTGCAGATCAGTCAGCTCTGAAATTGTCATGTTTTGTTGGAAGAACATCTTTATAAATATGTATTAAAGGGGAAATTTAGTCAAACTATGTTTTTTCAGAAAGAGCCGGATGCATGCTGCTTGAACAGACACAAAAACCAATGATGCATTTCAAATTTGTTACAAAATCTGCATGTTAATTACTTTCAAATGTAAAATATTTGTGACTTTTGGTTTTTACGTTTTATAAGATAACCCCTTAAACTTTTTATAGGGCACTTATTGGAATACTTGTGAAACTGGAAATTTTGCCTTTGGATTTTCAGTTTGTGACTTTTTATGTTAACAAAAAAAAAATATCTTGGGCCATTGATAGTCTCTAACTGAACAAAAACATACTGATTATAAAATGATAGCCTTAAAATAAGTAGTAATTTTCTTGCTGAGTTTTCATATACTGTGCATTACAGAATAATAACATAAAAATGCTCTTGCTTTACTGGCAAAACAATGTTATAATGACATTGAAGACATGTAATTTATTTTACGACTAGCACAGCTGAATAAATATTATTCTTTCTTTTAAACCAAGTAAAAAACACAAGAGTTAAAGCATCAGATCAAAACACAGCAGTGTTTGAGCGGTTAGAAGAATTTTAATGTAGAAGTTGTCATAATTTTTCATTAATTCTGAAAATCCTACTAAAGCTACATTATCTAAATGTGTATTTGATCTGCTTTCTGTTAGTTTGCAAGTAATGTGTAGACAGCAGAAAATTAAATATGGTTTCTTTCCCAATAAATTCTTAAAGGCCAGTGTTGTTAAGGTTTCTGAATTCTGAACAAAAATATAAAAATCTGAATTTTCCTTGCCGATTTCACAAATATAACTTATCATCAAAAATGCTATTCCAACTTTTGATTTTCTTACTTTTCAACATGATTACTTCAGTGTTTGTGGGATTTTAGTTATTTCATTACAGTGTTCAGAAGATGAATTGAGGCTGAAATCATTTGTGCAATCGATCCATCAATTGTACAGCTCATCAAAAACTGTTTTGAAAATCAATCAAAAGTGACAACTCACAGTTTCCCAAATTATTCAACTGTGAGTAAATCCATAGTTTCCTTTATTTGTTCTTTGCTGCCCAAACGTATCCTTTTCTAGACGGCTCTTAAGACAGGAGAAATCTTTGTGACGCCACATTACCAGCATCCCGATACCGAGCATGATGAAGGGATCTGTCTTTCTGCAAAGAGGGGCATTTTCTTTTGTGCTGAATGGCAAGCGTTGGGTTTCCTGTTGAGATCAGCCAGCTTTAAAACAAGTGCAGTGATACTCATTGAGGAGAGTTTCTTCACGGTGGAAGGTCACGGGGAAGTTTGAGCAACACTGACTCTTTCAGGTGCTCAGATGTTTTATCTCCTTGGGGTCAGATTTGCTGCATGTCGACTTTGAAAAGTATTTTGTGGCGTAATCATTCTGCAAGTTTATTAGTTTACTTTAACAGAGCCCATTAAGGTGAAAATGAAATCTGCTCAGTCAAAGAAACTTTAAGGGTTTTTTAAAGCAAGTGAACATGTCGATATCAGAAACTTCACATGGTCTGTTTTGTATATTTCTTCCTACAACTGGCATTATAACTATAGCAATTATTATGCAATCACCTTTAGTCTTCTACATCACTTTATTCAACTTTTGGTTGCAGGGTGCTGGAGTCACCATCAGGAAGCACACGAAGAGGCTCCAGTCACATCCACTCACAGTCACAGTGTAATCAATTTATATTAAACAATTAACCACAAATACAAGATTTTGGAGCTTGGGAAAGTATCAGTCGTAGTATTTTTTTTTATTGAGACGTCTTAATTCACAAACGTATGTCTGGTTTGTGTGGGTGGATGGAGCAGATTCTAAAAACATTGTTCACAACCTGCAAAACTGAAAAAAAGAAATTGAACAAAAATCAGACATGGAATGTTGCTTAATTGACAAAATATAAAGAACATCACTTGTGTGTCTTTCAATTAGTTTTGGCTCTCTTTTGATTTGAAATCAAATGGCATGTGTTCTGTTTGATCCAGTTTAATTATTAAAAAGAAACATTTGCTATTAATAAATAACACATTTAGAGCTTTGTTCAGCCCAAAAAGAAGCCAAGTTGTTTTCTTCACTCAGACTAGATTTTCACTCTTTTTAGCAGCTTTAGCAGGATCACAGTCAATCAGTATCCCCCCCCCCCCCCAAGTACTGATGCCAATGTGGATTTACAAATGTGCCTATATAAACCAGGAACCACAGTAAAAGCAAAAGTCACTGATCTCACAATTACTTAGTCCCTTTGGCCATCCACCCAGGCTTTGAACTGTATTTTGTGAACTGCGAGCTCCTTCCTCCACTGGAACGAGATGTGGCAATACCACATGACATTGCTCAACCCACTGACTATTCACAATTACGATGTGGTCTGTTGCTTTCAGCGAAGCCACAAAAAAAAAGAAAGCAAGACTATCAAAGTCTGTTGGCCTAATTTGTCATGTTGGGGGTCTCACTCAATCCCACTCCATCCCAGTAACACACCAAGCACCCCCACCCTCGCCCACTCCCTCCATCCCCCGTGAACACATTCAGCCCGAGCCCTCAATTGCTTGTTTAACTTGACACATAATTACTGTGGAAATATTTGTGTATTTTGTACGAGTGCCACAGTCTGCACTGCGACCGACTGCCAAGTCCTCGCAGCTCCCACTGCAGCTATCGCAGCCAGAATCCCTGATTAAAACAAGATGCTTTCATTTGGGCCAGCTTTAGAAGAAATCACTCCCAGAGATGGGCCTCTCCCTGCCAAAGCCCTACTGCAGCAGGGTTTGCCATGTGTGGCAAAGCTGACATGCCCATTGTACCAAAAGAGGCTCAGTTTTTTTGGTCTGAACCCAAATGTGCTACTGAATGAAGTCTCCCTCCATCAAAGTGGGGCTGTGAAAGCCCACAGTGGAGCTCTGGTCAGCATGAAGCATCACTCTTTAAACTGAGAGAGCTGTTATTAAAAACTCATGGAGCTTTAGTCCATCTTTATGATATTTCACACAAAACCCTGTTATTTCATTCTTGCTTCTTCCTTTTAAAATTAAAGTAAATGTGCATGAATTAGGAATTAAAGTCAAACAACTTAGTTGCACACGAATGAATATGAGGTTCACATCCAACTTCCAGGTTTCTGAACAGGCATTTTCTTAAACTGTCAGTGTGCCGGATAGTTTATTGCTATAAAAAAAATAATAAAACAGATTTCAGTGTGTGTTCCTGTAGCTGTCTGTCTCTGTATTTGCCCTCTGGCCAGGTCAGGGCATAGCCGTCGCCTAGAGTCAGCTGAGATTGGCTTGAGTGCTCTGCCACCTTTTGAATGAAGCTCTCAAGAAGATAGATTAGATGTTCTCCACCGGCGACTTCAGTCTATTCTAGACATGAGCATACACATACTGGGTCTACAGGGTTACACTGATCTTTTGAGTGTATGATATCAAGTGATCAGCATCAATGAAAATTGTGTTTTTTTTTTAGAATAAACCTTGACATTATGGTTGTAATGTATTTTACCCACATGTGCAGCTGTGATGATGAATTTGCTGATATAATATCACATCATATCATAGTTTTTGATGAGACATCTATCCACAATCACATCTGACATTAATCAATTAAAAATCACAATATCTAAATAAAACAAAGAAAAAAAACACCATGATATTTTGAAACTGCAAAGAAAATGAAGATGTTGAGGTAGATCTGGCATTAATAATTCAGCACTCATTGCTGGTAACTTCACATTAATCATATGCAGATCTAATCGTTCAGACGTAGTTCAGTCTTGTAAAAAGCAAACACTTCCTGAACCATAAACCACTCCATATTCTCTATAACTCATTACTATCATATTTGATTTGCTGCGCAGAGATCTGGAGAAGCGCATACAAAAACTCTTTACAACCATTGAGCAGTATACAATAGATTGACATGGGTGAATATATTATATAACAATGTTAATATTGATTAATGTTAATTGATAATTATATTGTTTTTTTGCTCTTTTTTTCATATATAGTGCCAGTGGATGGATGGTTGGATGGCTTGATGGATGGATGGATGGATGATGGATGGATGGATGGATGATGGATGGATGGATGAATGATGGATGGATGATGGATGGATGGATGGAATGTCTCTGGTTAATCTATGCAATACAGAGCAAGTACATTTTGTTTTTGCAAATCTGTTAAATGTAAAACAGTCCATTTGTCGGATTTTAGATCATATATAAAGGTCTGAACATGTACCGGATGACACATTGTTAGCACATATCTATTTTGGAGTTTGGTTTTATTAATACATTTATTAGAATAAGCAGTAGTTGGGAGAGAGATGTGATTGAAGCAAGTGAAATGCTCTCTGACAAGTCTTGAGGTCGCTCTCACGCGGCAGTGACTGGATGTCTGAAGAGTCCAGCTCCGGCTGACCCGTCAGCTTTGACTCATCCGTAGCCCCAAATCAACAACTGGGTCTGAAGAGTCACTTGAGTTTGGTCCTGACACCTGTCACACAACTGCCGATCCCACCGCGTTTGCTGGAAATTGTTCATTTGAAGTTCGGATTCAATTTAGTGAACCAAACAAATAGACATTGTGCAATAATCTCCATTGCTTTAAGACATAAAATGTCACAGCAACACATTCGGGCAGCAAAATAACTAAAACACACCACTTCAATCAATGTTGGGGGCCACTTTCATGTAAATTGGGACCTCATTCACAATATCCAAAGCAAATTATCTTCATTAGATTTCCAAAACCATGCCACTGATTTGTCAAGCTGTGAATGATAATGAAGTTGTCTGGTTAATGAAGGACTGAAGATGCAGGCTTTCACAATCATGATCATCTTCTATATAACCCTTATGAATATTTAAGGATCTTAATTCTGTATATAATTGCGCACCAAAGCTTGGCATCTCTATAGACTTCACAAATAAAGTATGTAATGGAGGAGACAGATCTGGCTATATTTCATTAATCATTGAAATTAATTAACTGGTGATAATATAGGAGGTTACACTTTTAGGATCCACAGGGAACTGTGAAAAAGGAACTGTGTGGTAGATGCACATACTTCTGTGAAAATGTACGTGTGATATTATCTGCAGAAACTCACTGACGCGTGCAGTTTCGTCATGTTGTTTCAGTGTTTGCAGGTTGTGGAAAATGCACTGTATTATTCTATTCTAACAGTAATCTGTGTCGCCATAGCCAGTATGTGAGGTCCCAGAAGTGAAGAAAGTCTGTCATCTCCCTCAAATACTTGCTCCACTTTTTAGCAAATATATGCCCATACAGGCAAGACTTTCCCTTCATGACTTCATAACCACTTCCTCTAGTAGTGGATGCTCCCTTTAACCCTCCATTAGGTAGATAAAACTGCACAAAGATTACTGAGATACTGAATAAATTCAATGTAAAAACTGAAATTGTTTGCCTTTACAGTTAGCAGGAGCGAATGCTCGCTCCTTTGTAATAACTGTAAAAACACAAACGATCAAACCAAGTAACACATTTAGACACACAATATCTTTTATTAACTATTCTGAAACATCCTGCTGCAGCCGCAGAGTCTCATCAGCGCATGGTGCCGGAAAGTCATGTCTTCTATAGGGTTGCCAGATCTGACTCACTGTTTCCCAGCCCAAACACAACATAAAACCCATTCACTTCAATAAAAACCATCCCAAATCTCAACCTCTGTAGAAACACATGTAGAAGCCATAAGACTATGATATGCGTAGTAATGCTCACAACCGCTTTAAAGATACATAGAAAAAAGGTGACACAAACAAGCTCCCAAGAAGCCTGATTGGGTGGAAACCTGAAAGTGTAATATGGGACCTTTATAAAGAAAATATCATCTGATTTTATAGGTTATAGGGTTTGTGCCTCTCACGAAGAATAAACGCTCCTCTGACTGTATTACATTGCAGCGCGTGGAGCCATCATGCACATGTGACGCAGGCTTTGAAAGCTGGAGGTAAATAAGACTGGTTGTGCAGTGATCCGACCTGGTGCTCATCCCCAGGACATCTTTGGGAGTAAACTGGAGTGGATTTGAGTGTCATGGTGGAAATCCTCAGTCAAATAAAACAAAGTGGGGCTGCATCGATGCTCTGTCTTGTTTTATATGATGGCTTGAAATAAATGAACTTTAAATGGAACCTTGGCAGGGACTTGAGCTATTGATCGATTGAAGCAGGAGCTGAAGTTTAAGGGCACAGCTTTCCCGGGGCTGGGGCTGTAACTGGAGTAATGAAATTGATTAGGCCAAGGGAGGGTGACAAGCCAGTAGAGTCAAGCCCTTGATGTAAGGAAACAAGAGTGCCATCTAATTGGGGTGTAATATGGGTCTTTAGAGGACATTAAGCACACAAGTGGCGGAAGGGAAGCCACTCTACTGGATGTAGCCAAGATGATGTTGCACCGGTGTTATTATTTTGTAATTATTCACTCAGATGATTGGATTATTGGAGTCAAAACCGAGAGTCCAGCCAAGGGTCAGCTTGTATCCAAACTGCAGTAGAAGCTTGCGTAACTACTTCGTCACTGGTATTTGAGTATTTCTGCTTTGACTGCACCTGACATGATGTGGATAAAATATATTTTTCTTGAGAAGTGATCAAATTAAAGTCCATTTTTGTCCTTAAATATATACTCTTCTTTTTTTTTTGCTCAAATTTCATTTCATGTTTAACATCCGCTGTATAGCCAATAAAAATAAGCTATCCACCTCATTTTCTTTATTAGTTTATCTCATTCAGGGTCGCCGGGGGGGAGGGTTGGAGTTGATCCCTGCTAATTATGGCCTTAGGCAGGTTACACCCTGTACAGGCCACACAGGCCACCACAAGGCAAAAGCAATGAGACTCACATAAACATTCACAGCAGTTTAGAAAGACACGTTAACTTAACCAACTCGTACACGTGCGGAAGAGGATTTCTGACAGTGACCTGTGTCTCTCACCCTCATCAAGTCTGCAGCGAGCAGATTAGCTTGCCTCTCTGATGTCAACTCGTTTGTTTGTTGCTCTCTGTGTCTGTCCTGTCCTCTTCTGTCATACATTCCTCTGACCCCCACCAGGAGACTCTCCACTTCAGCCTATGCTCGCTCACGTGAGATTGTTGGGCTTTCTGAGCAAAAGTGTAATGAAATGGCTTTGTTGTAATTTGTGCTTTCACGATAAAAATGGATTTTGATTGAAATATGCATGCAAACTCCACAAAAAGCATCAAACCACACTCAAAATGAGGATCTTCTTACCATGAGGCGAGATCACAAACCATTATGCAGCATTTAAAACAACATTTATTATGGCTGCCGCCGGTATAGAATATCTGATTTTGTGTACATATTTTTCCTTCTTATAAACTACTTCCATATTAAACAAAGGCTTTAGTAAAGTCTAGGTTTTTACACATATGACCCAAGTAATTTTAAAGGATCGCTCTGGTGATTTTTAGGTCGACAATATGTTTGAACTGGAGGACACGGGACACACGTTTTAAAAATCCTACATGCAAAAACGATCACAATCGTAATTACCAGCATGAAGACAAACTAAATTACATGTCTGGCGACAGAGAGGCTCAACAAAAACGCTGCTATTTTTGGAACCGTATTTTCTTTTGGGGGGGGGGGGGCTGTGGATATATTTTGAACTGTAAATCTACAAATCACTGCTTACTGTCACTGTTGTGAACTTGAGAAGTAACTCGGGCCGGGATCATGGGGAGTGCACTGTCCTCCTGCCAGCAGAGGCCCTGTCCAGTACGGGGGCATTTATCTCCTGGCCTGAACTGTCTCACTCAACAGGATGGCCAGAAGTTACGGTGCATTACAAGCACTTAGCGCAGTGATATCAAGGTTCACCTCCGATTTCCAATCTCAGGCCAGAATAGTGGGCTGGGAGGCCGTCATTAAAAAGCCATTACATGCCCATATTTCATATACCAGTCTCTCCTATGTTTCAAGGTGTTAAAAGCTCAATGTATATTTCCTCTATATTTAAGCGGCAGGACAACGGAGCAGCACATAGCATCTCACTCGCAGCCATTGACCTTGGCCTAGCCAGCCTTCATTAGCTTTTAGACACTTATCAGTCATAACTGGGTTTGTCCTCTCCGCAACGTTTCCTCCTTCACTTCACTTAGGCTGGAAAATAATGGCTGAAATCCATTTATCTGCCATTTCCAACAAGTGCGTGACATTAACAAATTATCTACTTTTCACTAAGTATGGCCAAGGTACCCTCTAAAGAATTCCTCCACTCTGCTGGCCAAGGTCAGACCTTTTTAGAAACTGCATTTTTTTTTTCTACCTGAGCTATTTTCTTTCTTTCCCATCTTTAAATATTCATTCCGCTTTTGCATGCCGGGCTGAGATTTTATGAGCACCATCAGCCATATTTCTCCAAACACACATCTTTATTTGTTTTTGATTATTTATGCCCCACTCTGACTTTATAACTCACATCCCTAGGAAAACATTGATCCAAGAGGCAAATGAATCTAATTAGGACCTCTTTCTTCTGTGCTGAATATTGACTTGTTTTGAAAGGTGCCTCTCCATTTCAAGCGAATGTCTCTGGAATGCTCAGTCCCAGTCTCTTTAAGGAAAACTTCTAAATGGTGATGAGATATTTCGGTCCATAAATGCGATCCATGTGCAGATCAACAGTGGCGCCTAGACGTTCATAATGTATTACATTAATTGCAGGATGTCATGAGTGCACTAATTTCCAGTTCTCTGGAGCTTATGGGCACCACTGTGTTGTTTTAAGTTGTTGGCGCCTTTTTTATTCTTCCTCCCTTCTGTGTTTCCTGTCTATTTTTTATATAGTTTCTTTTTTTTTTCCTTCTAAGTTGTCCAAATGCAAAGAAACTGTGAATCTCTGCAGCAACACTCACCCTGTCAATCCAGTGAACAAGGACGGTCTCGGAAGTGATGATGTACCATTAGTCAGGAATCATCTCAGCTAAGAAGAATCTTTGTTCTTGACACAGAAAACTTGTGTTCCCTCTCGATCAGTGAGGAAATGGGGCCTGGCGAGGCATGTGTCGCCTTGCATTTGTCTCGAGCTTGAGTCCCAAGACACCAGCGCTTGTTCACAGCATTACGCCACCAGGTTTTGACGTAAAGCCTCTGCATTTTGCCATTTCATACAAACCCAATTCTAAAATATTCTGTCGCATTCCATGTAGCTGATTTCTATTTAAAGCGGTCATGATTATTTTATTTTGTAACATTAATGGAAGTACATTTGGGGTGGAGGAGGGAGGCGGCGAGGCATTTGCAATTCATATTCTCCTGCATGATTACATTAAGAGTATGTTCTGTCATATTTGATTAATGTATCATGTTTTCCTTAAAACAGGATTAAAATATGAAAACAGACAGAAATTATTCTATTACAAAGACTGATCAATTTTTAATAATACACTCAAGAAGGCATAAAAGTGATGTCTTGCTTGGAAACACGCAGAACTGGATTCTGCAACATTTTGTAATCATGGTTTCTTTTAAGTCACCGACACAATTAACATGAAAGGCTGTGAGGCCAAGCTTTTATATTATGAAGCTTGACTTAGAGAGATTACTAACACCGGCTGCCAGGTGTTCGTGTTGTACCACACAGTGTGGCACGTTTATGTGAAACTGCCAAGATTCTGCGACTTTACTAGCGTGCTTTTGTGCGTAAAAACTATAAAGAGAACGCAGCCTTTTTCTTTCGGCAACCAGTACAATCTGTATGTTTAGAGTAGATATCTTTTAAATCTGCCTGTAATTTACAGAAGCAATCATAAAATTTAATGCCCTGCCTTTAATTTTCGAGAGGTGACTGCAAATGAAAACATAAATAACCGAGAAATGCAAGCTTAAATACTGTTGCGAGGAGTACTTTAACTGACACCTTCTTACGAGGGAGTAGTACATCATTGTGCGCAGCCTTACGTGTGCTCTCTTTTGCATATATTGCTACACATTTTCCACAAAGTATTGTCCTATTTCATCACAGAACCTCTGTAGAAGGCATTGGAGATACATATGCAAGTAGATACCGCATTGGGGAAGATTTTATCTCATAGAAACATCACAAAAACGGGCTGCTGGAGCTTTGCCGTCATATCAATAGCCGTTTTTGCAACAAAGCATGTATGTGTACTGGTATAAACATGGGCCTCCAATTCCATTGTCAGCCATTTAGCCTGACCATGGGTGACTGTGAATTAAAAAGAGGGGCCTTTATGTGCGACCCTGCAGCACAAAAGGCTACATCCATAACTTATAGAGACAGGGAGGCCATTAGCTGCCACTGCCGGGCCACCTTTACATAATATGGTGTGTGTGAACTAATCACTGAGCCGAGGAGTTAAACTGCTTAGGTTCATGCTGAAAATACATTCCTTCCACATGAGGCGGGGGGGGGGGGGGGGGGGGGTCTGCATATTACAACACTCTCATTCAAGCATTTTCAGAAAAATTTCTCATCCACCAATGATTAAAGACCACTAACCTTTAGTCAACGTTCTCGTATGAGTTCAGTTGACACGTTTGTACATGAATGGAAGTCTGTTCCTCCAAAACAAATTACATCCATATGGCTTCCCAAATCTGGGGACAAATCAAAAAGTCTCTGAAAAGCCAAAAATTATTGCTGAAGCTGCTTTTTTTTTTTTTTTTTTTTTTTTTTCAGGACGAGCAAAAACAACAACGTGGGACTGGAGAACCAGAACCACATGGACCGGGCTGATGACACTGATAGAAAAACTTCCAACGACAAACTATTAGCAGTTGTCATTGCGGAGTGTGAGGTCCATATGAGTGTCCCAATGTAACAATTAATACTATTATAAATCTCAGTTTAGCAGTTTGAAATGCTAATACTTATTTGCATTTTAAATGCGTTGCCGGCATAATTTACATTTATTTATTTGTTTATTTTCTTCAACAATCAGTATTGATTTAAAAAACAAAGAAGTAAGCATCGTTTGTCGGACTGACTTGTTTGGATATCGCCATCCCACTTCTAATCTCTCAAATAAAGTGAAACACAAGTGTCTTTGATTGTACTTATCTAAACCAGTTAGACTCACTATAAAGTTGCTAGTTGTGCAGAAATCGCGTAAACGATACCATGTATCCTGCTTAAAAAGGATTTGCAAACCATTTGGCCTGACTGCTCTTCATATTACCTTAATGTCTCCCAAAAGGCCAAAGCCAAGAATGAATTATTGATAGCCATCATATGGATCGCACGCTGTGGCTCCACATGCCTATTAGAGGGTTTTGTTCATTCATTTACGCTAGCTTGGACTGCTGCCTTGACCGACGCATCACTCTTCTTCTTTTACTTTTATCCATTAACTGGTAACAATAACTGACTTTATGCAGGTCGCTGAGTTTCCAGCAAACAGTGAAAACAAAGTAACATGGCAGGCTTCGTTTGCATCTTGTGCACTGGACCGTTGTTGTACTTCTCCAGCTGTAATTTGACCTTTGACGTCTCCAGTTAACCTCCAGGGCCATTTAGGTATTCCTCCGTTTCTGCATGGAAATTGGGAAAGAGGAGACAACAGTTTCAAGTGAGACAATAGCTGGAATGATAATTGCTAAGTTAAAAAAAAAAAAAATACAGAAATCTAATTGTAGTAATCCCTGTGGGAACTAATATTGGACTATCTTATAAAAGGCTCACAGTATCCCAGCAGTGATTTATTGCTGAATTCCAGTCATTTTCAATACATTATACTTTCCAAATTGTGTTTAAATTGAGTGTAGAAGAGAAAAGGCCATTAGGAGATGCAGAAATGAAGATTATATTTAAATATTCATGCACTCGGTACCTTATTATTGAATCTGTACACTAACAAAATCAATATTAAGTGCAGCTTGACATAAATTTATTTATGAATTTCGACTTTCTAAGTACTTGCGTTTTTTCACTCAAAAAAGGACGAGTATAATGCTGTAATGATATCAAAACAGAGTGTCAGGGTGCATTAGTCTGGGAGTTTATGAACCCGCACATAAAAACTCAGGAGCGTCCCTGTAGAAGCGCTTACTAGGCAGAAATGTCGCTTTTTACAAACATCAGTCATTTTACAGCCCTGTATCACAGCGCGCTCCCCGGCTGTGGGTGATAGTTAGAGAAAGATGCAGTCATCTTGTTTGTCCTAAATGAGATCTTTGCAGTAAGCCTACTTGTATTAAGGCCTCGGAGTGGGACTGTGTAACATTTAATTAAAATGGATGTCTCTCGTTGTGCCTAACCTGTCCCCCTAACTCCTTCTTGTTTCCAGGCCATGTCTTTGTTTAGACAACAGCACAATGTGACACTTATGACATGAGGACGCTGCGGTTCAGAGGATTTTCTTGTTGCATGAGTCTTAATACAGCAGCATAAAATAACATGTGATTGGCTGTCCCTTGCTGAAAGCCTCAAGGAGAATTATAAATGTACTGCAAGTGATAAAACATCCACGTAGGTTGTTTTTATATTGTCTTGTGTTGCTACATAGGAACAGAAGAATTGCACATTTTTTTTCATTCACATCACGTGCTTTATGCACACAAGAGTGTTCAAATGAAATGAATTTTCATAAGTTTTCAAAACGGTGTGTTATTCTTTTGTTTAGTTTCTTTTTTTATAGAAATGTGAGCAAAGTTAAAAGGCTCTTTATTGGAGGAGCCACATCTCTGGACACAAGATGATGCCATAAAAGCAGGAAGGCATGGAAAAGCAAAACATCAATCTGAACTAAGAGGGGGAAGCAATAAATCAGAGAATCATAGCCTTCAGCCCCGCCTTTAAAATCATTTAAACAGATTCAAAAACCCTGATTCTGCTCGAGTCTGTCTGTAAGCACCCTTATAAAGCCTTTATGTGCCTTAGACACAGAGGATAAAACCACAAAACCCCATTGAGAGACAGAAAAATGACGCCCTGCTCCTAGGAAGTGGATGCTTTAAATGTGAGTATCGGTATCGGGATCACAGAGCGGAGATGAGTAAGTAAGGACCAAGGAAGTCATCCATCCAAAGTATTCCTTTAATACGTTTTACAAACCCGTTCAGGTCTCTGTTTCAACGGTGAAGTCCACCCATATCCAGAGGTAAAGAATTTATGTGGGTTTATCAGATCCTTAGGACATTATTTGCAATTTCCTTGTTTTCCTGTTCAGACGTATCGCTGGTTCTGTTTAAACTCAGGGTGACGTGTACTGAGATGTGGCGGTGCATCAGTTCGTGCACCGTTATCTGATCTGCTTCTGATTCAATATTGTGCAAGTTTGCTCACCACACAATACCAACGGACAAAAGAAGAACTACTGGCTCTGTAATCACTTTGAAATAGTGAGGGGGAAAAAATATCACTTTCAAATTTCAAGTAGGATCTTAAAAACAGCAAAACAAGGAAGATACTGTATAAACCAGTGTGTGTTTACAAAATGAGAAACGTTTGACAACTGGAGCAGCATACACAAGGTTCATATACTATAATAACTTCATAGAAATGTTTCCTTTATAGAAATAAGTGTGCTTTACATTACAAAAGCAACAAAATTGACTACACTCATTCCGTCAACCACTGGCCACTTCAGGCCAAAATGCCACACATAAAGAAGCTAAAAGGAAATATGAAAGTACTTTTTCCAAAGGTTTTCTCAGATTTCCCTGGAAACATCACAATTTGAAAGTTTCACATTTGCTAAGTAATTTACAGTCCAGTTATTCTTTCCCCCTGTGTATTCATTTAAAATGATCATTAAATTGCAGAAACACAAAACCAGCTGTGATTTGAACTCAAACGTTTTCGGGTCTTAAGTGTTAGATGTGCAGACCATTGACTAATTCAGTGCAGTTTATTATAGTATGTAAATAAGTATGCAAGTATGTAACACATTTTATGGCTACAATATTCAATATTTGTTAAAGAAAGCATAAGTTAAATACTGAATTGTCATGTCTTCTTATGGAAATCAGTGGAAAAACACAACAAAACAGAGTAGTTTTAGTGTAAGCATTTGAAAACTACATCATTCCCCCTTTTCACAATCGATGCATGATAATTATTCGTTAAAGACACATTGATTCAAAACCAGTCAAAATAAAAATGTAGTTTGCTATGTATTTTATCAATAATCATGATGTAATTCAAACCAAACAGAAAGAAAAGTTTATTGAAACTGTCAATACTTTAGTTAGGAGAACAAACTCACAAAATTAAGTGTACTCTCCTCTTGTGTTTCATATATGTTGAGTAATGAGGTTCAATAATGAACATTTCATTTTGTTCTTTTATTATAAGAGTCTTTTATTCTCTCCTCCCAAAAGACCATTTTGTGTCATTTCTATCTATGGCAGAAAAAGCTCCTAATCTGTAACAGAGGGGGCTCAAAAAATTAATTCTGTGAGTCCTCTTGTGGTTGTTACGGTAATTTTAAACAGGAATATAGCAGAAATACATTTGTCGGAAAAATACAATCTAAAAAGCCGCTCCCTCAGGGTGACAAAAAGCGTCAAAGATTGTGAATGAAAGCTCTGCATGTGTTAAATGGGATGCTTTGACAATAATTGATTTTTTTTTCCCACCACATTCTAAAGATCCCTGACAAATAAAATGGGATAATAAGGTAATAACTGTTTAGCTTCACCAAAAAATGTGCAAATTGTTAATAAGGGAAGAAGACAGCTGTAGCAGCTTATTAGCAGCAGAGCTTCACAAGGAGGAGCAGCTTAGACGGAAACAAATTTATTTCACAGCTAAATTCATTCATGTTTTGGTTTTTTTTCCTCCTTTCATTTTTGCCTGAATGTCACTTTTCTACAGTCTGCGTTGGAAGGCGACTGAGATATTGTGAGGGAAATAGGTTTTGTGTGTTTGTGTGTAAATGAGAGACAGTAAAGTGTTCTTCGGTGGTCCTGATGTGTCCTCTGTCTGTTTCAACCCCTCAGTCCTCTTTCATCCCTGTTCACCCAAGAAATGGAATCATAAAAACCATTCATGCTAAATGAAAAAGGGCATCATAAAGCTGCATTACACTGGAGTACACTCCTCTGCACCTTCCATCCTTATCAATATCACCCTTCGTCTCCTTGTGCCCCCCCACCCCCACCCTTCCTGGGCCCCTTGAAACAAAGCATAAAAGCCTTAGAAAGAGGCACAATCTGTCATTCCTGTAATATAAGATAGAAGTCTTTAAAAGCTAAAGGTCTAGGTTTTTTTCTCTCTCTATCTATCTCTCTCTATCTCTCTCTCTCTCTCTATCCTCACACCCGACAGTCTTAAACACGACTCCTGAAGATTAGCAGCATAAAGAACTATATATTATTTGCAGAAGAGCTTAGTGAGCACAGTCTGAGCCTATATATATAAGTCAATTTATATTAGAATTTCCATACATGCATTTTCTTGTTACCGTCAATATGCAAAAACGGTACTTACTAACAAATAATGCATAATGTACTCCAGGCAGGGCATCAATAACTGTATTTGAGCTTTAAAAGAAAATGCAGAAAGGCAGAGCGTAAAGATGGGACGTATAAAATATACAACACATTAAACACGAAAACGTCAAAAATATAAAGATGGCTCTTTGCTCCGGAGACAGCAAGTCATTTATCTATGAAGAGGAGGAGGAAATAAAAAGCTTCCATCCTGAGCTCTTGTGTATTTCATTTACTAACAAAGTCAGGTTATCTGCTCACAGACAACTCTCTCTCTCTCTCTCTCTCTCTCTCTCTCTCTCTCTCTCTCTCTCTCTCTCTCTCTCTCTCTCTCCTTCCTGCCGGTCCTGCAGCCTCCATCACAGACCTGCAGACAGGAAGGAACATACTCCCTCTCAATCTAGAAATAAACTTTTCCACTCATATATAATTGCACTGAATTCTTTTTAACGTGATTATAATTCCAGTTTATTCTTTAGGGAGGGGGTGGGGATGCATGATCTGGACAGAGTTTGAGACACTTTTGTGATCCATGAGGAGAATCGCAGTATTTAAAGAGCAGCAGTTTTGGCAAGGCAGTCTTGAATACAAAACCTGTCTATGTACACCTCCTTCGGGCACTTTGGTACACCACATAACACATGTTCCTCTCTGCTGGCTGGCTCAGAGTAGAGACGACGCTGTGTAGTTTTGTGGTGAGGTGTACTGTTGCTTCTGTTGCATTTTCTCCCACTGGTTTGACATTCAAGATCTCTCAATTATGTATGAACGGCAAGCAATATCCTTTACCATCAGGCCCCAATGTAACATATTTCATTTTCAAGGGCTGCGGAGCACAATCAGACCCTCTGTGTAATTACGACTTATTAAAAATGATTCCAAATTATCAGCGGATCTGGGGGCTGGTGTCTGGGTCCAAACTGAGAACTGTTGCACTGTATTACTCGCAGAATAACTTCCCATGGGTGGATGGTCTGTCAACAAAGATCCCTGTCCTTAGATCACTGAACAGTACAAATTAATTAAAGGAAAATCACAACCGTTATTGAATTTATACACATATATATGTTGTGACAAGGAGTATTTATGGCAGCCATTTTTTTAGTTTGCTTCTGCAGACACGGGTGACTTTTGGGAATAAGCATTATTGGAAAGGCACCCTCAATGACTTGTTGCAATACATTTTAAGCACTTTCGTGACTGGATTTTGCTCCCAATACACAGTCTCATAATGAGAAAACACAGTTCAGCAGAGAAAAGACATCTCAAACAGCATGTTTACCCTTCACACAACATGGAGGAATTAAAAATGGATGAGCGCCCCATCCATTATTTCAACCTCCAAATGGCAAAATCTGTATAAAGCTCTGAGTATCCGTCTGGGCGAAAATAAATAAATCAAATATGCACTTCAGTGTTTCCTGCTCTTTTTCTGCATAGGATACGCTGTCGTGTTTGTGGAGGGCGCATCCTGCTCCTGCAAACATGATGAGCTTTCTAAACATGTATAAATAAACCAGGAGTTTTCAATTAGCCTTCGCATCTTTTCTGTTAATTCAAATGATTTTGTCACTTTTCTGGGCCAGCCCATATAATATTTAGGCAACTCTCATATTTCTCCCAGACCCACTCTCCCAGCTGAATCCCCCGTATCTGAAGTATTGTAATTTGTGAACACGCTGGTGTCAGATGTGATTTTGCTGTAAAGTCACTAATTATATGCAACATCAATGCGATGTGGGGAAAACGTTAAAAATTTAGCATCACAAGACAAATGGAAAAATGCGTGCTGAAACAAGGAAAAGAAGCACTAACATTCACAGTTTTTCAATGAATAATACATGTTTTTTTCCCCCTCTTGCTTCACGAGGACTCGCCCAGATTGGCTCCAGTGTCACTCTCATCTTCAGCCGAAATAAAAATGTGTTTACAGCCTTTTGCATGCAACAATCCCATTCACTCATTAAAGAAACGGTTAACTATATGAGACATGAGCTGGCTTCATTAGCAGGTTGTGTGAACAGACGTGCAAAAACAATGGGAGGAAAGAGATTCACTGCAGGGTGTACAATGCAAAGTAAGTTGTACACAACAAAGACCGTGCGCAAGCGCAACATTTCAAAATTATTTGAAGGTGTTTTGTATTTTCCCAATGAGAAGATACTTTTTTTTTTCTTCAAATTGTTTGTTTCTGTAAACTCACTTTGTAGTTCCATGTTTTTTTTTGGTTTGTTTGTTTTTTAACCTGGCTGGTAATTAGATGACTTATTTGCAACGAGACAGAATAAAAGTATGAGAGCATATAGTGCATCGTGCCTCCCCAGCTGCTTGCCAAATGGCAGTCATGTGTAGTGTATAGAGGTGCAAAGGAGGCTGGTAAATTGTTGGTGCATCAAGTTGTCAGCAGCTAACGTGGCCTGGCCCCTGAACCCTGTTCACCAAGACTGACACGGTGGGTCAGCTTGACACTGACAAACAACTTTGCTTTATTTTGAAGGCATTTTTCATGGCTCCCTTTACACAGTAATTATATTCCAAATCATTATGTGTTGTAAAGTCTATTGACCCCTGGTAAACTTATATTTACCAAGCTGGAACAGTTAATGAAATAGTCTTTTAATTAGCTCTCCTCTTAAGGGTGGAACTTCTGAAGGGGTCCCTGTTTTGTTTTGGCTTTGTGGTTGACTGAAGAGTACAGATCCGCTGTTCTAAGATAAAACAGTAATATCTTAATTAAGACTTGCTGTTTAACCGTTTGCAGTCAAACTCACCATTGCCGTGCACACCCCCGTGCCAACGGCGGCTGCGACACGGGAACATTCACCACACTGTGACTCAATAAAACAATATCATAATTTCCTCTTTTGTTGTTTTGCTCTTTTATTTTTTTATTTATTTTTTTTAGGACCAGGTCGTTTTTCAAGCTTGACTGATTGAAAGTGGTCAGACTACTCAAGGTAACAACTGGAGAGAGGGTGGGGGTGGTTCTTTGCTGCTTGTATAATGCAGTCTTTGGCAGGCTCTCTCTTTGTATTAGATACATTAGGATGGAAATGTGCACTAACTTAAAAATGCTCATGTGAAAAAACATGGAATGTATTAAATTAATGGTCTCTTTTGCCTCAGGGCAGTAATGAAAAGGGACCCCCAATGAGTTCATTTTTCACGGCTTTGGTTATGCATTCAACACTCTAATTGAATTTCAATGTAAGTTTTACAAAGTCTTTATTACGGTGACTCTTGATGTAAATTACATGTGATCTATCGTGGGACTTTCACCCATTAAGTAATTTAATTGTGACATGCACTTTCTACGCACCTCATGCTTTTATGCCTTTTCCTCCTCATCCAAATTGTCACTTTCCTCTATTATCAGTGCCGTTTGTGTGGATTGAGAAAAGTAGTCTGCACATACTCGAGGCAACTTTCATGAGAACAGCTCCTTAAAAGGAGTAATTGCTCGTCTCTCCCATGCTAAGAGAGGGGACAGCACCCGACAGCTAAAGTATACTGGAGTATACACAAGTCACAAGGATTTGCAAGATGCTCGCAGATGAGTGCACAGAGCGCATTTTATCTCGGAAAAGTAGATTATTAGATTTATCGCGTGAAGAGGAAAAACACAGCACTCAGAGCAAGTGGAATTTATTATGTTTTCCAAATTTCTGCACAAGACATAGAGTTAACCTGACACAGTTTCAAAATCATCCTTCCACTTGCATTTCACAAGTTTACGGAAGGTGTAGGTGGGAAAAAAAGGTGCAACAACGCAATTCAGTTTTGTCTTTGCAGACTGTGCTTTGTCTCACTATAATCTGAGAATCGACTGAAATGCAATCTGGGAGTTGGTTTTCTCTGTCTCCATCTAGTGTCTCTGCATGAACTGACTGTCTGAGCGTTGAGATTCACAGAGAGCATAAATAGAAACCGATCACCTCCCTTTTCCTTTTACTGTAAATAACAAAAACTAGTTTAACAAAAAAAAAACAACACGCACACTGAGAGGACGGAAATCTTTAATCACATATGACACATTGCTTGTCAATAGCTGGGATGTGTGCAGACACACGTGAATGTGCACAAGCCTGAATTGACCTGATCATTAGAGGGAGGAAGAGGCTTGACCTGATATTTCCTCTGTTGTTTGGTCAGGAAAGGGACGTTATTGTAAAAGGGCTGTAAAGATAAATAACCCCACGGTTTCCATGGCAAAGACGCAAACAGTGGCCACCAAAGACAAAAGAGCACATGACAATAAATCCAACACTGTCAATTTTGTTTAGTTTTCAGAGTGTTTTTGAGGGAAATATGGTTTCAAAACAAGAGGCCACGTCTATTTTTCCACAGAGAAAGGGAAATTGGATCTTTTTTTTTTTCAACTTTTTTTTTGAACAGGCGACAGTTTCATCTTGTGCATTATTTTCCAGGCCCACAGCATCCTGATTGGTAATAGGAATATCTGACTCTGTATTTTGCTTTTGGATCAGGAAACTCCTTGTACAGCTGTATACATGTTTTTATAGCCTTTGGAAGAAAGGGTATTGTCTTTAAATTCCTAAGAAGGCTTTGTCCTGCTTTCAAATTTAAGTGGAAAACCATCCAAGGCACTATTTTTTTCACAGGCTGAAACAATGATGAGTGAACATGCCCCTCTGCTTTATGCTTAAGGTCAACAAGAGTTCACCTTCTTAGAACAAATCTCGGTTAAAATCCAGGGTCATGAGTGCTACCAGTCATATTTTACTTGGAAAAAGAAACTCTGTAATTTTATTATGTTCCTCAAAATAACAGAAACATTTCAGGTTCCACTTTATGTCTTTTATTTGAAATTATCTCTGGCCTTTTTCTATCATCACTGGATGAGAGCTAGAAAAAAAAAAAAAAAAAAAAAAACCTCCTCGCCTGTCCTCTCTGTGTCCCCTCCAACTCTTCCTCATCTTCTCATCGTCAGGGGAGACGAGCCTCGTCAGAAGCGAGGCGTGATGAAGAGCGGCCTTATCACTGCTATACAAGAGCAAACACGGGAGTCTTTACAGCACGTCTTCTCAGGAAGCAACGTGCGCCAAGATTACTGCCCTTTAAGAAGCCCTAAGACACGACCAATCCCAAGTAGTGTTTTATCTTGACAGTTTGCCGGGCTTTGTTTGCTTTTTCTGTGAAGCCTGGGGATAAAAGAGCAGCCTCTGCGAGCTGTGTCTGATTAGGATCTAATTGTTAACATTCACAGTGTCTTTTTTATTATCAGCCTGGTGTTGCCATACATGCAGCAGGTAGAGGCCTTTTCAGTGTTATGAAGGACTCTTCCCTTGCTGCCCTCGTGTGTTACTCAAGTACTAGTTAGCACTGAGGTGGCAGGAGAGGAGCCCCCAGCTCGACATCAACAACAACAACAACAACATCAACAAACAGGAATTGATGGCGAGTGTTTATTATCTGGTTTAATTGCTCCTCATCTGGAGGATCTGACAGTTGCGGTTAATGAGAGAGGGAGAGGAGGTACACACAGTTGGCAGGCAGTTTCATAGCATAAGACATGTATGTGTGTGTGTGGGTGTGTGTCTGTGGTGAAAAGAGGATAGATCGCATTCCAGCTCAGGAGCAGCAACACAGAAGATGCAGGAAACGTCGAGGTGATCATCACAATCATCAAATCAGGCTCCAAATTCAGGAATTTCAAGACCCGACTGGCACTGTACATGCTGCTGCACACCTGCTGGAACAAATGCACCTGTAATTATGCTCATACATGCAATCACATGCCACCCGAGATCTCAGCCGTTTGTGTGCAGGAGTCAGGCGCAGGATAGAAAGACAGGATATCACTGAAATCGAGCGTCTTCCTTAGTTTTTCATCTGGCCTGCAGTGCACCTGGCTCACGTCCAACCAGGGACCTCCCTGACATTGTACAGTGTCACGCACACACATCTATGCTTTGTGTGAGAGAGAAAACACCAAGGCCCAAGCGTAGCATGCTCGCATTTAAAGGCCTGCACAGAAGAGAACGAGGCTCCTTCTTCAGAAAGTTGCCCTTTTGCTGGTGAGACTATTGAAAGCCACACACACACATTAACACAATATAAAGACAATCCACCAAAACCACCATCAGACGCTCTTAGTCCCATTCATAAATTTCTCCCGTTGAGAAACACGGGCATTTCTCAAACAGGGCATCCCCACCCCTTTTACTACTCCAGCTCAGCAGGCCCACATGGGAACAATTACGGGTATACGCAAGTTTGGCAAAGGTCCGTAGCAACCAGCTGCATCTGTTTTTATTTACCTTTTTGCTCTGGTACTGGATAATGTCATGAGCACATCTGCTACTGTGCAACGTAACCGTGGTTACATGCGTGGTTGACCCATGATTCTGTAATTACCCGCCGAGCGAGATGAAGAGGCCCAGCAAACCACTCAAAGCCACACGAAGCCTTCCTCCCCCCCTCTTCCTCCCTGAGTCGCTCCCTGTCTGCCTGGTAGTTGGAAGCTGGAGAGCAGAGGATGCTCTCATGGCGTTTAATGACCCCAAACCGGTGCACAACCAAATATTTTGACTCAATTTCGCCATTTTATAAATCGCCACTCAATTTCCAGGACTTTTTTTTTGTATCAAATATGATTAAATGTGGTTATTCTCAGATGAGATAAGATGAGATACACATATCAAATTTCCTGATCTGATCTTATTTTGTGTTTTGTGGTCACAGTGGCGCGAGCTCCAGTGTCTGTCAGCCTTTTTGTTGGACGGATCTGAAAAGTGTCAACAGTAGCAAGACAAATTGCCAATCAGATGTACGTTTTTGCAGAAAAGTTTAACAAGAGAAGCTGAGTCACTTCAGGAACTTAGCAAGTTTTTTATTTGCAAAAAAAAAAAAAAAAAATAGTGGACACCCACGCACAATTGGCCATGTGAGGAGGCTGTGATTAATCACAGGTGTTGAATCCAGTAGTCCTGTAACAAATTAGGGAAAGTCTGAGGTCGTTTGTTTGTTTGAATTGACGAAAGTTCCTATAATCAAGCATCTTTAGACCACAAATTCGTCGCAACCAATCCAGCCACAACTTGTTTATAATAATAATGATGAGTGATTATGAGCAATAACAATGAAGACCATATATGGATCACTTCACAGAGGCTACGTGTGTGTGTGTGTGTGTGTGTGTGTGTGTGTGTGTGTGTGTGTGTGTGTGTGTGTGTGTGTGTGTGTGTGTGTGTGTGTGTGTGTGTGTGTGTGTGTGTGTGTGTGTGTGTGTCGGGGGCTGGGGTGTCACCGTGCTAAGCATCTCCCAGATGTGCAAACCATATGCTCAGACTGAAATTAAAACAAAAAAAGGAACAGTGGAACATGAAAGGGATTTTCAACTTTGTGAAGACAGTTAACAGTGGATATAGATAGGGTAATGGCCGGGAGAGGCCACATGAAAGAAAGGGGGATGCTGGCGTGCTTTTTGCACCACTTATTCCATTTCCTGCTCATAAGTTCACTGAGCAGATGGGAACCAAAGGCAGAAGGAAGTTTAGATTTTCTGCCCCACAGCCCATTGTATATGATGCATGTAACTGCGTAACACTGCACTGTTATCATTTACAGACGCTTTGGTGCATGCCAAGAGGTCATAATAACAAAGGTGGGAAGAAAAAAAAAAACTGCAGGGGAAAAAAAAAAACATCCTCAGTCAGTGTTGAAAACATATGTAGGATTATATCTGTGATTGAATAGCAATAAAAGTCAAGCTTGTAATATTTCACACAATTAATTAACTACATTGGAAAATACAATGAATTTGAATTTCTCTTTGCTGCTCATTAGATTAAAAAAGGAGCATTATTGACTAAAACAATAGAAAAATTCCGTAGAAGGATTGTGTATAGGCACATAGAAATATATTCGTAAAACTGTAGCGATTACTCTTCAAAAGCTGAACTGGAGACAGGCTGGTTCATCCAGACAGCTTTCTTAAAACATATTCAATAGTGCCCTCTCCTGTTGGTTTAGTATACTGCAGGAAAATATATTTAATATTTCGTCTATCATCTTTTGGATTATTTTGGTTTTGTTTTGTTTTGTCACACAGTGGTGCAGATAGGCGGAGGTTTACATGTTTCCCTTGTATAAGCTGATGTTTCCGCTCATCGTCCATAAACATACATTTAAGGTTAATATGGGACCCTAAATTGCTCAAAAATGAGTGTGTGATCGTCTGTGTCCCTGTTTGGCTCTTGATGGACTGCTGGCCTGTACAGATTGTACCCCAAATACCTTGGACTTAAACCAAAAAAATTATTATAATAATAATTCCAAACGTTTAAGAAACTGATCATGACAGCTTTAGGCCCTCACAGCTTCTTTTTAAGGTGGCACCAGCAGAAACAACTGTAAGGTTCTTCTCTTCATCAGGCTTGTTGTGCTGCCCAGATAGAGACATGTTTATTTAACGCCCGCCGTGTCCTCGTCTGGATAACGTCCATCCTCCGACTCCGGCTGGCAGAGCTCTGCCTGTATTTCTACTTGTTGTTTAACCAACCTTCACTGACGACTGCATCATCTTCCAGGACAGACACACGTGGGATTTATCCCAAAGCATCGAAGGCCCTTTGATGCTGCTGCACTTACAGTAAACCTGTACAGTTTCATTGAGTTGGGATGATGATATGTTAATGTGAAGAAAACCGGAATACAATATGTGCAAATCTTATGAACCCTCATTTTATTCAGTCAGTTTTGAAATGCACTCAGATTTTTTTTTTTTTTAAGTCCACATGTCTGGGTGGGGGGAAAAAAGATATGTATGCACATGTGCATGCATTTCTTGTAAATATTTACAAGAAATGCAGATTTGTTTGTCACATTATTGACTGAAGTTATCACATTTCCAAATATTTTTTTTCATTCTACTTTAATCATGTAATAATTTATCTGCAAAATGTTATTTCCTCAATGACTCAAACATGATGTTACACTATTGACAAGATATTATGTCATGATCTTTATTACACTCAAAAATTACAAAATTATTACATTATGGGCAGGTATTTCATTATTGGCCATTATTAAACAATTGTTGATTTGTAATCTTCATCCCTTCATGCACTAGAGAAAAGACAAACTGTATTATTATTATTATTATTATTATTATTATTATTATTATTATTATTATTATTATTATTATTATTATTATTATTATTATTATTATTAAGTCTCTTTCCAGGTGTGTAAGCTGCCCTCGCCATAGGCAATAATGTTACCTAATATTCTGCCAGATGCAGCTTTTCAATTGTCCACTCATAACAAATTTGATGGTCCTTCTCCTCTTCAGTCTGTGGAGCACGAACCATGTTTTTCATATTTAAAACTTTGATTCAACTGATCTCTCTTGTCCGAGTTGAGACCTGCTGCGGCTCTTTTTTTCCGTCCATAGAGTCAATCATTTTAAATGAGCTCCGATAAAAAGAGGATGGCAGGATTTATTGCGTTGTACTCACATTTGGCTTCTTTGAATCATTCAGATTCCCATTTGTGTTCACAGATGATGGTTTTGATTTATGTTCCTGTGACGATTACTGTGCAGAATCATAACTGTTTGCCATGTTGCCTGAAGGCCCAGTATGCATTAAACACTGGTCTTCTCCAGCCTTCTCTCTTGTGGACACAGATTTCCACAGATTGTCTGTATAATTCAAGTATCCTAATGCTCATCATATCTATACTCTTTATGATATTGCGCTGAGATTGGCATTTATCAGAGATTGGTCAACAATTTCCACACATGTTTATTTTATCAGGTCGGGGTGAGGCGTTACTATTGATGTGTTTTTCATTTAACCCATCTATCCATCTATCCATCCATCCATCCATCCATCCATCCATCCATCCACTGGCACTATATATGAAAAAAAGAGCAAAAAACCCACCCAATATCATTATCAATTAACATTAATCAATATTAACATTGTTATATAATATATTCACCCATGTCAATCTATTGTATACTGCTCAATGGTTGTAAAGAGTTTTTGTATGCGCTTCTCCAGATCTCTGCGCAGCAAATCAAATATGATAGTAATGAGTTATAGAGAATATGGAGTGGTTTATGGTTCAGGAAGTGTTTGCTTTTTACAAGACTGAACTACGTCTGAACGATTAGATCTGCATATGATTAATGTGAAGTTACCAGCAATGAGTTCTGAATTATTAATGCCAGATCTACTTCAACATCTTCATTTTCTTTGCAGTTTCGAAATATCATGGGGGGGGGTTCTATATTTTATTTAGATATTGTGATTTTTAATTGATTAATGTCAGATGTGATTGTGGATAGAAGTTGCTGTGAATATTCACAGAAACCAGAACATTTGTATCATGAGCAAACAATACTAACTTCAGTCTCTTAAACTCATTGTGAATATCATTGATTTTCAGGTTGGTTAAAAGCGTTTCAGTTCTAAAATCTGATCTTCTAAAATGAAGGCTTAAAGGAGTTGGAACTCATTGTATCTTGATTTTCTTTACATTTTTAAAAACGTCTTAAGTTCTTTGGCGTCGTGGTTGCACTCTGGAAAAAACACGGAAGAAATCCGGATTAATAATTCAAGGTAAACCGCTTGAGTTGATGAGTTGATTCATATTTTATTGGTGATCATGAAGAATTTCACATCTGCAATCTGAAGAGTATTTTTTTTTTAAGGTTTCTTTATTTCAACAGTCCACTCCATAGTGATTCTATTGTTTATAAAATGTCTAATTCTACCAAATCCATTTTGGTCTGGCGGTCTTGTGCTGGTCTTCATTTCCATTGGTGGTGTTGAATTCTCTGTACCCTTGCGCTGGTAGAACCACTGACGTGAGAAACACCTCAGACGTTTCCTCTGTGGGTTTAGACTCCATGAAATCTGTTTCCATTGATGTATTTGCATCTGCACGCAGCAAATCTATAACGCTGCCTTTGGTTGCATTGACTGAAGTCATGGCGTCGTATTCAGACCTGGAGGACACGTTTCCATTTTCACTCTCTGACATCTCATCCATGTTCCAACTGCTGCCCTCTGCTTGTGTGTGAGGGGAACTAAACTCTGCACTCTTCTTTTTGAATGGATCGCTCTCATTTTTCTCCTCTGCAGGATCCGACAGTGGCTCTTCTGTTGTAGTTTCCTCATGTGGAGAGCTGAGCCTGGACAGGCCTGCACTGTTTGGACCAGATATTGTGATGTGGGACGACGTGTCAGCGCCTCCTGCTGTGGAGGTGTGATTATAATGAACGAGCTGAGATGAGATTAATCCACAAAAGCAAAATGTTTGATATCCAAAAACCCTGAAATAACCGTGTATATTCAGTTGGTGGCGGAACAGCCCATACACAAGTATTTTTCTTCTCCATAACATCTCTAAAACGTCACGCTCAAAAAGTATATCTTCAATTAAAAAAGTTTAAGTCCCGCTCTTCTCAGAAACGAGTCTTGCTTATTGTTACGTCTCTCGGTTGTTTGCCCCTCACGGTGCTGAATGATGTACGAGCAGAGTTTGACAGCAGAAGGCTGTTTTCATATTAGTCTGTTAATGGAGGAGGGTTTATGTGCTCACCTTTAATCTGAGGTTAAGACGTGTACCTACACACACATGATTTGTTATGTCGTAGCGAGTTTCTTCAAAGGGCCCCCCAACTTCATTCACAACTTACACGAGTGGGACGTGAGACTTCAAACCTCCAGGGTGAAGCCATGGGCGACTCAAACAACTGCATTTTAAATTACAGAAATGTGAACAAATTCATCTTTCATCACATTCAGGTCATTATTTTAGTCAGGTCAATCTTGAATTTTTGTAGAACAAATCTTTTTCATACTTTTCTGACTATATTAATGTATTAAAAGTAGCACATCTGAGAGTAATGTCGTCAAACCTTCGACTAAAAAAAACGAAATACTTTTTTTCACTTCTACAGACATTGAGAACGAATATTTAAATAAATACAGGAAGGAATGATTTTCAAATCTTATAATCCTACATTTTATATACAATAAACTGTAGACAGTATATCAGATGTTAGAAGGAAACCAATTATTAAAACAACTGCTAGTATATAGCTTCTAATGATGGCAGCAACATTTTTCTAAAAGTTTGGGAGAGGGCTATGTTTGTAAACATAGTCTGTAAACATCTTGTGAATTAAGTCTAAGATTTTTGTTTTGTCCCTCTGAGATACTCAAACCCTCTAAAATGCTCTTTTTGTTTTACACCCAGTCACATTAATGACTGAAGTAGTTGCAAACTGCTCCTCCAGCTGTAACCGGGATCATACTGAAGCTGTGCCGATTTTTAAGAGATGTATTACAGCTATGAAGTTTAAAATAAACATGGTAAAAATGTCTTTTAACATAAGTTGTCTACATTCTACTGTATATAAATTTAAGTGAAATACAGATGTATATGAAGCAGCATATAAGAAGTGACATTGTGTCCTTGAATCTAGTTGGGTTTTTTTTAACTTACATTTTAAACATTGTCCAAACTTTTGGGGGCTAGACAAGTTATATAAGTGTTTGATATGCTGCCCAAATGTCAATATTGTTTGAAACGATAAAAACTGTAATTGAATGAAGGCTCTTAATAGCATTGTTAAACTCTAAAAAGGTCATTATAAGAGTTATTTGTTCTCCATATCATCGACTGATTACGAAACTACCACTGAAAAACAATAAATAGATAACTTAAATATGCAAATGTTTTGAAATTACATTAATAAAATGAAAATTGTAAGAGACACCTGTCCAGAAGAACAAAGCCATTAAAACAATCAGACGGCATTTTGTTTTGTCTTTCATTGGCTTCTTGTTATTTATTGTTGTCCTTTACATCTCGAGTCTCACTTTGGGCCGTCTGAGAGGTGCTAAACTTGAAACATTAGGTGATTGACGGAGCAACAAACAAAAAGTGCCCGGCGGGACTACCTTTAACACCGTGGAATGGCAAGTGGTCAGAATAACATCCCATAATTAATCACCTCTTAAGTTTTTACGGTGTTCATCAGTAGCAGGCTCACCTCTGCATGGCAGCGTGTTCTCCATGGTCCAGTGCATTTTGTGATTTGTCTCTTTGAAGGTGAGCACGACATCCAGCCTGTAGAACGGCTGCACGAGCCGTTTGCTGTCAGTGCAGGGCTGTAAAACAAACCCACCTGAGACAGTTTACTCTCTGACAGAGTCCTTATAAACAAAGAAGCACACAACTTATTTACTTTCATTGAAAAACAAAGAGTCAAAACCACCTGTGTCACGACAATTGTTTTTTTTTTTTTCTTATAGTTTTAAACTCTGTGTGGCGTTCACTAACCTTGAACTGGAGAATATGCGCAGTAGGAAGAGTCAAAGTAACAAAATCCCTCGTCTCGCGCATGGTGAAGGTTTCCGTCTGGTCCACCGAAACGTCGCTGACTGTCAGAGATTCATTGGAATAACTTCCTCGTTTCGTCAAGCCCATGTTCCTTTTGAAAATGTGCAGCACGGCTTTGTCTTCATTGGACTTCATCACTGAAATGTGCACAAGAGGTACAATGTGTAAGGGGATCAGTGGTGGAACGTATTTTCCTTTTTGAGCAATGTTTGTGAAGTTGCCTTTCTTGATCTCTCTTGGTGGAATTCCGTCCTGTTCGTAGGAGCAGTTTACTGCCATGGAGGGCACCTAGGGAACCGGTGGGGGGGGTCAGGGGACTAGCATCATGGAGTGATCAAACCTCAGGCCCCCCCAAGTCCACTTCTTTATTTTCAAACCCACCACTGCCTTGTAACAGAGCAACTTACAGAAAATGTGTACTTGGATACTGATACCAGTCACTCGTCTTGAAAGTAGTTAGAAGTTAGTTGACTGGTTTCACTAACTATCTCCAAGTCATCCTTAACTACATCCATGAATCTCCTCTGGCCTTCCTCCTCTCCCCGGCTGTTTGCTACATCTCAAACATCCTTTGATCAACAGTCAATATCTTCCCTCAGTTCATGTTCAAACATTCTCAGCCTGGCCTCTCCCTTGTTTAATTGCTCAACCTGAGCTGTCCTTCTGTTCTGTTCATTTTTATTCCCGTGTAAAGTCTGATATTTTCAACTGTAGGCACTCTTTCAACGGTGATGAAATGTTTTAGGGGTAATACAGAACCTGCTATAACACCCGTACTTGAAAGAAGTGGAAATAGAACTGAATGATTTCAAGAAGAAGCAGTAACAAAGCAGCTGAGATTAACCACCAACATGTATACTGATCTTATAAAGGCTAACGTTTATTTAGGGGCTGTGAATTTGTTTTGGGCACTCTGAGAGAGGACAAATGTAGAATTTAAAAAAGCACCTCAGGGAGCATGACCAAAAGACAGCAGCTGTCCAACTGTTTTCATTCATATGATTTAACACGATTGGATCACGTCTTTTATTTTCCAATCAAAAATGTACTGTTCATTTCATAGTTTATTTCAAATGAACGCTGTCAATAATTATAGATGGCATGCTGGTAAAACCTCCAAAGTTTTCATATGTGAGTAAGAGTAAGTTTACAATCAGGCATTATTGCTACTTGAAGATATGACAGCGGAAACTGACTCCCAGCGGAGATATCCTCCTCGTTACCCACCTTTTGGACACATCGCTTCCATACTGTAGGCATACTGACCCCTGACAAGCTTCAAGGCCAAAAACTCCCCTTCGTCTTCCTTTATCTGTGAGAGACAAAAAGGCAAAAGAAAAAGCCCGTGTCTTTCACGTGTAATATAACAAAGCGGCCACTGGATGGCAGGATGCTGTGTGCGGCCTCTCACTCCAACAGGATTTAGGATGTCCATCCTCCTGCCTTGAACTGTGATGTCTGTTTCTGTTATGTCCACGTCCATCTGGATTAAACTGGCATCCTCCAAAGCTACGACGAGGTGGTCGCTCAGAGAGAGAGACCACTGCATCTGTGGAGTTAAAACCAACATTTTTAAACTGTAAAACAAGCTCCTGCACACTTACTTGTTTTCATCAAACCATTTGGACTCCGGCCCGGGGCCTCCTCAATAGCAAATGCAACCTTTATGGCCAAAAGAGAGATTAGAGAGACTTTTAACTGAATAAATTATTTGGAGCCATAAAACATGGCTGACCTTTAAAATGATGACAGCACGGTTTGAAAATGTTTATAGCTTCTGCCATATATATGAAAACTGAATCTTATGTTGTCAAGTTTCATAAGCTCTTTTGCTTTTTCTGGTTGTTTAAGCTGTTTTGTGGATTTCTGTCATTTTAGTTTTTTGGTTGTTTTTTTGTTTGTTTGTTTGTTTGTTTGTTTGTTGTTGTTGTTGTTTTTGTTTTCTATTTACGGCTATTTTAGACATTTAAGCCATTTTTACCAGATTTGGGGATATTTTCCCTTTTTAGTATTTCTCGTAGTTTCCGCCATATCTCGCTGTTTCAGCCATTTTCAGTCAATTTATGTTTTTCGGAATGTTGATTTTCAGTTCAATTCAATTTTATTTTATTTATATATCACCAAATGTAATACTGTAATTTATAGGTGCCATTCACAGATTAAAAACCAACAATGATTTTCAATGGGTTCCATGAACATGTCAGGAAGCCACTCCAGAGGGGCTGAAGATGCAAGTTGTAGACCCCTGATTCTTTTACACGGGTGTAAATGTTGTATCTATTGATGAATCAATCAGAATTTTGAGTTCAAAATGTAATTGTTACCTCATCGTCCCAGTTTCCATCAGGAACGTGTCTGACCACCTGAAGATGAACAGAAATCCGGTAATAAAACAAAATGAACAGAAATGGAAAATGTATTTGAATGAAACTAATGATCGTGTACCTGAATGAACTCAGGGTCACATTGGATCTTCTCTGCGTTCAGTTGACCAGAAAGCACAGGGCAGCTCATGACAACACTGTGATCTCTGCCTGCAAAGCGATTCATCCTCCTCACCAGATTCAGTGTGAGCACATTGAAGCCACGCTGCACAGTCAACACATCCCAAAGGTACTGTCATCATCAAGTAGTCAAACATGAGCGATAAACTGTATTGGATTTTTTTTTTTTTTTTAAATAACTATTTATGTACCTGTTGCTGGACGAGACGTCCAGCGTAACTGACTCTAAAGATAAAGTTCTCATCGGTGTCTTTGTACAGTGAGAATCCACAGGTGGAAAGCTGCAGATTAAGGCAATCCAAACATGCCAAGTCGACTGGTAACAGAAAGACAAGAATACACTCTCAAATAAATGTAGACATTCCTGCATTTTTTGGTGTATCATAATAAATGACCTTGGATCTGCAAAGCCTCAGACAGCCAGTTCCTCAGCCCTTCGATAGTTGTGTTCTGGATCCACAGCTCCATGTATTCAGAAAAACACGACACATCCCATTCTACTAAAAAATGAAATCAAATATGTGTTGTTGTTTTTTTTCAATGGGTGCAATCACTGAAGAGACCTGGGTGAATCCAGGATGAAGACATACCTCTTAATCTCCCTGTAGGAGTGTCACTTTCTACTCCATCAATGGAAAATGCAGAACTTTGGATGGAACACTGTAGAACCCTGTAGAAAGGAAGACAGAACTGAGATGAACTGTTGGGTTGTGAGGAATCAAAGTTGCGTTCCATAAGTTGTGCTACTCACAAATTAAAGAAGAACCACAGTCTGATCCGATCCATGGTGAAGTGATGAATGCTCCAGGGGACCAACCTTCTGTATGTGTGGGTGAAGGGAGGTGTCGCTGTCGTGAGGGGGTTTACAGACAACAGGTGTGTTTGCTCTGCCTTGTGAAAGGTAAGTGACAGAAAAGTCACAAAGAAGGATCCCTCTCTCTACAATGTGTGAACAATTTTGTCAATCAGCCTCCTTTAACTGTTCAAGTGTATTCTTATTCTCCAATTTACTGTTCTCCTACAGAGAGGCAATTAGAAGATTATAAAATCTGAACTTGTTGAGATTATACATTATGCTGTTCACTATATGAAACAATCAAACCATTAACTTGTCAGATCCATAACTCCATCAAATACAATTACTCTCCATCTTTCAGGGTTTTCAGTACCAATCGATCAGCTGTTATTCATAGAGGAAGTTTCAGAGACGTGTATCCAATTCAAAGGGCCTCAGAAACGATCGATAACCCCTTACAAAGATAAATAATCACAAGCATAAATATGTAAACATTATATGTAGACTGTACATGATTGCAGACAAACAAAACACACTCATACAATGCAGAGTAATTAGATTTAATGAAATTATAAAGGGGGTCACCAGACTACCTGAAAACAAACCGAAGCAACCATAAAAAGGCAGCTGAGTTATATTCAGATAAATTACTTTCATGTCATAAAATAATTTTCTGATATAGTGATAACCACTCTGACTAAGAATATCTAACACTCTACACCCTACAAAACAATTGTTTTCCAAAGAAAAAATAAGGAAATATTTATTACAACTAAGAATCAGTACAGAGGTAAGACACAACGAATGCAAATATAAAATGAACATTGTCACAAAGCAGAAGCAGCTGGCTCAGAAAGACATGAGGTCCTCGTCTGTCTCTGGAGAAACTTTAGTATTTTCTCCGGTTTTAGTCTCTAGATGAGGTTTACTCAAACTAAAGTATATGAGCCAGAGCAAACACAATTTTTTTTAAAATTTTCTCTCCATCAGCAACTATCAACGGCATCTACGTTCAACAAGAGAGCTACAGCAGTATGGCTCAGATAAACTAATCCTAACTTATTCATGAATAAATTATAGGAGACAGATAGACCCCAACAATCTGCCCTTATGTTTAGATAAATTCCTTTTCAGGGAGACTTTTTTTCCATTGGAGTGCTGTGTTTGTTGTAATTGCTTGAAAATTACATTAAAGCTGTCAGGAGTCTAGATTAAAAAAGATCAATTATCAACTGCAGGCCATAATCTGTAGTAGTTCCTGTACATTTTAGAAAATTAAGTGCGAATAAACCTTTTTGACTAAAATAAGCATCACATCCTAAAATGTCACTCAACAACAAAAGGTCATTGAAAGATCTAAAAGAATGAAAACAGCTCAAATGGCTAAAACTGTTAAATAATAACCCAATGTCAGCAGTTGTCTTTAATTTTAAGGTTGAACATATTTTACTGTTCCAGTCAAACTATATTTGGTGGAAAATCCCTTTATCTAAATCATCTTCATCTAATCAATTTTATGTATTTGTTGTGATTTACACAATCAACATATAAATTATCACATTGATGCTATTACAGTCACGTGACAGTAAGGTTAAAAATGCAAAGCTCACTGTGAATTATGAATTGTGTGTGAATAGCAATATATTACCACACTGCATATTATCATATTTTTCATTTTCATAATTTATCAAGTGTGTCTAACATATGGGCCATGGGCCAAAACCGGCCCACAAAACAAGAGGATCCAATCGCCCCTCCAAACCACCAAGCATATTGTAAACAATTCTAAGAAAACATTGATGTATTTCTTCAGAAAAGCGTTCAGACACAACACAACATGCTGATATATCAGTGATGCTGCCATAAAACATAGTTACCTCATTGGAATCAATGTAGCCTCAAAGCCATTTTTTTTTTTTTTTTTACAGTTTACTGTATTTTACACCAGAGGGTTTCTTTAAATTGGCTTTATGTTGAAAATGTATAATAATTTACGGTCGCAATTGGTTTTGTGAAAAATATAGACATTTTCGACACGTACACTCTGCACCACAACAAAGAAATAATTTACCCACTCAAGATGAAATTTGGCTGAATGTGGCCCCTGAACTAAGATGTGTTTGAGACCCCGTAACGTTTTATTTAATTGTGTAAATGCTGAAGATTATATATTTTTTGAGGAATTAACTATCCCTCCCAGTTGGATGACGTCGTCTTTACAAGGTGAGCGGCCCTCGCGCAGCAGCCATTTTGTTAGCTGGCTCGAGGTGACAGAGGTTAGCCGCGTGCAGCCGGAGGTATGCTCAGTCCGCACTCGCGATCTGGAGTCTGATTTTCGCAGATTAAAATCGGTCGCTGGCGTCTGTTTTTTGGACAGGTTTCTCGGCCCGTCGCTCGCAGACCGCACGGGGGTGTTTGTTGCGGGTGAACTCCGCGCGCTGCTGGACGCTCATTCATTTTACAGCCGTCTCGATTTTGCTAGCTCATTAGCTAGTAGGCTAGTAGCTAGCGTGCTAGCCTGTTTACGTGCGTCGTTCGTGGTAAATAAAACGTCCAGCTCTCATGGCCGCCAGCTATTGAGTTGTGAAGCGAGTTGTGGGGCGTGTGATTCGTACAGTCCTCTCTGCGTTTGACCAGCTTCGAGCAGCATTCGCTTTCCCTGGCTGAACAGGAGCAAACTTTAGCTCGGATCGACGTCTCCGGCCAGCGCGCGCGTGTGAGAGAGTGATTGTGTTTGTCTCGGTGTTGTAACACTAATTCATCAAGCTGGATCAGCAATCGGCCATCCTGGATACTATGTCCGAGCTGTACATTCGGGTAGCTGAGGACGAAAATGAGGAGCCCATGGAGATCCCTTCGGAGGACGACGGGACGGTGCTTCTGTCGTCGGTGGCGGCTCAGTTTCCAGGGGCTTGCGGGCTGCGCTACAGAAACCCGGAGTCCCAGTGCATGAGGGGGGTCCGGCTGGTCGAGGGGGTCCTGCATGCACCAGAGAACGACTGGGGGAACCTGGTCTATGTCGTCAACTACCCCAAAGGTGAGCCATCGGTCTGAGTACCTCTCTCGTCTAATTTTAACAATGCGCTGGTGAGAACTGAGCCCATTGATCAAAAGCAGGAGAGAAAATGAACCAGGGTTTGTCCAGCAGGCAAGTTCCTATGTTCCAAGACCCCCCCCAATACTATAGCGGTAGACTGGAAAATACACACAGATGAGTAATAAATCACTTCAACCACGCTCACAATGTAAACATGATCACAAGTTAATATGCTATACTGCGAAAACTCGTAAGGAAATGCAAAATGAATCGATGGCAAAAAAGATTTGTTCATATGGACTTCAATAAAGGATTCATCTAACTTTTGTAGTGCTTTATACAGTTTAGGGTAGGGAACCCTGGTCCTCGAGGTTTTCAATGTTTCCTTGCTCAACCTCACCTGAGTTGGCTGGATGAGGCACTGCAGAAAGCTTGATAATGAGCCAATAATTGCCGTCAGCTGTGTTTGCTGCTAGGACACATTTTGAAACCACGCAGGAGTTCGGCTGTGGAGGACCAGGGTTCCCTACCCCTGGTTTAGGGGCTCTGGTGGTCACCCCAGACAGATCCAATCCAGTCATAGGACAAACGGAGACACACTCGCTCATATTCATATCTGAGCAATTTAGAGTCACCAACCACTGTCTGGAGCATCAGTTTTGAATCCTCGGCGTATAACTGTAGACTTTAAGGAGCAGGAGAGGTAACAACTGTGACCGTAAAGTAACTCGGTGAAGCCCATCAAAAAGTCTTTAATATGACTTAAGTCGTGGAAAAACATTCTGACCACTGACATAAATGTCAGTTACCTTTCAGGGACAGGCTTTAATATTATTGAACACTGTTTTAAGTTGCACTGTGTGCGACTTTACCGTGGCCACTGTCACAAAAATCGTCAGCTGCATCTACTGTGGGATTCTTCATTCTGTTCAGTTTGGGTGAGGCTCTTTATTTCGAGATGGGGCTTGATTGTCAAGCAAAGAAAGATCCACATTCGTAGTTTTATGTGGTCTTGTATTCAAAACAATTGGTGTAGTAATTTGATTTAAGCGGTACTTTTTACAATTAACCCAAGATAATTCAAGGCTGTTGCACGTTAAACTGGACCATGTGTTGCATATATTCTGCGTCTCCACTGACGTATCCTCAATCCACAGGCTTTACATTGAAAGGCAGGTGTGATGGAGTGTTACTGACATGTGCTGGTTTTTTTCTTCCTAGATAACAAAAGAAAGATGGAAGAAATTGATGCCGCCTCGGCTGTGAAAATTAAAAGGGGCTTTCAGAAGACGTCAGATCTCATTGTCCTCGGATTGCCTTGGAAGACAACGGAGCAAGACCTGAAAGATTATTTCAGTACCTTCGGGGAGGTCATCATGGTGCAGGTACTGACACCGCGTCTGTCTTTTGATAAGCCTTAGACTTTAATAAGAATATGCCGCACGCTTATCAGTGTTGTCGCTCACTCGCCTCAGGTCAAGAGAGATGCAAAGACCGGCAACTCGAAAGGCTTCGGGTTTGTGCGCTTCACTGAATACGAGACCCAAGCTAAAGTTGTTGCTCAGAGACACATGATCGATGGGCGGTGGTGTGACTGCAAACTCCCCAACTCAAAGGTAAACTCTGCACCCTTTATCTGAGATTACGTTGTAAGGCTTCGTACAACTTGACATTATATAGAGCAAACACCAGTCTCATTTGTCATCGTTCAAGAGGCAGAAAAGTTGCTGGGCATCATTTTAAACGTGACGGTGCTTCTTTGTCCTAACAGGCTTGTCCAGATGAGCCCCTGCGGAGCCGTAAGATATTTGTTGGCCGCTGCACAGAGGACATGACTACTGATGACCTGAGGCAGTACTTCATGCAGTATGGTGAAGTCACAGATGTCTTCATCCCTAAACCTTTCCGGGCGTTTGCATTTGTCACATTTGCCGACGACCAGGTGAGAGTCCCCGTGAATGTGAACACACGGTGTAATGTGAAAGAATTTTGAAAAAGATCCCATACTGGGAGAAAAAAATCACATTGAAAGCAGAGATGGAGGCCGGTGGCGCTGGAAGCTTCACGTGGATTTGTAGCGTTTCGCACCATTTTCATGTGGCAGCTTGTTTGTGTGCCATTGTGACGCCTCAGTCACACTTCTGTGTTGAAATCAGAGGTAGCAACAGGTGAGGCAGTGTCTAGAAATGGGTGAGCTGCCACAGCCAGGCCTCCTACACACACACACACACACACACACGCACACGCGCGCGCGCGAGTTACCTGTTGCATGTGTGTTGCATCTCTGTAGAGGGAAAATGACGCGCTGCTCCATGCTGCAGTCGCATGTTTCTGTGTAAATCGAACAGAAGGCAGATGAGATTGAGGCTCTATTCCAGCGCTAACCATAAGTTCTCTTTGGGAATTGAAATCTGTACTCGGGGATCAGACTATTATGCACACATTTATGATTCTGCTTTGTTTTCTGTCACAACACACTGCAAGTATTACATGAATTAAAACATCAAGTGTGGTTGTCTGCACGGTACTGTGGAGGTAATCTCCATCTCGCCCTTCTTCCACAGGTTGCCCAGGCCCTGTGCGGAGAAGACCTGATCGTCAAGGGTGTCAGCGTGCACATCTCCAACGCTGAGCCCAAACACAATAATAGTAGGCAAATGATGGATCGTGGGCGGTTTGGTGCCGGTGGGTTCAGTCAGGGTTATGGCAGTAGTCGTGGGGGGCTGGGCAGCAGTAGTGGAGGAGTTAACTTTGGGGCTCTCGGCCTTAATCCGGCAATGGTGGCCGCCGCGCAGGCGGCACTGCAGAGCGGTTGGGGAATGATGGGCATGCTTGCTAACCAGCAGGGTCTAACCACGGCGGCAGGCACAGCCACGACCACCCGAGACCAGACCTATAGCTCAGCTAGCACCAGTTACAGCAGCCCCAGCTCGGCCAGCCTGGGCTGGCCCGCAGGCACTAACACGGCCTCCAACAGCGGCTTCAGCTCCGGCTTCGGCACCTCTATGGAGTCCAAGTCTTCTAGTTGGGGAATGTAGATGGCTCTAAAATGATCTTTTCAGTTGCCATTAGTTTAATCTGGTAAGTATACCTTTAGGGTGGAAACGCCTATATCTTAAGTTTGTTATTATTTGAACCACACACACACACACACACACACACACAAAAAACACTGCCTTTTATTTCGTTAAAAAGATTTATACTTGAGTGTGACTGATTCTGTAGTCATGCATTGAGTGGGTGAAGAGATTAGTTTGCTAGTGGAAATGCAACGCTTACCTTTTGTTTTTGAGAAAATGCTTCACAAAGATGGCTGTGCATGCAAGATAACGTATTTATATCCATGCACGAGCATCTCGAGAGCCCCCTCCTCCCCTCGGCCCCTTGTTAAGTGGGCTTTAATACAAGTATAGATATATGTATGCATTTGATTGTATCTTGTTTGTTTTTGTTTATCTTTTTGGAATCGCCTTCATGAAAGTCTCTTCTGCAGTTCACCAACTGTTTCCCAATTTCCCGGGAGGAAGCGCCTCATTGGCGGCAATGTTCGACAGATCTCAGTATCAGTTCCCCTCCTCCCATGTGTAAATGCATTGTCATCCAAGAACACAGCTTCACTCTGCATATACTGTGTTAGACGGTGGGTGTTGTCTTTTTTTCCTCTCCCCCCTTTTTTTGGGATTGTACAAATCTTTGTCTGCTCTTGTCGCTTTTCGAGATCGATGAGTGGGATTGGTGTTGGACCGAGTGAGTGAGCGAGCGAGCGGGAGAGCAAAATGAAAGAAAGCACGTGTGAGGAGGACTGTCTGTGCAAGAGGGTTTTTTCGTTTGTGTTTTCTTTTCTTTTCGTAAAGAGACAAATGCCTGCAAGAGTTTGGGAAAACCTGTGGCTTTTGTGCGAGTGTGAGAGGAAGAAGCACGTACGAGTGTGTTCCCAGTGGTCATCACAAGGACATTTATTGCATCTGGAGATCCCTAAGGTCTCCACTTTCTCTCATCGCTTTCTGCCAACTTTTAATTCTTTAAAAAAAAAAGCAAAAAACATTAATGCTAATAATAATCATGAAAAATGTCAAGTGCTATGAGTAATTGTATCCTTTTGTAGCTTTCTCTTGCTGTCTGATTTGACGTGAATGCTGTTTGCTTGTGTGCTTATCTCCCCCCCCCCCCCCCCTTGTCGCCGCCCTCTGTCTGTGTGAAAATGTGACTTTGTGTTGGTGGAGTCAGTCTGTCTGGGGGAAAACACTGAAAGCGTGTTGGAAGTTTGCGAGTGGGCTCAGAGGCGGATGTGGTGAATGGTTGACCAGCTCCCATTTTGAAAGTTTGTTTGAAGTGGATACGAATGCATTTTTTCTATGTTTTGTGACTCAAAAGGGAAGTCTGAAATAAAATTTGACTTTGACTAGGTATGATACCCTGTTGACAGTGACTTATTTTTGACCCCGCAGTAATTGAAATGCCAACACTTTAATTCACATGTATAGGGTCCTCGGACATGGAAAGGCCAGGTTTTCGCCTGAATCCAGGTGGGAGTCAGTAAAGCAGGAAGACGGAAGACTTTGTTGGGGGTGCCGCCGCAAACCACAATGGGATTGCTGCACGACTGCCTTAATCCAGAAAAGGATCTTCTCCACCTCACTAGCAAGAAACCTCGGACCATCCCAAATCCAATATTAGAGCGGACCCACGTAATTAGCGGAGGTATCTCCTCACACCTACAGATGTCACAATTCGGACCAAACTCACATCTGCCGCCTGGAAGCAGATTGCTCGTCGTCCTCTCTCAATTTGTTCTCATTTGATGCTTTATTCATTTACCTCCCCAACACTCGCTGATAACCTATGAAAGTGTTTCCCGACTCCGTTTGTTTATCAGTGTGGTCCTAAAAGGGTCTTGACGTGTTCTTCTTATTTTGTCTGTCTTGAATGTTAAGTGGTTGAACTGTATCAGCTGACTGAGTTTTTAAAGAGACTTTCTGAACATGCCAGCAAGAATCAGCACATTGTAATTGAATTATTAGCATTGCGTTTTAAAAGAAATAAAAATAAAAAAGTTTGGAGTTTTTAATCATCTGTCGTCTCTCTATGTAGATAAGTTTTGTCTTTTGTTTGCCTGAGCTTCATCTCCAGCTGTCGACTGATTTGTCACTTGACTTTGATTATTTCTTCTGGCTGGTTAGTTGATGTACTTCAAGTTTTGGTCCTGTAGATGCTGCTGTTTTGTTTTTTGTTTTTTGTTTTCCATTGAGATACAGGACCAGCCCCTGTATGAGCAATTAATCGGCTGCCTGCTTCTATTTTAATAAGCTTGAAATTAAAAAGTAAATTTGAAATCCCTCACTGCCAGACTTATTGATACCATTAGATGCATGTTAGTCTAGACTTGTATGTTCCGGTTGAAGGAGCTGGAGTCGAGAAGTTTGGTCAGTAACTGGGAGCCGTCGACCATTGAGGCGTTTCTATCACTTTTAACTAATGCACATCAAACATGACAATCTTGTAGTTTATTGCAGTAACATTACTTGTCATCAAATACAGAATCTATTTAGTTCATATCAGACTCGCAGCAGAGTTTTAAATTGATTAGAACATATTACAATAAGATATTTTGCTTGTAAAGAGACTTTAATGGAGCTTTTGGGAAACTGATGTTCAAAAGATTGAATATATTTACTGTTTTATGGGCTCATTTCTGGCAGGTGCACATTATTCATATACAACAGACTTTTAATAAGATGGATGTGTATGTAGGAAGAAGTCTTCCTGTATAATTAAATTTGTGTTAATGAGCTCACAGAATTGTGCTAGTCTGATCTAGTCCTCCAGAGGGCGCCGTGGTCGTATCATAGGCTTACATACAGACAGAACGAAAACCACATCAATAAATGATCCATAAAAAGAGCCATTCACCACCACAAAAAAAAAAAATCACTGCAGTGTCGTGAGTTCACACTGGAGTGGATTAACTTTCTCTCTTGTAGCAGGTTGTGAAGATTTTGTGTTTTCCAGGAGATGATGGTTGCTTCAGTCTTTACTGACAGCTTCCTACTGGTGTACCCTGATCCCTTGCTCTGCACTTCCTGTAAACAAAATAGAAAGTTTTAGTATTACACCTCCAAGATCATGTAACAGTAAATCTTCAGCAAGCAAAACCCAAATCAGGTAAACATCTGAGAGGGTGGTCTATATATAATAAACAGAGTCCTTTAACATTCCACACATAGATCTTCCAGTAAAGGATGAAAGCAGCTTGACGTGACAGGAGATTTCATGACTATCTGTGTCCAAGATCACATTTTGAGAGTTTGTGATCAATCTGCTCAGAATCACATTTTAACTAACATCACAGGGAGTCTTAGAACGAGTTTTATTGACAAGCGGAGGTGGAGAGGATCATCACTTTGTGATCCACTACAACACTTCCAGGATAATTCCTCCTTTAAAAAAAAAAAAAAAAGCAACCAAAAACAACAAAGTATAATTTGGAGCTTGTCACTAACAAATCGTCCCAATATTCTGTTTTCTTTTCTGGTGTGTAACAAGTGTAGTGAAATTAACAACCCTGGGTGAGAATTTGGTGGTAAAGATGAGAGTCTGACAGCTGGAGGCCCATGAGAATCCACATCTAAACCATTTTGAGGAAAACAAATTATTGGACATGATGCTCACTGCTATACCAACATTTAAGAACGGCCAGAACTCAGTAACCGGTGTATTATTGCATGATCTTACCTCCAAGCTTGGGGATCATTAAAGAGGAAGACGCTGGTCCATTATTCTAACAGACGATTGCGTAGAGAAAAAATTTGAACAAGAATCCGTTATGGCCAAAATAAACCCTGCCTGGAGAAGCAGCAAACATGACCTTCAGAGAGAAGTCAAACTGTACACTGCAGTAAAAGTCGGGTATTAATAGTCCTCCTCTGTGGCACTGCATTCTAGACTCTCAACATGCACTGTGAACTCTCCACCATGGCATCGACAAACAACTTTCACATCCCTGCACTATGCAGAATGCATTCATTTTCTTCACTTTGTAACCAGGTACAATTGAAACTACTGGAATACAATTTTTTCTTAGAGGTACATATCAAATACATGCATACTGATTGAACGTAGAGACATAAGATGAGTCATTTTCATAAAATTTATTGCCATATTTGTTGTAAAAAAATCTTTGTGGTAGATGTGTTTTAGTCACAATTCTACCACAAACGTTATGTACTGATGTTCTATTTGCACTTTATAGTCACTTACGGTATTTGTGTAACCACACTAAAATCTTATTGTATGCATTCCATCATAGGCAGTTCTTCTATTACTTTAGAGTTTTCAGAGTTTTGGACTTCATGCAACCATTTGTATCCTTGTCCGCCATTGTTCTTATCCCAACGTCTTCTCGTGCAGGGAAAAGTCATGACAGGGGGATTCTAATCTATCCGGTAACACAGTAATAAATACAGTGCAGTGGATTTCTTTATATATGTTCTGTACACCAGATGTACACCTCTTTATGAAAGAGAAAAGCCTACAAGAGATAAATGATGTGCCAGTAATGCAGTGTGTTTGAATCAAGCTTCATCCATCAGATTTGTTAATATCAGGAAACTACTACACAGATGAGACAATGAGAACATTGTCTGTGTTCCACAAACTGAGGATGTATGGGAATGTTAATTTCCACCACAACTTCCGCCTCAAGATCACATGTGTTTGCATCATGTTGGGTTTTTTTTTTGTTCTTGCCCCCTTTATACGAGAAGACAAAGAGGAGGGCCTTTGAAGTTACACAAAAAATCCTCAAATAGAAAGATAACACCAGTGTGAGGAGAACCAAAGGCAGTGCAGCTCAGGTGAGGCCGTTTCCTGTATAACAGCAGGTGTATAAACAGCTGTCGCACACATTCTCACTGCTGTGGGTCTCCTGAGGAGTCTGCTGCAGAGCAGCTGCCACTGTTGTGTTAAAACGGATCAAACTGATATATCTCTTTGGTTTTTGGGAACGAAGCTTTTGTTTAGAAATCAAACAATTCTTCACTGATTCAAAGATTTATTTGTGCCTGTTTGAACCAAATCCTCTCCATTCATTGAACAAATACACTGCCTGGCCAAAAAAAGAAGTTGCTCTAAAAAAAAAAAAAAAAAAAAGGTCTCACACACTAGTATTTCGTGGGAGCACCTTTAACTTTGATTACGGCACACATTCACTGTGGCATTGTTTTGATAAGCTTCTACGATGTCATAAGATTTATTTCCATCCAGTGCTGCATTCATTTTTCACCAAGATCTTGTGTTGATGGTGGGAGAGATTTAACCACCTCTTCACAATTTGAGCCCAATGAATCCTGGCATTGTCAACTTGGAATATGCCCCTGCCACTGGGGAAGATTTTTTTTTTCATTAATTCAGTCTGAATGTATTCAGTCGATTATATCTTTACTATTTTATAACTAATGACCACCAAACGGAGGTTTTGAAAAATATCAATCACAAAATTGAAAATCCTTGTCCAGTATTTTGTTTGTTTTCACTGGAAAGTTCTACCTTTAAAGCATTTTAAAGTGGACAATTTGCAGAGTGTTCCCTACAAATTAAATTTTGCAACTGCTTGTCACACAGTTTACGCACACACACACGTCTGAGTGATGGGGGGCCACCTGCTGGACGGCCACTGAAACTGCAACACATCGTGCATCTCATTGGGTCAGTTACACCAGTGTTTTTCAACCACTGTGCCGCGGCACACTGGTGTTCCGCGATATATAGTCAGGTGTGCCGTGGGAAATGATCCAATTTCACATTAAAAAAAAAAAAAAAAACATTTACTCTCACAGCCGCTGTCAGCTGTGAGAGCAGGGTGCAGAGTAATCGTGTATAAATACTGTGGCAAGCGCTGAAGAAGAATTGCTCTGAGTCGAAATTCTATTCTGCCATCTGAACACCAGAGGCTTTTATTTTGACATGTAACCGGAACTTCATAACAGGATGACACTCCACACAACACATTTCTCACTCATGGTTGCGCACCAATATTTAACAAACCAAACCAAACTAGACGAAATAATTAACTACAACTTGCAATATAAACAACCCACCAATGCCTATTCCAAACCCAAGACAAAAGAAAATAAAAACTCTTTTTTTTTTCCACACCTGAAAACCTTTTAGCTCAGTTGGTTAGAGCGTTGTGTTAACAAGGCCAAGGTCGTGGGTTCGATCCCGTTACGGGCCACACAGTTTTTTGCCCCCCCAAATAGAGAACTTCACTTCTTTTTTTAACGCTTTAACCTGCTTTCGTACCACGTTCTTACGTAATGACGAAGGTGTAAAACCCAATTTTTACTCAAACTGTGTGGCCCGTAACGGGGATCGAACCCACGACCTTGGCCTTATTAGCACAACGCTCTAACCAACTGAGTTAAAAATTTCAGGTGTGGAAAAAAAAAAAGTTTTTATTTTCTTTTGTCTTCGGTTTGGACTAGGCATTGGTGGGTTGTATATATTACAATACTTTTCACCATTAGATGGCAGCACAGAACTTTGCAGGTGAAATGGAAACTTAACAGACGTCAGTCTGGTTAATCAGCACCACCTGCGCTGCTCCCATCTTGTATCAAAGTACTGTGTCAGTGACAGTGATGGAGAAGATTTTGAAAAGGAAGAATGTTAACCAGGATCTCAGCTCTGTGTTCATCCATCAGGTCCAGGTTTCACACTGAGTGAGTAAAAATTAAAAAAAGAAATGTGGAAATACTTTTTTCTGTATTTATTTGATTCCTGTTGATAAAGCATTGATGAGAATGACTTTATATTGTTAATATAGACTACAGAGTTTCAAATGTTACCATTTTCGGGTGGTGGTGTGCCTCGAGATTTTTCCAAAGAAAAAAGTGTGCCTTGGCTCAAAAACGGTTGAAAAACACTGAGTTACACCATGAAAGAAATCATAATAACAAAAACAGTTGAGATTTTAGTCGCACTTAAATATGCAACTTTAGATGCAAATGTGGGTGCAGACTACAAATTTTATATTTTTACCACTGGAAAAAAAACAAAACATGTTTACCTGTCGGCCATCTTTTCGAACGCGTTTCCTTATTTAGCTACACAGACACACAAACAAACCTCAATCCTGTTTGCAGCACCACCGGAGTAAAGGACCATACAAGCTAATTATAAAGGGATTGAAATCTTTATTTAGCCTAATACAGCACAGTGCAACGGTTCACCTTAATCCAGTGTTAACACCGTGAACCCTTCGCCCCAACATGACTGGTGAACGTCGGGCCTGATAGAAAGCACCGTGTACAGGTGGAGTCAACACTGCTGCTGCCTCTGGTGTGACCGTCGCTATAGAAAACACACAGGCAGGAGATGATTAACAAGACACACATATCTATGGTTCCACCTCTTGATAAATAAAGCGGCGACAGGTCTGTGAGAGGGGCAAGGAGTTGGCTGGAGGGGCTGGTGGGGAGCTGGTTGGGTCCAGGATGTTCAGTCGAGGTTGTAAATGTGGAATGATTTGTTGACAAGGTCTTCTTCTCTCACTGGTCATTTTCAGATTTGTAGCCTTTTTTCTTTTTTCTTTTTTTAAATGTAAATCTCATTTTTAAGCGTTGTAGGATGAAGAGGAGACATTTCCACCGTGGCCCGTCCAGTTGGTGTGGACGAAACGACCGGGGTTCGACAGCAGCTCGTACGTGTGGGCTCCAAAGTAGTCCCTCTGAGCCTGTGAAAACAACACAAAAGGCACTGAAGCGTTTTCAATATAGTTCTATTAACGACATGTTCGGGTCAAAACTGATGAAGGAAAAAGTGAAGAAAAAAATGATTTTTTTGCTTGTAAACCTGCTTCAGCCCCTCCAATACAAATATAATAGGATTGTTTCAGACAAGTGGGGCCCTTCAATCCCCGAGATACCAACAACACACACACATGATCTTCTTAAGCTGACACACTGCTCACTCTCCTCCATATGCTCAGCCTCCTCTGCCTTGTTTACCTGGAGCAGGTTGGCGGGCAGCTGCTCGTGTCTGTAGCCGTCGTAGAAGGACAGAGCGGTGGTGAAGCAGGGCATGGGGATGCCGTGCTGCACGCCAGTGCCGACGGTCCTGCGCCACGATTCCTGAAACAGTGACAAGACAAAGTGACGGCTTCTGCAAAAGATATTTTTCCAGCGTATCTTTCTTATGAGACATGTTTTAACTTCTAGGTTGCTAAAAAAACAAAACGGAGAAAAGGTGAAGACATGTCAGTGCGCCTCCATAAGTCTGAACAGATGATTTTATAGGATACAGTGTTAATGTGGCAAAGCCCTCTTCATTTTAAGTCATACATTTTTTTTTTTAGGTTTTAAAGAAGTAGGTCAGTCTGCTTTTCATTAATTAATTGTCACAAAATTACCAAGTTTAAGTGTCTACATGGGAAGTGTATTCAGACGCTATTGAAGGTAAGCTCGCAAAGTCTGCAATGAGAGGAAAATAAAATAGAGGTGGGTCAGGCTGAAGAGAAAGATGAATCCATTAAAAAGAAAAAAAATAACCTGCACCAGCAGAATTACAAAGAATATGGCTTCTTCATTGAAGCAAAGTATCAAACTGCAAGCTGAAGCAGCAGACGACCACCAGAGAGCCCGAGACGGAGTTCTTCCCCAGAGAAAAACAACTCATCGTTACAGAACATAACTAAGAAAATGGGCATGTTGGGGAGTTGCTGAAGTAATGACAAAAATTTGGGCCGCTCGAAAAAAGGCCAGGTCCCTCTGAGCTAAAAGAAAAAACAAACTTGTACTACAAATTGCTCACCACCAGCATACAAGGGTGTGTCTGTGAAACTGTTAACGCAGTAGCAATGTGCCATATAAGAAAAATCCATATAGATTAATCAGATTACAGATTTGTTTAGTCCTCCTGAGAGGAGAGTTTTGTAGAATTGGCAAGTCCAACATGAATGCCTTTTTTTGTCGGCGGTGGAAAAACACTGGGATCCAGGGCGAGGCTGTCTGACGGACAGAAATGTGACATTCTGCAGTCGCCTTTCCTTTTGTGCCTCTTCAGCCTAATTAAGTTTGTTTACACTCCGGTGTGTCCTTTTCCTCAACGGCGACCAGGTCTAAAGAGTAGCTAAGACTTGCAGACGAGTACATCCACCGCTCCTAATGTTGCTTCACCTCTTCGCATTCTGCAAAGAGGAAATGTGTCGATTTGTCCACCCCGTCCTTCCTCATACCTGACAGTCCTGCACAGCGTTACTGAAGAAGTTGTCCAGCAGCAGGTTCTGCAGCTCAGCGTCGCGGTCGAACGCCTCCTTGATTTTACCCAGGAACACGCTGGCGAGAAAGAGCAGAGGGCAAATATCACTACGGATATAATGGACACGCACAGATTAGATCCCATCTTACTGAAGTCAAACAGACGAGTCCCCACGTTGAGTCACGGAGGTGTGATGTGCGGTTTACGCAACGTGTGCGAGATGACAAAGCAGACCAGTGTCATAATCACCACTTCCTCATTTCTCTCCCTTACAGGTAAAGAGGCATTATTTTAATTTAGACACAAGGAAGTGGTGGAAAAACTCCTCCAGGACTTCCTTCAGGGAACCACGTCGAGGCTGAAGGAAGACGTTCTCCTTGACCTGAAGTTGTCCTGCACCTTAACCTTCCATCATGACGACCATCATCACTTTACACTACTGAAGCGACTCGGCGGTATTCGAACACCGACATTCCATCACCAACTCAAAACTTCCTTATTTAACTCTTCAGGCTTTCTCAAGACGCCTTCTCTCCCTCTCCCTCCCTCTCTCATGGCCTCATTTTCACCATCAGGTTGCACAAAGGCCCTGTGAGGCAAACGTACCTCCGGATGATGCAGCCGCCCCTCCACATCAGGGCGATGGCGCCGTAGTTGAGCGACCAGCCGAACTCTTTGGCCGCCTGCCGCAGCAGCATGAAGCCCTGCGCGTAGGAGATGATCTTGGAGGCGTAGAGGGCCTGGAATGGGAACAACATACCAGCTTAAGCTATCTGAAGAATACTGGCGAAATACTGTCCAGATGAGGATGAAGCACATTTAGAAATACGACCACTCATACAGTTTTCAGTGAAATTGTTTCCCTAAAGGAATTTCCATGCATTAACAGCCCAGCAGATTATGGTTATAAATACTGGCATCATCATTAGTGAGATTACTTTATGTATAAAGTACAAGTGAGCCGCTTTCTCCTCAAATGGAGTAAATACTGGAGCATAATTATCATTTAAAATCCATTCAGTCATTCTGTCACAGGACGATTAACCTTAAAATGAAAGCAAACACACTTGTGGTCTCAACATTGTAATTATCCTATCAGTTTTTATTTTTAACTGAATGCTACTTCAAGGGTTCAGAGTGAAGACGAATGAGCTCCTCTTCAGAAATTGTGAATAATTAAAGCTGCAAGGTTCACGCTTAATGACGTTAAATATTAATGTGTGAAGCTTCTTATTCACTGAACAACAATGATAGAAAACAGAAACACTGAAATGTGGAACAATACTGATTCATCTCACATCGTTTCAACATAAAAAAAACCCTGATTTTATGTTAAGTATCGAAGAAGTTTGTTGAAAATCATATATATTTGCACAAAGGATCCCTTTATTTGTTTGTTTTTTTAAAGCCAGAAACTTTCACTGTCACCATCACTGTGCAGGCCAGGATCTGGATTAACAACGAACTATTTGAATCATTTTTACACCATTATGTTGTCCTTGGAGTCTGTCATCATCCCACTGAAACTAACGTGGAAACATTGCTGGTAACTTTGTGGATTTACTCATTTAAAAATGGTGAAGAGCAGATTAAGAGGCCACACTGAGCTGCTGATGTCGCCTGGATTTAAAAAAAACATTTAGTTCCAGGCTTTCATTGACGTGGCATTAGACACAATAACTCCTACCTTTCTAATATCTTCCAGGAAGGTTGCTTTGTTGCCACTGAATTTGACCCCCTGGGGCCCCGAGAGGCTGCGGCTGGCCTCCACTCGCTCATCCTTCAGAGAGGACAGGCATCTGGCAAAGACGGCCTCACCTGAGACACAAAGGGAGGGGGGAAGGAAGACGAGCAGAGACACGCTCATTTAGCTCTGCGACACAGAAAACCAGGAGTCCCAACTGGTTTATTTGAATATACATTTGTCACATTAAACCACCACACTGTATGTGGAACCAATGTGACACTGTGCCAGCAGCAAGACAATGTTGTCAGTGAGGACCAGCATGACTCAGCAGTGTTGATAATACGGTGTTCATAGTAGGCGTGTCGGCTCAGTTTCAGGAAGGATAACAGATCTTTTCCTCTGGTTCGTGTTTAGACATGAGGAAGGGAACCTGTTGGATCACCATGACTTGCTAAAACTTCCACTGTGATGCAACGGACGGAGACAAACTGGCTGCTGGACGGTCTGGGACCAGTGTTTTTCCCCCGTTCGGGGCTGAAAGTCCGAGGGTATTGTACGGGTGCACGCTGACTGGCTCACATCTCATACAATGAGGGTCTTTGTGCATCGTCCCCCCCCATGTCCATGACAACAAGACCAGAGCTAAATAAATGAGGCAAGAGCTTCACATTTAAAGTATTGTGACAAAGTTTCGTGCTGATGTGTCACAAACACTTTTTAATAAAGAAGTGTCTATTGTGTATTTTTAATCAGAGCAAAGTGAAATCATGAGGAGAGACGGTGTTTGGTGTGACGACTCTTTGCCTTCATAGCATCACTTCTTCTCCCTTTACAGTCATTTCGACTCGGCGCACATTCAGCATTTGAAGGAACTTAAAAGCAAGTTGTTTTCCGTAATAGTGGGAGAACCAAGCTCAGATCTGTGGATGTAGTTTTTTTTTTTCTTTCCAGATTAAACCCACACACACCTGAATGTTAGGATCAGGGCTCAGTGCAGGTAATTCATTGGTTGTACACCCGTAGTTGTGTTTCTGCTGCAGGATCAAGCTGGGGCCACTCAGACGTGTGCGCTCTGCACAGCACTACACATTCTCTCACACACACACACACACACACACACACACACACACACACACACACACACACACACACACACACACACACACACACACACACACACACACACACACACACACACACACACACACACACACACACACACACACACACACACACACACACACACACACACACACACACACACACACACACACGGGCCTGCTCACACTCAGACACCTGTTGGAATAATAATCCTCTGCGGTTCGTGAAGCAGACCGTCACGCGGCGGCAAAGACCAAAGCCAAATCCCCATTATGTCACCCGAGATGAGCGCAGAGTTCGGAAAAGCTTTCAATCTTCTTACAGGCAGACACATATTGATCCCTGATGGAGGCTCGCTGGCTGCGTGTCAACGCCAACTTCACACATCTGGCCTTTGTCGCACTGGCCGACACCCCGTTGAACTCTCAACGGGGTGTGACGCAAGACATTATGCCACGATGGTCACACTTTACTGAAAGCATGCAACCCTGGAGGAAGAGAGAAGGAAACGGGATACTTCCTTATACTTTGAAACCTTCCTCTTACCGATGAGGGTGACAGGTGTGCCGTACTCCAGCGCTGAAATGGCCGTCCACTTTCCCGTGCCCTTCTGTCCGGCGCTGTCGCGGATCTTCGGCAGCAGGTGTGTGCCGTCGGAGTCTCTGTACTTTAAGATGTTGGCTGTGATCTCGATCAGGAAGGAGTCCAGCTCTGTTTTGTTCCACTTGTCAAAGGCCTGAATGTTTCATCAAGGGGGGGATTAAATCAGTAATGGTTTTTTTTTAATTTGTGATATCACAAATCTTTGCCACAGCTCACCTGTGCCATCTCGTCGTGGTCCATCCCCAAAACATCCTTCATCAGGTGATAGGCTTCGCATATCAGCTGCATGTCTCCATACTCAATGCCGTTGTGGACCATTTTCACAAAGTGACCGGCACCTTCATCTCCGACCTGCCGAGGAAAGGAACAATATTTGTGAAAACAGTCGCGACAGCCTCAACGATGGGTGTCGTCCCCATGGCGCGGTCCACTCACCCAGTCACAGCACGGCTCTCCTGTTCCAACCTTGGCAGCGATGCTCTGGAAGATATCTTTTATGTACGGCCTTAAAAAAACCCAACAACAAATAAATAATAATAATGAACCCAGAGTGAAATTACCAAACCTGGAAGAGATCATCGACTTCAGTCAGATTACATTGAGCTCTAATCAAACTAGTTGTGGGTGAGAATTCAGTCACAGGAATTAATCAAAGAATTTTGTTGTCGCTTTGGTCAAAAAGTGAAAGATTATTAAAGCAAAATGTGAATAACGGGTCGATTAAACTCGTCTCTGCTCATCACTTTGTGAATTCACAAAGAGCAGATGTACATGCAACTGTCAACGGGCAGAGATACGGATATTACGTCACATTTGTTGCGCAAAAAGAGGACAAACCGAGTCTTGTTCTTACTGCAACATACCGCTGTTTGTTTGCGTTTCATAAACTTCCAGCTTTATGTTGCTTGGGTAAAAATGATCTTAGCTGCCCTGAAACAGCAAATCTGAAAGATCATATGAAGGCGTTTAGGTTACAGGTAAATGTCGGACACATGCAGAGTTTAATGTCTTATTGACATTTGCAGGCAAAGCATCTTGGGAGACGTTGCACTACAATGTCACTATGGCGCAACTGTAGCATTTCCTGTTTTTCCACTAAGAACTATTGTGTAATAAATCAATTCTGAGTGTAATAATTGCTAACGACTCACCAGGCCTCTTTATGCCCCCCTGGCATGAGGGACGGTCCGTAGCGTGCACCTTCTTCTCCACCACTCACTCCACTGCCCACAAACAGCAGGCCTTTCTCCTTCAGGCTCTTACACCGCCGCTACGTGACAGAAAAACGACAGTGAGGTCATCCTCAGTCACGTCTGTGAAGTTTAAAGCCTCAGAGGCACCAGGAGACTTACGGTGGTGTCAGTGTATTCAGAGTTGCCTCCGTCGATGATGATGTCTCCAGCCTCCAGAAGAGGAACCTGAGAAGTGCAACACAAAACCTGTTAAAAAAAAAAAAAAAAAAAAATCCAGCAGCTCCAAACGAGGAGTCACCAGAACAAAACTACGCACCAGTTTGTCGATGAAGTCGTCCACGGCCTGTCCAGCTTTGACCAGCAGGACGATCCTCCTGGGCTTCTTCAGCTTGGACACCATGTCCTCCAGGGACTCGGCTCCGATCACCTTGGAGCCCTTCGCCTCGTTCTGCAGGAAATCGTGCACTTTGGACACGGTCCGGTTGTAGGCACAGACCTGTTGGGACAGACACCATGAAGACTGATCCAGCTTTCCTTTTCCCACCTGGAGAAGTTGGAATGAAGTCAGGAGGGGATCGTCTTACCACGAAGCCGTGGTCATTCATGTTCATGATGATGTTCTGGCCCATGACAGCCAGACCAATCAGTGCAATGTCTGCTCTGTGAAGGCAACAATGATCACGTGAATAAATGTCTGGATTCAGAATCAATATCAACATGAACCAATGTGGGTTTAAAATCCACGGCTTTCATTGGCTTCAATTACAAATGAATGTGCAACTGCGCGTCAAAGCTTCCTGACATTTCCTACAGTTTACTGCGATTAAAAGAAGTTAGGTTTTTCAGTATAGACGCCACTGACGCGGATCTAGTGGAGCAAAAAGGAAAGTGGAGCCTCACACGGCCTGAAAAAATTAAGATTACTCGCAGCAAAAGCACAGCAAACTACACAATTACAGAAGCACACGCACATCCCGGCCCCTCCACGCTGTGTGGAGGAGCTCCGGCCGGGTGGAGAACTTACTGAGGCATGATTTCTGCGGGGAAAGTCAGAGTAAATTCTCCAGATGACAGCCGGGCTTACTGCTCGTCTCGCACGGGTCTGATCACTTCCTCGTTCTCAGCTCAACTTGACGGAGCGGCTTACGCACGCCCACGCACGGCATCAACCAATCAGAGCCAGGTATGCACACTCAAGCCATATCAGTTGCCAAATCTGATTGGCCCAGAGACCTGAGCAGAATAAGATCGCTTTTTCTATTGGCTGAGCCAACTGTCCGTCATTACTACGTCATTGCACAGCACGCCCCACGCGTGGTGAATGGCGTGTGTTTCTCTGAGCGCTGAAGAAACTTTTAACCTCGCATTTAGGTTGAACAATGAACTCGTTTATTTACTGAACAGTTTCTAAACATGTCTGCATTGATAATGATGCAACTGCAAAGCTGCTCAAGGCGAAATCAGCCTTATCTCACAGTGAGCAACTCAGACCACCTGCATGTTTCACTATATATTGCTAATGGGCCTGACAAGCTGTGTGCAAGGTTTTAAAGTTGCATTTTCTGACATGTGCGAGATAAAGAGGCTTTCAAAGCGAGTATCAGTAAGAAAAAAAACGGACTAAAAGGAAAGTTGCATTGGTATATACACCGAACAAAAATATAAACACAACACTTTAGTTTTCGCTCCCATCCCCCCCCCCCCCCCCCCCCCCCCCCAAGACTTTTTCCATGTATGTAAAAGGCCTATTTCTCTCAACTATTGTTGACAAATTTGTCTATATCTGTGTCAGCACTTCTCCTTCGCCGAGATAATCCATCCCACCTCACAGGTGTGGCATATCAAGATGCTGATTTGACAGCATGAATATTGGACAGGTGTGCCTTATGGTGGCTGATTATAATGCAGCTTTATTAGGAGTCCATCAATCAATTTTCCATAAACTTCATCCTGTTCAAGGTTGCAGAGTGCTGGAGCCAACCCTTGCTTACTATGGCCAAAGGCAGGATACACCCTGGATGAGGTCACCAGTTGATCACAGGACAGAAAGAAAGAAAGAGAGAGAGAGAGAGAGAGGGAAGAACATGCAAACTCCACATAGACAGGCCCGGCCTGCATCGGAACCCACAGCCTTCTCACCGTGAGGCGTGTCATATTCACCAACGTTTGGATTGCGGTGTGTAAAATGTAGATCCATTTAGTAACATCTGATTCAAAAACAAAATAGCACGCACACACAATTTAGGGTTGTGCGAGTGTGTTTCTAATACCCTTTACCTTAAATATAATGTTAAAATAAGTTAAGTTTCTTCTTCCAACACCGCCATCAAAAATAGGCATCCAACTGATTTCTGTCAACAAAAGTAGTTTTATGGAATTATGCTGGAAGAAAACTTTTTGGATGTGATAAAAATGGCAGCTTTTGCCAGAAAACATGAAAAAGCAATAGTGTGTGAGCTGGCTGATAAGGTTTGATGACCTCAAAGGTCCTGTATTGTTCTGAGCCCTTGTCCTCTTTTTTTTTTTTTTACTCTCTTCCTATTTTATGCAACTGTGGTCCTGTAAATGTAGCATTTTTAAATATATGTTGAAGTGCCCCCATGATGAATTCCTGAAAATGGAGGAAAGAAAGCTTCTTTATCAACAATCTCACATTTTGAACTCCACCGATTTCACGCAGTTCAGAAACTGGGAATCTGCGGCAGATCGTGACAACATGACGCTGCACATTAAACCAGTTTAATGTCTTAACGCCTTTACATGCATGAGAGCCAGAGAACAGGAGGAGGAAAAGGAAGGGGGGGTTCACACATGACCAAATACAGATTAGAAATCACTATTTGTTTTCTGTGCTCGGCCTTTTTTTGACACCCATTTTGTGGACACAATGAAAAAGCAGCTAAAGACTGTTTTTAGTTCCATTCCCCTCCCTTATCTTTTAATCATATGGTTTTATTTGATTTTAAAATAATTTTTTCCATGTTAAAGTTGCCTGAATAGGATGCAATAAGTCAAAATACTTAAAGTTTAATCAGGTTTATGTGTATTGCCTTCTCTCACGCCGCGCATGTGGTCATACTGTAAAAGATGTGCGTGAAGCCAAACACAAAGGAGAGGACGAACAGAGCATTCGTTGTTCTGCTAATGCACAGTTTGCACTTTTATTGTTGCCTCATTCACTAAACAGTTCAATGGTGCAATATTACCATACACAGAATTAGGATATCTGCATGACACATCTATGCTATACAGCGAATGGATTATAATTATTACAAATACAGTAAACATATTTACATTTTAGTTCAAGCTCCATACAACACAGATATTTACAAAATAAGTATGAAAATGAAACCAGTCTGACAAATAATGTACAGTGTTAATGTGGTGGTTTGTCTTTTTCCTTGTCTTTTGGTGAACGGATCTGAAAGGGAGCGCAGTGAACCGATAGTATTCGTCAGGGGGGGATGAAAAATTCCATGGCTAGTTTAGTTTGAAAGGCATCAACGGAAACAAAAGAAAAAGTGTAGAGGTGAAAAAAGACACCATCACAAACAATAGTTTACTCTCATCTCAGATGTCTCTAGCTACTTTGTGTTGTATTCCCTGATATTAGAAAAAAAAACATAAAATGAGTGTAAAACCACCTTGATTTTAATACGAGCTCAGATCGCATGCGAGAACGAACGGTGAGTAAATATTCCTCAAAACAAAATTGACCTTCGATTAACTCAAAACCACCTTCCGATAAAGAGGAAGCATGAACGTAACCCTCTGAAGCAACGCAGCAGGTTAGCATTTTAGGTCTCCTTCTCCTTCTTTGCTTCCCTCGAGTTATAACACATAATCTAAATCGTACATTCAACTCTCGTCCAGCTCGGACTGGAGGAGGCTGCCACTCCGTCATTTGGTTCATCACAAGCAGAACAACTAAACCGTGCAGACCTTCTTTGATCAGTTAGTTGAACCTTTTATTAATATGTGCAAAGAGCTGCAAACTAATATATACATTGCAAACAATAAATAGACAATCCAAAAATGATATACCTCTTCAAATGAGTCACTCGGGAGGGGTGGGGGTGTGGGGGGGTGTTTGCTCTGCGAAGAGCTGGTGTCAATGTACACCTCTTCACAGGCACATTGCACTTTGAGCCGTGCTCGTGCATAGATGCTTTGTCATTGTTATTCATCATGCGGCTTCCCAGATAGATGAAAACGGTTTCCCATGAAGCATGACCCAGCAGCGGGCTTTTGATTCGTCTGACCAGCAGGTTGGCTGACCTGAAGTCAGAGAGCGCTCAGCGTTGGACCAATACAACAGATCCCCCCTTCACTGTAAATCACCGATGCCTTTTGTTTCTGCCTATGTAACATTAAATGTCCTCCTATTTAAGATGCAGCAGGCTCACTGCTGGTTGGTAGGCCAGAGTTTTATTAAAGCCTGACTGCAGTCAACAACACCTCGGCCATCTGCAGAGACAAAGGCACCGCGGGTTTACCGAGAGCCGATCGCAGCAGCCGCAGTACGACCGCACAGAGCAAACACTTCCACGAGCAACATCACAAATAAAACTTCTGAATATGTCATCCCTTCAATATCGCTTCTAATGTCTTCTTTTTAAACCTTCTTTTTTTTCATGTGTGTGAAAATAGCTGTCATCCAGTGTAGCCCTGATATGTGCTCCTGTCCTGATACTCGGAAAGAATCCTGGACTCAGCCTACGTGATCTGCCGCTGTCTTGCTATAGATATGTGTTAATGTGCAAAATAAGGTCAAACACAAGAGAGATGTTGGTTGCAAATTAGGAAACAAATGCCCTCTGTTAGATTTCACAGGAAAAAAACCTCACTGTGAAATGATTAAGATAAAGAGAGAAACAAAAACCAACTGATATCATCATGAGTTTCAAATAGTACACACTGAGTTAGATGTGTTAGGAGGTTTCACTTTTAAAAAAAATGTCAATAGAAAATAAACACGTCATGATCTGTGGTGAATGCTGACGACTTCTGTCACCTGTCTTACAGCTCAGGTTCAGACACTTCACTCGCCAATGATGCTCCCTTTTTAAGTGCGTTTCTGTTTCGCTGTCGGTCTCACGAGTACGAGATGTTTACATGAAAACAGGAGCAAACGTTGAGGCTCAGCGCGTTACTTTAAGCCAACGGAGCTAAGAGGAATGTCTTCGATGTGCGTTGAGCTATGTGCCGATCCAAGAGCAAACTGTATGTACAGGCGATGTGGCCTCTAGGTGCTGTTCCCCTTCCTCCTCCTCCTCCTCCTCCTCCTCTAAACTCTGTTACCTCCTTAAGTGAAACAGTTCAAAGGGCATGAACGAGTAACGTGGGTCACCCTGTAGGCATCCATTATCCTGTGGAATCATTTTCATATGTTTTTTGATAGTTTCATCCACAGAGTGTGTTTTTTTGGTGCGAACACAATTGCAATAGTACTCTGGTCAATAGGTCTCAGTGTGTTCTGCAGATGAGTTCATCTGAATGTCACACGGATGATTAAAGACACCCTGTTCTGCCCTCACATTTCACTAAATTGGAACTATGACTACTTCTTTTTTTTTTTTAGGCGATGGTTTGGGGGGGGGGGGGGGGGGATCAGCTTTTGGGAGAGGCAGTGGCCCGGTGCCAATAGAAGAAAACAAAACCAATTTTCAATAGCAGCAAGAGTTGGTGAAGTGGTTTTGTTTTTCAGTAGCAAAAACGTATATATCACTTGGACATAGTCGTCAATATCTCCCTTCCGGATTAAAACTCTGGGTTATCCGATTTTCTGTGTGAGCAAATCTGGTCTTCTCCTGAGGACTGCTGCAGTTATCATGCAAGCATATTATAACAAGAAAAAAAAAAAAAAATCCAGAAAACAACAACCCAAAAATAAAATATACTATTTTTTCGGAGACAGGTAACACTGATAGAGACGGTTTTTGTTTGTTTTTTTCTTCTTCTTCTTTACAGATGATTGGCAAACTGAAAAGTTAGTGGCCAGAAAGAACAGTTTTCTGAAGAGTCGTGCACACACAAACAGACTACTACAACATGCTACTAGTTAGGGAGTTTGGGGAATGACGACGAAGCGGAACGGAGATTGACCCAAACATTGTCATCGAAACAAAAACACGGAAAGCTGAGAGGGGGAGGAGGCGAGGGGGATTTGGCAAAGGAGGGGGGGCGGGGGGGGGGTGGCGGCAAATTTCTCTGGAACTGAAACTTGTAGTCGCATGAAAGAAGACTTAAGCCACAAGTCTACTTACAAGAGAAAACCGTCAAGAATCACAATGGTTAATAAGTGTTAACACTCTGTATGTTCAAAGGCTTTTACAGAAGCGGGAGGAGCCGGGGTTTCCTGTGCGACGCCGCCCTCGCTCAGTTCTTCACCAGGCCGCTGCGTCTCCGCGCCAGCTTGGATCTGAGGGGACATTTTACACCGCAAGTCAGTGAAATGTGGCTCCCGAGGAGTTGCAAGCGCAGCGTGCGCTAAAAAGTCTGTGTACCTTATTGTTCCGGCGAGCAGGGGATTGAAAGCGTACAGCCAGTCGTTCATGTCTTTCTCGTTGTTGGCCTGCAGGAGGATTCCTCTGTGCTTCGTGCACACGGCAAATGTGTTGGGAGTCTTCAAAAGAAAAAGGACACACAGCAAATATCTTAAATGAAAAAAGTAAATACATTAAAATAATAAAAAAATGAAAGCCTGTTGCCGAATCACTGTGGTGTTTTATCTTCATGTCCAATCAAATAAGCTTTGGTAAACCGACCACGATGCCAAGTCCCTGATCGAGAAATGGTTTGTGACATGACCTAAACGCCTTCTAAACTCTTCATTAAAGCCGAGTGTGTACCTTCAGCATGGCCTGCTGGTCTTCACTGTATTCCACCTGCGCCGTGGACAGGTTGAGGACGCCTCGCTCCACCGGGTCCTTGTCGCTGTTGTAGATGAAGACGTAGGGACGGCGAACAACCACAAAGTGCTTCACCCACGAGTTGGAGCGCGGCTCCATAAAACTCAGGAAACCCTTCTTTGACACGACAGACCTGAGATGGAAATAAATTGAAACAAAGAGAGGGGAATCAGTTTATTTTGTTCTTGGAGCAGTGTTTGGTTTTTTTTCTTCATATTGATCTTTTCTTCTTTTTTGTTACTTCAAGCCGAATTCGTCAAGGTTCGGCGATTTCAATCAATCCACATAATTTCTGCTTGGATTAGAGAAGAGCTGTGTTTGGGCTGCGAGCCACATCTCATATCGACAACGATTACTCCTCCAGTGCGAAGCATCACAAAAGCGCGATACAAAAGAGGCGACATGTCATTCCTCACCCTGGCCTCATTTCTTCAATATCAGGCACCAAGTTGAGGAACTCGTTCTTCCCAGCTCGCGCAAGGTAGGAGGTCTCCAGGGTGGGGACCATGGGGAAGTTTTCATAGTCCGAGCAGGCGGGGCTGGAGGCACGAGAGCTGTTCTCTGGAGTCCTGAGAAACAAACCACACAAGAGTTAACGTCACAGGATGTCAGGAAATCTTGAGGAAAAGCTGGTAAGCAGGTCTGAAGAGATGTTTTACTTCTGGTCCAGGGATCCGCAGCGGGAGTCAGAGAGGGAGGGGCAGGTGGAGGAGGGGGTGAGGGTGGCACTGCTGAAGCTGGTCACCGATGGGTCGCGACCCATGGGTGAGATGTCAGACAGCTGGGGAGAAGAGCATGGAGAGACGGAGATTAGCTTGTGTATTATTTATTAGAGGAATCCTATTTATTGACCAGATCTCTTGTTGGGGTTGACGCGATAATTCAGTGGACACTCTTGCCTCACAGAGACAAGGCCTGGGTTTGGCTCCCTGGATGTGGCTTTTAAGTGCATGCATGCACTAAAAAGCCTCCCTGCATCTCCCTGCACACTTGAGTGTGCATCTCCCTGCACACTCAAAATACATCAGCTTTCCTCTCATAATGCAAAGATCTTTGTGAGTTTAAAAGTTGGTCCTGAATTGCCTGCAGGAGCCAGTCTGTTCTTTTTGTGTTCGCCCTGTCAAACTCTTGAACCACGTGACACTAACTTGGATAAACAGAGTAAGATGAATGATGAATTTCATGTAATAACCTCATAACGTCCTGTGATCTGCGAAATTCAATTCTGAACCTTTACCTGCCAGAACTGCTTGTAATCACAGTTTTCATGAGTTATTAGTGCTGAAATTGTGAGATGCATTGTGAGTAAAGGGTATGCTGTGTGATTTCTCACCTTGCAGTCACTGATGCTGTTGACCAATTGGTTGTATTCACTGTTGAAGGTGTGTGTCAAGAGGCGCAGGCACTACGAGAAAAAAAAGAGGCAACACGTGGATGAGTTACTGGCAGATGAGGAGACGCAGCGTTCTAGGACAGAACAGCCATCACAGTACTTCCTCTAACCTTTGTAGCCAGCTCCTTCTCACGATCCACCAGGCTCTCGATGTCAGCCGAGTCATAGCCGCTGCTCTCGCTGGGCGTGATGGCACTTTCAAAGGTGGTGCTGGAGATTTGCGAGGAGATGGAGGTGGAGGTGGACAGAGTGCCGGAGCTCATGCTGGGGGACAGCGACTCGCTCAGGGACTTGGTGGTGGGAGCCGTTCCCACCGGAGGCGCCTCGCCCAGCTTCTCCCTCAGCAGGAGAAGGTGACGGGTCTTCTCGACCTGGACAAGGGACGGCAAGAGGGGAACCTTTGAAAAGAGGAACCTTTAAACAGCAGCAGCTTCGGTGGATGTGAAACACGGAGAGGTCCTACCTCGTGGAGCTGCTCCATTTTCTCCAGCTCCCACTGGTGCTCCAGGATGAGGCTGTCTCCTCTGGGCCTCCACCCGGCCAGGTTCTCCTCTCCACGCACGTAAGCCACTGAAGTGTCCAGAACCTTCCTCCTCCGCCGCTGCATCCCTGCTCAGGGGAAACGGAGTTTTGCGGAAGATTTACCAAGCTGGATTAAGTCTGAGCTCAGCATGCACAAATATTCTGACTGGTTATCTGCTGTTCAGTTGATATAAACATTTCAACTGCATTATCTTGTCTCTCTGACAGAAAAAGGACCTTTCACTCTCATTACAAGCATGGCTGCAGGTAAAAACACAACTAGAAGTCACTACAGTCTGAGAAGACGTGTTCTATTGTAATGAAACTGATGCTTTTTAGCAGCCAGGGTTCAGATAAATAAATAAAGGGAGAAAGAGAGAAAAGTGCTTCTTAATGGTTGACCCCACTCAGTGGAGGGATTGTCTCTTATCTTTCTAATTTTCTTGTGACAGTCGGTGACAGTCACACAAATAAAATTATCTAAAAACACCAAAACAAAATAACCCAGAATTTCCCTCTGAGATTAATCAACTATTTCTATTCCCAATTCCTCTTTTATGTAATTTTAGGTCACTGTACAGAGTTTCAACTTCATTGTGTCTTTGTTTTCATGTCGTTTTGCTTTTAAAATGACATGAGATCGAGTCTTCTCACCTGGGCTCCCAGAATCAGACATCTTGCACAAGCTCAGCTCGTAGATGCCGGTGACTCGGTTGCTGTAATGAAGCAGAAGAGGTTTGATTAAAAAAAAAAAAGAAGCAGTTGAAAGAAAATACTTTATTTATTCAGAACAATTTGGTGTCACTTCCTCACCAGTCCGGAGTTTTGGAGTATCCGCTCCCGAAGAGGTTCCTGAGAGAACGGGGTGGGGAGATCTTAGCGTCTCGGGAGTAGAAGACCATGCAGATGTCTTTGGTGATGATTGCAGGCTGGATGCAGTGGTCCAACTGTGAAGAGGAGACACAGAGTTAAAGACATCCTGAGAGACAACCTGTTAGAGGACTGCTGCTAACATGGTGCATCAGAGCCGAGGAGCGACCAACCTCCAGGTATGCAGACAGAGTCATGAAGATTTTCTCTCCATAAGGAGTGACTCGGTTGAGCAGGAGGGAGTTATGCAGAGAGCTGTCCCACACCGCCTCGAAGCGATAGAAGGTCCTGAAGAGGGAAGACACACACACACACATACAGAGCAGAGTTGGTGGGGGGGCCTTTAGTGCACAAAGAGTGTGAATGACCTCAACCTGAGACAGACAGTCAATCTGTTACCGATGACAGGAGTAGAACGCTTACAGACCGAGGAGTGAATGCTGTGCCGTGATTGAAGTGAGCGTCCTACTTAAGCTTAGTCATGACAAGATGTGAGGAAACACACCGAGGTGAGACCCAGACAACAAACACATCGGGGGCCACAGAGTGTCAGGTGTCTGCTCACACAGAGCAGGGTGATGATTAACTGGTGGCTTATCCTCCAACAGTAGAGTGAATCTTAATGTCGTGACGATCAACACCAAAACAACTTTACATATCTTAAAAGCAGAAGGATTGGAGCTATTTATGGCTGTTTGTGAGTTTATGTTCTCGTTCTGGGCAGCAGGGGGCACTCTTACCCTCATACAAGAGACAGAGCTGCCCTGCTGGAGTCTCACAGCCTTAGTAGTTATTGAGTTACACAATGAAAAACCACTGAGAGGAAAGCGTTCATTTGGAAATATCAGGGTGCCAACAGAGGATCAACATAGCACTGTGGTTGGAATTGGACTCACAAAAACACAATTAATACAAAAACATAACATAAAAAGTGTTGCACTTGCATTTCGGATTGCCTTTAGATGTCCAACAACAGTTTCTCAGATATTTAGGAGCTAAACGTTGATGGACATGAAGACAGATCCTTTGCAACGTACAAGTATGTAACACAAACTTATTACTATGAGTCTACAGAACTAAAAGAGAAGCATAGAGATCTTTCAGTGAAGGAGCCCTATGTTCTCGGGCACTGGTACCTATCAATATCTTTATCAATAGAAAGCCTGAGCACAATCATGAGTCCAGCCGCAGCAGGAAGAGAAGATCGCACAGAGAAAAGAGAGAAGCACAGAGAGTCAGGCCACAGACACAATGGAGCAAATCAACAGGACAATTAGCAGCAGTGGAAATGGAAACTGACATGCAATGAGATAAATATAAAGACAAGGAGACATGCAGAGGTTTCAGAAGAGCTTCAGAAACTAGTTTTGAGAAAGAAGAAATATGACGGTGACTTAAACATGGTAAAATAAAATCTTGATTGCAGTAAAGTAAATAAAGGCTAAATGAATTCACAGGATTCAGTCAAAACAACAGATAACGCTTCTATCCAAACTCGATCCGTTTATATCTGAGGATCACGTCCAATTGTGGGCGATTCACCTACCTGTTGGTGTTGTGGGACGACTTGATGTTTTTGGCAGAAATTATGTTTAGAGAGAGTACGGCATCAGCTGCACCATCGTCCACCTCTGCCTTGTTCCTGATACGACCTAGAGGGAGACAAACGAACACACCGGATTACTACAAACATCCATCCGTCATCTTTCATCACGTACACACGGCATAACTAGTTTCGAGAGAAAACAGAAGCAGCATCGATATGTCTCCGCTTACCAACAACCAGCTCTCGCACATCCTTCCAGTGGAGTTCGCTCCCCTTCTCGTGGATGAGAGTGACCGTGATCCTCCGCTGGATGCCCTGCAGCACAAACAACAGCCGCTCAGGATCACAGCGACAACTGAAATTAATCTTCTAAATACTTCCTTCACAAGGAGCCATCTGGGAAATAGGTTCGATCTTAAAAAAAAAAAATGAGTGCAAAATTAATTTCATGAACGGGTGATTGCAAACAATGAGCGGGAGCTTCAGTACCTGGTGCAGCAGGTAGGTGCCATGGCAGGGCAGCCCCCCGCTGTGATCCACTACAGCTGGGATGTACCTGTGGACGGAGGAAGGAGTTACAGACAACGACAGCTTTTATTAAATAATACAGATTCAACTGGGTAAATACAAACTGGCACAAGGGAAAGAAAAATCATAACGAAAACCTCCCATTATCTACGTTTGCATTGAGATCTGGCCAATATTACATGCAGGACCTAAATATGATTGTTTGCAGCATCTGAAATTTCACATATTGTCTGTTTTTAGATTGAAACATAGAAAGTTAAGGAACTTACTCTCCAGTGGGCTCCAGCTCGCTGATTTCGAACCAGACCAGCAGGTCGTACTTGCTGACACACTGACCCAGGTTGGACTTGGTGATGGTGTTCAGCTTGGTGGCGGGAACTGGCACATCCACACAGGGGTGTAAATATGAGCAGAATAAAACATAATAACCGCACAGACAATAACTACAGATTCTGCTTTGGTAAATGGAGGATGGAAAGGTGACACAGAGGTGTGGATGAAGTTTTTATTCCACTTGATGTGACAACTAAATAATTGTCACTTGTAAAGCCTAATGATACAACCAAGTTTATCTTCCTTTTTTTTTCCATCTCAGAATGATCAAACATTTGTCAAAGGTTGTTGTTCAACTGAAGTTTTTATCTCAGTATTTTGGCAAAGTTGTACTTTACTGTTAACCTGACAACTTACACAGCGAATAGCAGAAAGCGCCGAGGGCACTCAAAAATATTTAGACATTTCCTCTATAGAGAGGTTAGCCAACCTAAAGTGTAAAGGAAGATATTTTAGCGGCTCTATTTCCACTAAAAATTACATATGAGAAAAATCAGTCGGAAAATGTGGGAATATATTTTTCATAACGTAATATAATGCATTTGAATACATTTTATTGGCTTGATTGCAGGCTGATACAAATTCTGACGCTACCTGCACGTGCAGATCCGTTAAATAACGGTCAGGTGACAGTAAACGTATATTTAAGATTGGTCTGAACACACCGTGGGGCTGAGAGCGGCTAAATCACAGATTACACCTCCACTGACGGCACCCTGCGGTCTGACACATCAGGATTATGTTCCTGTTGAAGCAGCCTAATCTCTGAGGCACACGGTTGACATCCATTTGTGTTCAACGTGGCTGAAAAGAAATATTATTCCAATGACAACTGCTGTAATTAGAACACCAGCTCTATCCGAAAAGGCTTAAGCCTCTCCAGTTTGGTACAGGCCGTAAATGCTGTGTCAATGATCCTCCCCAATTATGATAAACACTGGTTTGAGTATTTTTGGCTTAAGGGTCAGTGAATGCCGCAGATTTACCTGAAGGTGTCAGCGCAGGCCGCTTTCTAAGCGGCGGAGGGGAGGGGGGGGGGGGGGGGCAGGACTGAGCGGACTGGACCTGACTGTGCCTGCAGCGAGGCGCAGCGCACAGAACCACTGCAGAGGTTCATTGTGCCGGCAGTCACACAGAGCAGCACGGGAGCAAAAGCACAGCTTCTAAGTCTAATCGCCACAACACAGGTGCGTCTAATGCCTGGCTGCTGAGCCACTACGCTTGTCCGCTGTACTGACCGTGGTGCCTGGGCACAACGAAAACGGGGTCATTGAGCACAGAGAGGAAGGGGAAGTGAGAGAGCTGTTCGGCCTCGTCCTCCAGGCTGGCCACGGCGGAGGAGGCCAGGGCGTTGGCGTGCTCAGACAGCGTGTCCAGCATCTTGCCGTGCACATAGCCGCTCACGAGGTAGCGGATCAGCTCTATCTTACGGGTATGGTCTGGTATGTTGTGTAGGTGTGTGTGGAATTTGCGAGCGAGGGGACATGTGAGAGGAGAGGGAGTGGTAGAGCGAGGGCAGAATTGGTTAAGAGGATTTACACATTGTGGGAAGATGATTAAATAAGAGGAAAAGAAATATCCAAAGGAAGCAAAAGAAATAAAAATGAAAGAATAGTGAACACATGAGGCATGCTTATGTAATCAGAATGAGATAGGAATTATGCTGGAATGAAGGCGAGTAGCAGAACATACTGCTGCGACAGGAAGTGACGCAGTGACATTGAAATCCTCACCTGGTTTGGACAGGGGCATCGGAATGGGGTAGTATTTCCTCGATGTCGTTGGAGGACTAAAGAAATGGGCAGATATTAGACAACATGACCTGCAGATAAACCAGTTAAAAGTCAAATCTGCTACACAAACATACATTCATTCTCACAATGTGTCTGAATCCCTCAAGTTGCGGAGGTTTTTAAAAGCGACCAACCTGATCAGGTCCTGGCCGTGGAGATGCAGCGGGTGCTGCTGGTAGTGGCCGAACACTTCAAACACAATGGGCTTGCTCTTGATGTACTCAATAAAAGACTCTGTGACCTCCACCGAAATCTGCTCCAACGATAATAAAATAAGGATTAAGTGAACAAAATGCTGCCGAAGCTTTGACACGAGTACATAACTTACTCCTGTACTGTTGAAGATATTCCCAAAAATATCAAATAAACTTTGTGTCTATGAACTAGTCCTTAATTAATTAAAAAATTATAACAAATCCAGCAACCCGGTAATTAAAGGGCCGGTTGTGTGTGCACTCACGTTCTGGACGTGGTAAAAGCCGAGAGGAGACCCTTTGCCGGTGTTCTTCAGGGGCTCGGTGGAAAAGGCCTCGTCATGACGGTGCAGGAAACTAAAGGAAGAAACAGAGTGAGTCTCATCCAATTCTAAACTAATTATCAAGATTATTGCTCAGTGTCCTTCAGCTTATTGACCCGAGATGAGTAGTTTTGCTGTCGCCAGTGTGAGTATAAAAATCCAAACTTAGTATTTTGTCTGGAACTGCAACAAACTGAGGACTCTCCGGATATGAATACATTCTGTTCTCTGCAGTCCTTCATGACTCATTTTAATGAGACAATTGGAGAGGTTGATGCAGATGAATGATTCCTCTTCCTTCTACTAAGAAATCCATTACAAAGACCTGCCCAGAGACAGAAGAACTAAGCCACAACAGATGGCTATAATAGAGGAAGATCGTAGTCAGGTGGAAACTCACTTATGTGTTGGAAATGAAAGAACAAATGGATTTACAAATAAAACAAAAACAACAAATGTGCAACATATTGAGGCCGCACCAGTTTTGTACAATGATGGTTAGTAAAATGTTGCATATTTTCCCTCACAGTGTGTCAGAAGCACATCTCAAAATAATTAAGAATATCATTGTAAAATAATTTCTGAACTGAAATGATTCAAGCATTCAAACTTTTAGATGGTGAGAATTGTGGGATTCAGTAAAACGTATAGAAATTAATTGGATCTTCTGAAATAATCTCACATTTGGATCTTAGATTCTCATGGCTTACAACCAAAAATAATGAAGTAGAGATCATCTTTTTCAATTTATGTGTCACAAATATAAATCATAGTTTTGACTTAATGGAAAGAATGATGGGAAAAGTTCACTACTCCATTGTATTATTTTTTTAGGTTTGTCCACTTTTGTGTCAGCGTATATGTATGTAAAGATGTTGGTATGTTTACGTTTGCATATATTCACTTTACTTGTCTGCATTATATCTTGCGTTTTCCTTTCTTTGTGATTCATTTTGAAGCTTTGGACCTGTTCCAGCGATGTCACAGTCATATTTATCTATTCACATATGTTTATTTTGTGACTGCCATACATTTGTTGGAGGGCACCATCAATATGTTTTTGTTAATAACAGCACAAACTGTCGAAGCAGCAGCGGCCGAGGTTTGTGACTGAGATTTCACACGGCGCTTTTTCGGAATTATGGACTCACTTAAATTGGCAGAAGATGTCAGCATACTCCGGCGGGATGCCACTGGCCTGCAGTACGGTCACACGGAAGGTAAAGACGCTGCCCACCTCCAGCTGGCCGGCCAGGTCCTCACCGTGACTCAGCTTGGTGTCTGCCACGTTACCGAGTTTGAGATCTGGACCAGGAGACAAGAGGGACTTGAGTGAAGATTTATCAGGAATGACCCTCATCAGTGCCTGTACTTGCGCTTTGTGTTGTGCATGTAAATTCTGAGCGGGGACTTGTTTGTGCACATTTTCAAGCTTTTCTTACAAACAGCTTCTTTGTACACATTCCTTCACAAAGCGAGAGGGGAAAAAAAAAAAACGGCACTAAGCCTCATTTCCATAACAAAACCTGTTAAGTCCTCTTTTACATTCAACAGGCCCATCTGCCAAATGTGTTTCCCACTGGGCCAGAGAGGTACACAAAATTTACGAGTGGTGAGGTGAAGGTCTGGCAGCCGTACCCATGTCATTGATTCTGTTGAGCTCCTCAGAGGGTGTGATGACCTCCGAACTCTGACCCTGGCCCTCCACAATGCGAAGCTCCTCCAGGGACAAGCCGGAGCGGGTCATAACCGTGGAGGGAAGGTCATTCTGATTATAGGGGAGGAAACAGAGGCAGGCATTAGCATATAGTTGGAAAAGGGTGACAAAATAGTTTCCATTTACGGCGCAAAATAGCTTGACAATATTTGCTATTCCTTCTCTCTTCAAAAAGTAGAAAAAAAAAAAAAAAAGAGAGAAAAAGAAATCTGACTTCTTCCTCACATTTGATGTAGAATATTGCCTGCCCATTGTCTCACACACCCACACAAACATTGAAATTCCCTCCGTTTGATGAGGGGCTTACCTTTTTGAAGTACTCGTCGTCAAAGGAAATCTTGGCGGTTCCCGACTGTCTCACTCCTGACCCGTAGTCAGGCGCCTCCTCGTCAGCTACAAAGACAAAAACATCCTTTTTTATCAGGATCTTTCACCGTCACGGCTGACTAAACCTGCCGGAGCACATTGAAAAAGGAAGACAGAATCTAAAAGAATTTTCTTCTCTGCCAACACATCTGTGACTTGAAGGACCCTTAAATATGCTGTCAAACGTCTTTAAAGACTAAACTTTTTTCTGTTTATATGCAAGCCATGTTACATGGAGAGTACAGTACACCATAGGGCCTAAATACAGAGTATATAGCATGTCTTCTATCTGCTCTACTACTCCTCCTCATTAAAGAGTCTCATTAATTACTCACCAGCTATCGCCTGGACCCCCACGCGCAGGAAACCACGCACGTCACCCTTCTCTGTTACTATAGCAACACGGTGAACCAGTGGCACAGGATACAGCAGGTTGCTCAGGTACACGAAAGCTCTGAGAATAAAAATGAAAATGGGGGGGGGGCATTGTGATTGCGTGTGAAACAATATTTTCAACGATTTTAAAAAAGACCAATACTTGATGGCATGTGTTTTAGTCACGTGATTGTCATTTGTCTTTTGTTTATTAGAGACCCAGTGTAAGTAGAGTATTAATGCACTCGTGTTTATGATGCTTCTACCTTATCCACTTTCAAGCAATTTAAAAGTGTTCAGCACCGACTACAGTAAACATCATTAGAATATTAGTGACAACTACATGAGGGGACAAGCAAAAGACCAGTGAGGGGGAAAAAAACATGAACATAACATCAAACATGCTTCAGGGCATTGAAATCAGCAGCAGCTCGAACCATCTGCCTTATTTTTAAACATCGTGACAGGGTGATGACAGATCGGCCGGGATGCAGCAGCAAAGGCGGTGAAAGAGTGCCTTCATTGTGCTGCATTATGGCAGTGTTAGATTCTCTCTCATACACCCTCTGACATTTTGTTTTGTGGGATTTGATTTGTTTTGCTGCCCGCCCCTGGTGACCTGCTGCTTCTCCCATCACCTCTTCCCACCCCCCCTTTTTCTTCCATCCCAGAGCGAGGAAGCTCAAGGCCGAGATGAAGCAGCGATATCAATCTGCACGGTTGCTGAAGTCACAGTGACGCAGGGAGCCGAGCTGTTGCAGAGTGCGTCCGGCTTAAATCTTGCGCCGATAAGTCGCCTCACACTTGGATCGGCACACCGCTTCATTTGTGGGAATACGTTTTCGGCACTGATGATTTCAGATGCTACAGCAGCACATTATTTCAACATGAATGAAAACAAACCCAAGTGATCAGAAATAACATGACTGTCAACCACTAGTGAGTTAATATACACAAGTATGGATACCAGGAATATTGTTAAAACAAACAAGGTTAAAGCAAATAAAAATGGTTCAAATACAAATGAAAACAAAACAAAACAAAACAAAAAAAATCAACCAATGTTTAAAAAAAAAAAAAAAACTAATGAAAATGAGCAACACACAGCTTATCAGCTTTGACACAGTGGGTACGAGTATTTCACACACAGACAGCAGTTAACGGTGAGCGCTGCGATGCCGCTGGGGGATGAGACGACATGCCGGGAAGAGGTGGACTGAAAAAGATGGCGGCTTTTCAATTTAGGGGTGAACCTAAATTGAAAACCATCTCATGATAAGCTGGCCTGTGAGCGCAGAAGTATGACTAATCATCTTAAATTACAAAAAAAAGAGTCCCAATTTATCTCCGACTGCTATAAACACACGATACGAGTCTATCAGAAGAGAGGGCTCTGCCGATCATTTATAGGAGATATGATATGAGTTTTAATCGTGTTTCTAAGCCCCCCCCCCCCCCCCCCCCCCCCCGACATGCCAGCTGTTGAAATGATACGATGGCCTATTTAGTTTTTCCATCTCTCATTAGGAGGAACATCAAATTTATTCAGACATCCTCGCTGAACATAGATTTAATCAGTAAACCTGTCAAGCAGCCTTCATAGGCCTCTGTGTTTTTGCACTTTAAGGGTTTGTTCTTACCTCCACTCATTCCTTTTTATTACTCATTTTACACCCCCCCCACATCCCCCAACCCAGACGTCTGTCCTCAATGAAAAGCGGGCGTCAGTCACCAACCTTCCCACCAGGATGAACCAGGGGGAACGGTCGTAGAAGGGGTCCTGGCCGTCGCTGAAGATATCCGAGCCCTCCTCGGTGCCGGCGTCCGAGCTGGTGTCGTCCACGAACGCTTCGTCGTCGATCAGGTCGGACATCTCGCTCTGGCGCTCGTCGGCCAGCTCGGTGATCTCGGAGTCGGTGGTGGAGAAAGTGGGCGAGGGCGTGCGGTCGGCCAGGTGCTCGTTGACGCAGCCGTGGAAGATGGGGGAGCTGTGAGGGCGGGTGGTTTGGGGGAAGCGGCGAGGAAGCGAGGATGGGCAACAATGGAGCAACGGGAACGTCAAAACACACCACAGCAGCTTAATATGACATTTGGTAGTACATCTCATAATATATTATATATTGCAAAATTAATATTTTTTTTAGCCGTACTTAGCAACACTGCATTCATTGAAAGCTATTGCGAACGCAGCAGTGGGTTTAATACCACAGAGAGCAGGTATTAAAGCAAAGAGGTGTCACAGCAGTTTACAGACACATGACCATTTTAAACCAAAATGAAATGCAACGAAAGGATTAACATAAATCGTGTACCGAGTAAAAGGGGATAAATGCCACGCCTTTCCTTACAATTCAACCCCATCATGTTTCTCAGAAAAAATACAAATGATGAAATATCAACATGAGAATGAAGACACACACAGTCAAATGATACAAAGGATAAATAAAAAAGAACATAATGATAAAAAAAAAAAAAAAAACTAAACAAATGTAAATTCAAATATAAAACATGAATACAATGGGAGATGCAATACTGGAAGAAAATGCATCAAATAAAATCACACTTCACAATGAAAATGAACACACTGGGAGGTTCACATGAGCAACAAAACAAGAACAAACAGAAATGATAAAGTGTGACATCCAAACAAGTGACATCATTGATACACGTGACTCTGATGCAAGTAGAAAATTAAAATCAAATATGTTCAGAGAAGCAGCAAAACAGCAAAACAAAGAATATTCAAACAAAAGGCCTTGTGATGTGCAGAATGCGAGTAAGGAGAACGCACCTCCCAACGAGTTTGAACCAGTGGAAGCGGTCGTAGAAGGGGTCGTTTCCCGTCAGCGTGCCTTCGCCGTCCTCCTGGTGCGACGACGCCATTTCTCCGGCGCGGTCGTACATCTCTCTCATCTGGTCCAAGCGCTGCCTGCAAATGATGACAGAGCACGCTTGACATTAGCGGACGGAAGATGAGAATATGCAGCCGTTTGAAGGCTGGGAGGAAGAAATAATGTCGGATGTTTGAATCATCAGGGTTTGTGTTCATTCTTTTTTTTTTTTGTTATTAAAGGAAGGAATGTCTGAAGAGACGGTACTCTGTGTACACGACGGAGGAGAACCAATAGAAAACACATGCATGCCTCGAGAGCACATTTAAAACTGCTCAGAAAGTTGAGCCAGAATCGAACCATGGAAATGGTTCAATGCTCCCCTTGAAAACATACTTCGCGTAAATAACAGGAGGTGGGGGGCATTACTTGAGCTTTTCAAGGGACCAGTAGTGCGTGGCTCCGTTCTTCAGGTCTTGAACCTCGACAGCCACCACGGTGCGGGGGAACGGCCGCGGCTCGCGATCTTTCTCCGGCTCTGACGGCAGCAGCTCGGGGGGCAGCGGAGAGTACAACGTGTCCGTCAGCAGCACAAACTGGAACTGGACCTGAAGGACCAAGGACAAATCAAGGGACGAACACGATCCACAAACATAATGACAACATGCCAAAGGGTGATAGATTTAAAGTTAAGAAAATCTAACAAATCACTCTCTATACTGAGGTCCCTTCTCTTCTCAGAATCCTCTGGCGGGAAAAAAAAATGCTAAAGCATTTAAGCGAGAGTAGATATAAATAACAGACACCGAAAGATAAAAACGGTGCGACCATCTCATGTGATAGTTGATTTATCTGCAGAATCGATCATATCTCACGTAGAAGTGGACAAGATTATAAATCACACCGGTCTCATGAAGGGGAAAAAAATTAATAAATAACTGAGCGGACCGGCTTTTGATGAGCAACAAATTCAGTTTCTTCATGCCGATACGGATCAACTCTGCCCCCGGATACTTTACAAGACTGACCTGTGCATTTAGAATTGTGTCTCTTGTACTTCAGCAGGTTCATCTGAGTATTAAACAAACTGTGCGAGTTACTTTATCTTCCCACCATCATATAGATACTCAGAGGGTAATAAGACAAATATACATGATCACATTTAATAAGTCATGGAGAGTTTTTTCTTGTTGTTGTACACGACGGCCTGAAAGCATCAGCAGACAGCGCTCCCTCGTGACACCTGGACCCACATGAGACCGCCCTCGGGCCTCATGGGGGTTTTGCGTTTGAGAATGTGATGAGCAAAATATAGCATGGCGAAATTTTTGTATCACCGTGAAGAATCACTGCTGTGTGAGGGTGATTCATGTCTGTGTGGCTGCCAGTAACACTGTGTGTCCCGAAGAGAATGGAGAGAATCTAAAACCCAATAAAGGATCATATGATCTCTACCTTGAACAAAAATGAACGGGATGTACCGCGACACGGCCTCATTATGGATGCGGTGTAATGCTGCCTTTTGTATTTTAAGGATATTGAAAGCTGCGGGAGTCGAAAAAGGATAAAGCGTTGTACAGCCTGCAAAACGCATGCAGCCATTTGGTTCTCCTTGAAATAAAATGAAAATTAGCCGAGCTTCATTTTTAAAGGAACGACGTTTACGCTGCAAAACTGCAGGATCTTAACCAATAACAAAAATATCAGTGGAGAATTAGATTTCGTTGAGATGTGGAAAACCAAGTATTTAATTACCGAGGTCAAAGGTAAAGCTGTGCGCTTGGATGGTGGAGGACACATTGCAATGTTAGGAACATTAAATTAAGGAATACTGATACAGAGCAGGGATAGAAAAAACATGGGAACAAACTAATTTCATTAAAAGACATTTATATTGAGCAGAACTGAAGTAAATTTGCGTCTCAGCCTTCCACATTAGTCCCAGTTAATTTAATTAAATGAATTGCCTGAGAAACACCCTATTGACGATTCACATTACACCGTGTTTAATTCAAAATATTCAACATGTCATTTGTTTTTCTCTATATTTGTAAAAGTGAAAACCGACATTCAGGCAGATGGCCACTATGTGATGTATTATTTAAATTAAACAACATTTTGTACAATTATTTTGGAAAGGTTGTGGAAACCCACTGTATGTACATATAAATAAAGCAAAAAGATTACACAACACGAGCTATCACTGCACTCCAAAATAAGAATAGGGCAGCAGGATTTCAGGTGAAAGCTCTGATCGCCCTGTTCAGTTGGTTTGATTCAGTTCAGTTTGCATGTTTATTTAACATATTTTTCAGCTGGTCGATATCTGGTGCGATTTTTCTATTATTTGTTTTGTTTGTTTAAACTGAAAGCTGGAAAAAATGTAATGGATGAAAATTTTTTTGAAACTGATATCACTTTTATAACACTTTTCCACTGCTTCAGCAGGCCCCAACATTTTACAACGTTAACCAGTCACCCATTCACACACCAATGGCTGAAACAGAAAAAGCTCAGGAGACTCACTTTCTTCTTCAGCTCCACACTTATGGCGTTGGCCTCCTTCAGGTAGACGGCGTTCCCCCACAGCTGATCTCGGAGGGAGGTGAACTGGTGATACCGCCACTTCCTGAAGGCCCACTGAGCCAGCTCAAACTCATGCTGGGTCCACGGCACTGCGTGGCGACAAAGGCAGAGTTAGCGCAACACAAAACACACACACACACACACACACACACACACACACACACACACACACACACACACACACACACACACACACACACACACACACACACACACACACACACACACACACACACACACACACACACACACACACACACAGTGTGTATTATGCATGTAAAATCCTGGAGGTTTTTAGCCACTTAAAACCGTCACAGTCTGTCAGAGGCAGTGTTTCTGCCTTTAATCTGAGCGACGACATTCGTGCGTCCAGGTAAATAAGTTTGTTTTGGCTAAACACTGATGAGACCACGACGGATGAGAATTAATTAAAAGTCATCATTAGATATCAATTGATCATGAGGATTGTTCCACTGTGGTGGAGGGTGGATGTTTTATTTTGCACTGTGCAGAACCACACGTGTGTGCTGCAGCACATGAAGTGCTCCCGAGAAGATGTTTGCCAACAGATAATGGGCAACAACACAATAACATTTTGGGTAAAACGATACACACTGTGACATTAGTAAATGCTGTATTCATTATTATTAGTGGACATAACTATGGACTAGTTTTAATTAGTAAGGGATTATTTTTTTTTTCACATTTTAGTCCGAATGATGGTGACGTAACGTGTATAAAAATATACAATACGCACATCCAAGTAGTTTAGGCTCTGGACACAAAATGTAGAAGAAAACACAGTTCATTGATAAATACCTGTGTATTTATACAGTATATTTATAAAAGGTGCGTCCCCCAGAGCTGAAACTCTACACACCTTCCTCTTCTTCCTCCTCCTCCAGCTCTTCCTCATCCGGCGTCTCGGCGACGAGAGAGCGCGTTTCCACCTGTTTCTGAAGTTCTTGCAGCTTACTTTCGTAAACCTGAACGGCCACACAAAGAAGAGGGAGAAGAACATGGAGAGCCGTCCATCAGCTGCAACAACAGGTGGGCTCAGCAAGCATTTAGAGACTTTACTTCACAGCCTCAGATACTTACTGTGGCTCTTAACCCTTTCATTATGGGAGAAGTCCGGGACTTAAGACCTTTGATTAACAGCAATTGACTCGCAAACACAAATGACAGATACTTGGGGTGATACCCAAAGATGTGTTGTGCCCCCCCCAAAAAAAAAATCTGTCCAAACGAACTACAAGAGTCCCAAAAAAGGACGCGACACCAAAGTGGGATTGTAAATATACACGGTGAGATGTATAGATAAATGTTCATCTTCAAACATGCATTAATACATGCTAGGATGTTGTTGTTTTGTTTTTTTTTATATTCTGTATGCAATGCATAAAGGAGGAGTTCAAGCTGGAAAGGAGATAAAATATCAGACAATCTCCAAACCTAAAACAGCATAGGACCTACCGAAACAGACAACTTTTGAACTTTCGAACAAACGTAGGGGATGACAAACTTCTACTTGTTGGAACAGCCAACTTGCTCTAAAAATGTTCACGAGACAATGAAACGTCTTGTTCAGAAACTGCTGAAGTGGAGGAGGAGCAGTGCCGAGTCAACTGTAATCCAATAAGGGGCGCCATCATCATCATCATCATCATCATCATCATCATCATCATCATCCTGGCCATCAGAGCAGGACAGGCTATGGTCCCGATGACCTCATCCTCTTTGTTCAGTCTTCTGGGAAAACAATTCAGCCTTTTTATTCGTCACTGACCTCTCCCTGCTCGAGTCCAACGGGTGGGATAAGACAATAAACCAAATCCTACAAGCCGGTTTAACCGTACCTACATTTACTGATGTGGTATTTCTGTAAATCGTGTGTGGGTCTTTTTTAAAGTGTGTTTTACAACAATGTGACCAAGTTCAATGATGATCACGAGTGTAGATAAAAGCTTGAAATCATCTTGACAGTTGTAAACAGACTATGTGCATGACAGTAATTTATACATGTTGGCAAAACGTTCTCTCAAGTACGACTGCAGATACTCTATAAAAAAAAAAGACTTCAGTAAAAGTAAAACTACAGATCTATAACTGAAGTAAAGCTAAAGAAACTATAGGTCTAAATAGTTGGGAAAAAGTACTTGGGAATCTTTGTCTGGTGGGAACAGGCATAGACACAAATGCACAGCTATTATTATTATTATTATACACTATATTCAGAATAAATGCACCACCTAAAGATTCAACATGTAGAGTTGAGTCAGAAAAACTAAAATGGGTTTCTCAATAAGAAAACGGTGTTTAATGCAGTACAGCAACTCCACAGCACAGTACCGTTACCGAAGAACTCAATTTCTTCCACTAATTCTCAGGTCAATCATTACTGATGTTCTGGAGCTCCCAACATCAGCTGCTTTTTTCATTTCTATTAAACTATGAATTGTCCTCATTGAGGTTAAACCAACTAACAAACCACTTTGTCAAAGGCACGGAGTAAAGAGTTGTTGGATAAATATCATTTCAAATACAGATACCTGAAAAATCTATTAAAGTACAGTAATAAAGTATGTATGCTTCATTGATTGCCAATTTCTTTGTGAAACCAAATTTGAGGTTCATTCCATCTGTAAAGACTCTCAGAGGTTTAGAATCCCCCCAAAAAAAGAAACTCTGCAACCTTAAAAAGGGAATCCCTGGTTAAAATACAAATCTACTGTCTACTTATATTTAATAGTAAATAGTTACTGCTGTGTGATGTTTAAATGTATATGCCTACTTCTAATTACGTCAATAACTGTCAGAAAACAAAACAAAAACAACACAGATAATATAATAGCTGCATTTGGAGCACATCATTTTATTCCATTCATAATTAAAAATAAACCTCCAGCAACAGATAGATGCAGTAGATCCTTTTTTGTTTTGAAACTTGTGAACAACTCTTCCATCGGTACACATCCACATTGAGGCACTTGATGTCGTCACAACAGGAGACTCTCTGAACACAGAGCTAGTTTGAGGATATATGTGTGTTTTTAAAACAGTACTCGGTACAGTTAATCGGATGCGGTTTACTCTCCAGCTTTGCTACTTGCATGAGCACCAGCACATACGTTAAATAAGATTCTTCAAAATGTAGCGTTTATTAGGGCTGAAGACACGGAAGCTACTGCATGCAAAGATCGTCACAGACAAGAGGCAAACGGCGGCTGCATATGTTTTGGTTTTTTTTTTTGTTACAGCATAGTAAGGCAGAATATATCCCATGTCAATACGTCAAAGTATAAAACAGACAACAGTTTGATCATTCAAAGCCCGTGTTTAACGGGTTGATAGTCTCCCATAAAATGTTTGAGAAAAACAATTTCAAGGCTATCTGATGTTAAGTTATATTAATGTGTTTTTTTGTTTTTTTTTTAAAGCTGCATATGCAGGAAGGTAAAAGACAAGCAGACGTGTTACTGACACAGCGGAGTGCCAGCGAAAGCCGAGGCACAAACATCGACATGGGCAGCAGATTCCATACCAAACACTCGGATTCATCTATCCTGATTGCATGAATACCGAGGCAGCTCAGAACAAGGCAGTGCTCAAACTCTCATTTGATATGGACATTTCTCCTCAATAAACATTATGCAAACATTTTCAAGTCTTTGTGCTTCTCCCCAACATTTTTTCAGGCTGAGTCTTTGGGAACCATGGCAACACTCTGTTGGGGGGCATCCAATGGAGACGCGGCAAACTCTGTGCTTATTCAGTGAACCACAAACCTGAAACGTGACTTTTAAGGCCAAATGAAACATGACGCGTGGTTTAAACAGGAGGACAAGAGGTAACTTATGAAATGTTCTTCCCAGCGAGCTTCATCTTCAAGTATTTCAACCGAGCGTTTCTTAGATTTCATTGAAAACGTTTTTTTGTGACAGGGTTTATACAATACATATGATTTTAAGTTACTTGGTTAACATTGGAATTAGTATTTTTTTTTTTTTGTCAACTGATTACACAGTTCATTTATGAATTTAGAAAGTGCAAATTTTGTAATACAAGTGGTTGGCAGTGAGCCCAGGATTACGCAAGTTAAAGTTACACTTTAAATACTTTTTCTCCATGTTATTAAAAATGTTAGTATTTGTTAGGGGGGGGGGGTTAAGAAATTGACTTTTGTTGAAAAACCTGCACATACGCACTGAATCAAAAGAAGGAAAAAAGAAAATGGTGAATGATAAATGCATAGTAGGATTAACATGATGAGTGCATTAAAAAGGCATTTGAATGTGAGAAGACGCCGATCTGATGAGTACATCAAGTAAATCTCATTCAAACGCTGCAGTTTTGAAAGCAGATGCAGGGCAACCATGATTAATTCAACTTTTGGTGAGGTTACAACAACAAAAAAAGTAATAGTAATTTCTCTCACTTATATTGCTCGGATTGAGGGTGCAGATAAATAAATACAGTTTTCTGTTTTGCACTAAAATAACAGTCTTGATGAATAGGACACACTTCAAAAAAATACACAAGTGGCTAGAAAAGATTAATCAGTAATCAATACTAAAAGGGCAAAAAAAAAAAAAAAAAAAAAAACAAACATGAAAATGATTTTGGCAAATCAAAGCATGATTCATGAATTGTCACACATGGAAAAATGAACAGAGCAGGCGAGGGGAGTCTTCTGAAAAAAAAAAAAAGCCTCCTTTCATCATCTCTTGGCTTCAAATCCTTCTGACAGCTCTCCCAGTGTGCATGATGGCAGTACACAATGCAACAAAAACTCATAAAAATGGCATGTAGTATGATATATGATCAAATGTCTTTCTCTATATACGATACATAAAATACTTGGATCAACCAGTAACACAATGATCAAGTGCAAAGTCTGAGTTGTGATCTGTAATGCATTTGCCTCGTTAAAACTGTATGACACGAGTTCCCCACTCCCGAGTTAGACCGTCGTCTCTCTGCTGGCTTTTAGATTGGGAGCAGACAGTTGCCTGCGCATTCGCGGGGGCGCCTGGAAGTTCATTTGATGATTGGGATGGTCGGAGTGATGGTACTGCTGGTAACCCCCGAAGCCGTTGTCTGCATACATCATGCCATTGTAGTGGCAATGCTGCTGCTGCTGCTGCTGCTGATAGTAGTGGTGGTGAGACTGGGGGTGTGCCGGCTGGCTCGGCGGGTGGCGAGGCTGGTAGAAAGCCTGTGTGTGCCTCCGGTTCTCAGACTGCTGCAGCGACTCCATGGAGCCGGAGGGCCGCTGGCGGTGATTAAAAGAGTTGCTGCGGCCTCGCTCGTGGGGCTGCTGGTGTGGGTTGTTCCTGTAGTTGTGTCTGTGGCCCTGGCTCTGACCCTGCTCAAAGTCCTTGCTTCTCCGCTGAACCACGGGACTCGGTAGCGGAGGGCTGATTTGGATAACTGAAGCGGCCATCTTGTCTGCAGCCGGGAGTTCTTCTCCTGCCGGGCTCTCTCCCTCTTCTTCCTCCACAGCTTCTTTGGGCACTTTTAGCTCTACGACCTGCTCATCGGTGATGATGATATGAGTGCCGGGGCTCCACGAGTTGCGGTGCTTGGGGTTACTTTTAAAGGGGAAGCGTAGCTTGCGGTCTTCGGGGGGGATAAAGCGATGTGGCCCGGTGTGCCTGCGCAGCTGCTTGGAGATCTCCTGCTGCTGGAGGCTCTTGAGGCGGAGCTGCTCTTGACGCATCCAGCGCATCTGGGCTCGCTTCAAGATGGAGTCGTCTCCTGCACTCTGGCCCATTTGCGAATCCACATCCTCTACATCAGGCCTCTCGGGCACAGGAGGCTTTCCTTCATGGGAGCTCGGGGTTCTGACCTCGCAAGTTGGGGCACCGTCGCTGGGAGGCTTTTCTTGACCCTCTGGGGTGATGAGCGGAAGGACCTTCTCCATCTTGACCATCTTGTTCCTGAGAGCGCGGATCTCCTCGTCCTTCATGTTGTTCTGTTTCTTCACCTCGTGGAGGATGTCTTCCAGCTTATCGATGTGCACCTTCAGCTCGTCCATGACGGCCCCGCCCGGCCGAGTCCCGTTGGCAATAACGTCTTCGATGCGCTCGTCACCGACTCCCACGGTGTCCCAGACGTCACGGGCCACGGCCCTCCACGAGTCCCGCTCATTGGGGTCCTTCTTGCTGTAGCTGGCACACAGCTCCTTCATCTTCACGATAGCCAAAGCCTCGATTTCCTGCCGCGTGTGGCGGAAGTCGTTGAGCGCCACTTCGTAGCAGATTTCCTTCACGGCCTGGATCTTCAGGTCAGAGATGGTCACCCACTTGGAGTCCTTGGTGATGCGGCGGCGCTGAGGGATCTGGTACATCTTAACTGGCTCGCGTCTCTTCCCACTGCTGGGTAATCCACACTTTCTCACTATGGTTTGCAGCTTGCTGGGAGGTAGCTTTTCCCTCAGGGAAGTGATCAGTCTCCAGCTCTCTTCACAAGACCTCTTATCTGAGTCATCCCCACTATCAGAGTCTCCATCCTTGAGAAAACAACACAGGACACAAACCAAACGGTTCCCAAAAAAGGAGAAATTACAATGGGAAAACAGGTGGAAGATGATAAAAAGATAAGAATGACTTAAAAAAAAAAAAAGGAATGAATAAAAGATGTAAATATGCAACACGGGAACTTCAACCACAAGTAGAGTTAAATAGAAATCTGAGTTCAGAATCTCTAGATTTACACCGTTAAATAAAAGATAACTGCACCATGAAAATATCCAAATAGTTCACATACATCATCACATCATTATACAAGATGTATGGCAACATGCAGTATTTACAGAAGTACTGACAAAACCAAGATAGAGAACCAAATAAATCAAGAAAGAGTGGCTTTCATTGACTTTTTTTTTTCTAGTGTTAATGGTGCAACAAATGTAAACCTACAGTTTCTCAGACAGAGAAGTAGAACTAACATGTTTAGCAATACTGTTCCCAATGTTGCATATTGTTATTAAAAGTAAAGATAAAGCATGTCTATCATGATTAGAAAAGAAATATCAATAGATGATAGTTGCTGATTGGGGCCCTTTTGTTTTTTTCTAGGATTGGTTATTTTTCCTCTTCTGCATTGGAAATTTGGTGATTTGAGAGCTGGATCCCAAACATGCGACAACGGCATGCATGTAAGGCGAGTTTTGGAGCTTTCCCCCTTTAGTCCAGAAGGTTTGAGTGGCTTTAGTATTAAGCGGTGAGTTAAGAGGACAGTACTGTTGCAGTTGAAAGCCAGTAGAGAGAGAAGGCAGAAGTGAGGGTCGGTTAATCCAATACAAGAAAGTTGTTAGTCGAAGGGAAAAAAAAATAAAATGCAGTTTCTCATTTTTTGTAGACAACGTACATTACAGATCACAACCAGGAGGTACGGATATTCGGTGTTGTGTGTGTGATCGATCTACGGCTGGATCCAATATGTTTCTGGGAGTCTGGAGCCCTATGGGTTATCGTGGTTGTTGGTGGTTAGTGGTTAATGGTTGAGCGAGGTAATGTGGTTCACGTGATGATCACAGATGACAAGGTAATGCTCGGTGTGCCACAGGTGCCAGGAATGCTCAGGTGATGTTGCAAAGAGTCATGGAACCAACAAGTCAGAATGTGAACTTTGAGATTTTGTATTTTTGTTTTTTGTTTTTTGTTATCACAATGCATTGTACAAGTCAGCAACTGCATTGAAGAGATGAAACTCAAGAAAACAGAGCAAGAAACTAGAGAAGAAATCTAATCCAAGCAAATCAAGAGCCACTTCAGAGTTGACCAGCTCAACAGCAAAAAACACCGCAACGGAATCCAAAACCCAACCCGAATGAGTAAAGAAAACATGCTATTAACATGAACCATGCAAACGCAGCATCACTTTGAGAGAGTGAAGATATTCTTTTCAATACCGGCTCAATTCAGTTTACTTTGTAAACAATTTCCATCTTTCAGTCCAATCAAGTTTGTCTGCGAGTTGCTGTTTTGCAAGATTCACATCGACTATTGAAGACACGAGGAAAGGGGGGGGGGGGAAACTAGAAAGGGGAAAAGCTATATGTTCTAATTCTGGCTCAATCATGTAGCCACAGGAAAAGTCGGTGAAACTCGGAAAGGAGGCAAGTAAAAGCTCATCTGTCTCAAACCAGGAAAAAAAAACAACCATGCAAAAAGAGCAGACATGCGCCAGGAGAAAAAGTCTCACACACACACACAAACACACAAATCTTAAAAGTGTCAGAGCTCTGAGTGAGAATTAGTACATGTCAGATTTAAACTGTGCAACGAGCATCCAAAACACAAGCTTTCCAATTGTAACTGGCCACTGAAAACCATGCTTTAACTTTGAAATCCACTTACATTTCCCTCAAAATCACACACACAAAACTCAAGAATCTGCTTTAAATTACAATATAAAGAAGGAAAAATGAAACTATAACTCAACACCTAATAGCACCCACTCTGCACTTACAAAACTACAAGACTTCTCAAAAAAAACAGTCTGAAATATTTACATTCACAAAGTGGGCTCAGAAAAAAATAATCCAAGCGGAGTTCAACTCACCAGTCGCTGCTGCTCCAGGAGCTGATCCGCTTCCTCCTTCTCCTTCTTGTACAAAATTTCCATCTCGGTGAGCCTGCGCAAGTGAGCAAGACACATTTGTAAACACAACGAGCGATCCGTACCTCAAGCCGCGCAACCTGGCCGAGCGTCAATAGCGTGAATGAGACGGGATGCGCCACGTCACCTTTTCTCCATTTCCTGCTTCATGTCGATGCCCTGTTTCTCCAGGAGCTCTCGCTGAGCAAACGTCCAATCCACCGGCTCCACGGGGGTCTCGGCAGACGGCGTCTTTTCCCTTTCAGCCCTGGCCTGCTCCGGGTGGTTAAACCGGAACACATGGTTCTTTCCCATGATGATGCGGTTGCCTGACAGGAGGGAGTGCAATATGGGCGCAAAATGAGAAATCAGCAAAGTCCAGAGAACTGTGAACTCCAACGGCTCCCGCTCATGCTAAATTACACAGAAAGTTCAATTATCTATTCTCAGAACATTAAAAAAAAAAAAAAAAAATCAACATATCATTTCAAAGTATGCAGTCATATAGATTATTCAAAGCTTATTGACAACGTTGCCGATAAATCAAGTGACGTACCTGAACGAAGTTGGATTGAGTCGTCAACACGCTTGCCGTTGACATAGGTTTCTGATCCCTCGCATGGCACCAGCATCACAATAACTTCATCCAAAAACAAAAACACAACCAGCAGTCAGTCATTATGTACATTTAAATAAATCCTATTGACAAATGTCTGTTGCCCTTGTGGACATTCAGGTTTTAGTGTTTCCACCTGGGAGTCAATTTGAGTTCATATGTATGCGTCAATTTCATCCATTAAATATGCTCTTGCATTTGAAGCTTAAAAGGCATCTGAGTATAAATAAGATTAAAATATGCATCTCGCCATTCAAATTTATCCAGACATTCTCCACAGCAGGACACTATAAGTCAACACAAGCAAGGAAGCACGTGATGTTTTGTCTCACCGTCTCCGTTGGCATTCCTTTCACTGCGGAAGATGCAGTGCTCTTCCTTGATATGAGCACCACTTAAAACAATGTCCTGTCTTCTCTCAGCGTCCGCCTGACCCACCCTGGAACAAATCACAGAGAGCCATTTTGAGAGCCTCTCCCAACGTACAGTCGGCCATTTCAGTGAAAAGACGAGTGCGGAAGAAGTTAAACGAGGCCCATATTTCCCTCACAAAGTAGAGCGACAAACTCTGAGCAGTGATCCCGTCCCCTTTGGGTGAAAAATGTAACATAATACTCCACAGGAGAAGTCAAGAGGACCAGAAGGACAAAGACATCAGGATGGTAACTTTAGATGGTCACCATGTTGTGATCACTAAAGAGTATTTACACTCCTTGACTCTGAAAGTGTCTCTTGCTTAACATTTGGTTGCAATGCAGTATTTTTTTTTTTTTTTACCACCTCTTCCTCTGCAGCATTTCAGTGAGTCATCATTCAGGTAGTGGTTACCTTGTAATCCCGTCTTTGATGTAGTAGAGCAGACACTCTGACATGAGAGGGTCTTCATTCAGGTTGACCAAGTGAGGGGTCTGCACAGGAACAAATGGTAACAGTTTACAACGAGGTTTGCACTTTTTTTTCGAGCGGACATCATTTTCATACTTTTTTTTTTTCCACGCTGACGTTTTTCTGTAAATGTGATGCATAAATAATCACGTTCACACAGTCCTACACCAAGTCTGATACGTCACAGAGCTACGACAAGCCAACCTAGCAGCTACGCCTCCAAATCACCAACCTTTTTTGGGGAAAACACCCCATTAAAGTCTGTATAGAGATCGCAAGGCTTCTCAATGAAATGCTAACCCATGGAGCGTTGCCCAGCGAAGGGGAGAAAGAAAGAAAAAAAATTTATTCAAATGAGGGACGAACAGATGTGAACAAAAGGAGGAGAGAAGACAAGTTGGAAGGTTTAAAATGTACTTTAAAGAGGATCGGTTTCAGACGGCGAGATTTCCTGAAACCAAACACTAATGTAGTGACAGCTGGTACTGAACAGCAGCCCTTGTCAGTGATTAAAAGCTAACAAACTCTTCTCTCCGTCTCAGTTGTGACTTTACTGGCAAAAACCAATAGACATGCTGGTATGCGCTGATGTTGCTGCTTCCGATTGCTGCAGAGGTTCGGGGGAGTAATTTAAGAAGCCTGGTAGAGAGCACAAAAGACATCTACGCAGCGAAAGGAAAGGTTTTAAATCTCAATACAAAGTCAGCTGTGTAATTTGAACACGACTCCAGCATCGCGAAGCTGATCACATCAGTTAAGAGTGTCAGTTGAACACAGATAGCAAGGACTAGTTAAAAGCAGCAAACAGACAAAAAGGGAATTCAGAATATAGCCATGGAACAGAAATGTACATATTGTTGACAATAAATCACTGCTAAACTTGATGAAGCTGTCGGTTTGAGGGATTCTTCAACTACAGGAGAGGGGCCTTGTCTGCTTATACAAATACAAACAAACCTTGTTGGAAGAAAAAGAATCAAAGTGCTCTTCAAATGGCCGGTCGTGGCTAAGCTGAACAACGTGAAAGAAACAAAATGACAGAAGAGTGGGAAGATAAACAGAATGATGGCGTGAACAAAGGCAAAGCGGTGTCAGAACAGGGAGGTTCCCCCGTGGAGAAAAAAAAAAAAAAAAGATTACATGGAAAGTTGAAGCGAGGAAGTGACAAAGGAAGGGTGTGAGGCGCTGTCACCAAAGGGGGAAATCTGACACAGCGCTTTGCTATCGGTATCCGTGCTTGTGTCTCGTTCACACGGCCCTTAACGTTCACACGGCCCTTAAAAGAAACCAAATTATTGTGGTAGTCTGACTAATGTGACTGAAGGTATGAATGTATAGGGCGCGGTGGGACTGGAATGGGATGGGATGTAAAGCCTCGCGGCAAATCCTGACCCAGAAAGTTAAACGGCACGTGAGAAGGTAAACTGGCTTAAAACAGAGGAAGCCACCTGATTTTCAACTGGAAGCGTCGTCTATTAGAGTCGAGTTTGCTACCTTTCAGCGATAGTTCAATTACACTTCGGTGCGCGTTTATTAGAACAAAGACGGAACGGTCCCGTTAAATGGTTAAGATGAGATGCAACCTACAACTAAACAGAGCGCGGAATACCAACTGTACTCCGTCACGTCGGACTTACCTTTTTAGGAGAGAACACACCCAGAGTGCCTCCGTCTTCACGGATTGCCACGCCCATCTCTGCAAGCAGAGCCTCCCTGATAGAAGGGAAATCATGACATCAGGAAAAGCAATTTATATCGAATACATTCATCAACACAAACATTTTACATGCCGCGGAGACAATTTATTGCCACAATAATTTGTTTATTTGAATCACAGATCTGTTCCCAGCTAAGCGGAGGAGGATGAGCGTTGATGGTGTGCAAGAGTAGAATATCCAATTTGTGAAGTGACAAGCAGATTGGCACCAGAGAGACTCAGTGGACAGACGTGGCTGATGTCTGTTGTCACAGATGAGTGGGTGAAGAGGGGAGGAAGGGCATGTTTGTGCAGCAGAGTGTGACGACAAAGAAGGGAAGTGAAAAGGACAGAATTGGTGCAGAAGAAATGAGACAGAGAGGTGAAGAAAGTGAGTCAGACATCAAAAAGGAATGAAAAAAAAAAAGAGAGATGGAGCGGCGAGAGGTTGTGCGGCGGTGGAGGTATAGTAATAAGGAGCTCTTAAGATGTGTTGTGGTGGAAACCAAATGTTAGCTTGTTTTGAAATGGAAAGGAGTGAGAAAACATGAATGTCAAAAAAAAAAAAAAAGAGGGCGACACACACACACGTAATAAACAAGAACTACCGAAACACATTTTCTCACACAATTCCCCTCCTGTGAGATTTTGATAGTGTTGCATTGAGGTGTAACGCATGAAAAGATTCCCCAAAGGATTGGGTGAGAAATGAAAGCCGGGGATGAAAGGTCCTTTGTCGGACACGTCCGCACAGCTGGTCAGTCACAGCTTGAAGTGGGTGTGAATGTCGCGACTGTTGAAAAGGCTCTGGAAAGTTTACTGATAATGGACAGCAGAGGCGTCGGGAAGATGCCGGGAGAGTTTTACGCCGCAATCAGACCGTCGTGACGTGCATTTTTACATGGACCATCATTTTCCGATTAAGTCTGGCGGGATCTAATGAGGAAGGGCTTGGATGCACACGTCTCCCCTCCGGGCTGATGCGGATGGGAATAAACAGACACTGCCTGCAGATACTGACCTCTCCATGCGGATTGCCTCCGTCTTCCGTAGTTTTTCTTCCCAGGTTTCATTGAGTTCGGCAATAATCTTCTCTGATTCCTTGAAAACAGAAGGCAAAGTGTAAGGGGGGGGGGGGGAGCATTGCATTGGGTAAGCTTTAAACTGAAAACTTCTGGTCAAATGACCTAGCAACAGGTGGATTCAGCTGGGCTTGCCAAACTGGTGGATATTGATTAATTCAGACACAAACGTTGGTCTAAATGTTTAACAAAGTAGAATATCGTGATTTTGGTTCAACATTCAACTGCGTGAGGTAACTATGACCGTCATATGTTTGCTCATCTTCACCAAAAATAGACTGAAACGTCTATAGAATAGAAATTGAGGCGCCTCGCGAGTCGAGCTAAAAGCCAATAAAAAATGAGTCTATTTCGGGCCGATGGCCTCCGTGTTTGCGTTGGTGCTTGACGTCACTGGATGACAGACAGGACTGGGCAGCATGGTTGCCATGGAAACTGCGGCTCCTCATGGCTGGTTTGTTTCAGAGCTGTATGCTACCTTATCAACAGCATGAGCCCGGCTGCTCTGAGTGGGAGAGACTGAAAGCTCGGAGGCCACACGAGGACTGACACGTCACGCGGCCTTTCATTAATGAAACTTATGTGGGCAGAAATTAAACTACGGCCATTATAACATTAAATCCAACATTTATTGTAAAAAATGTTAACCTGCAAAACCCCCAATATAGCTTTTATTTAAAGCTGCTTTGAATCCCTAACTTTGAATGTCCAACATTTTAAAAAATGCCAAATACTTACATTGTTCCAGTGCATTTTTTTATGAAACTTTATTGGAAATTGAAGCTTGCTAAATTAATTCTTTATTACCCATTTATTTATTCATAATTTTTTCTTTTTGTGGGGATTTCTTTGTGTTTTGCACAGTGAGATGACAGCAAAGGGCAGAACAAGAATATTTTAATTGTCGAAGGAGGAAACAATTGTTGTGAAGGTGCTCTGTGCCACAATAATTAATTGAAACTAAATGAAATAACCAAATCTTAATTAAATCCTAAATGGAAGCACAGGTTTTGATGAGAAAGAAACGTGTTGCACACCATCTACTTTACCTTGAGTCTTTCGATGGCCTCCTCTCCTCCAGGGGTGGACATGATGCGTTCCTGAATACTGGTGACTGACTGCAGGCCCCCCTGGCTGCACAGTGAGCCAGAGGACGGAGATGCTGTCAGGGAACCAATAGGGGCTGTGGAGAAATGGCCAGGGCGTTGGTTCTCTGAGGCTATCAAGTATCTATTCTTATTGTTGTGAATGTCTTTGAGGTCTGAGCCAACAGCAAGGCAGGGAGAGAGAGAGAGAGAGAGAGAAAGAAAGAAAACACAGACAAGGGATGGGGAAGGCCCAGGATAGGACAGAAGGGTATAAACCACACAAAATGTACAAACCAAAAACCAAACGGAGAATAATAAAGAAGAGGAAGATGGGGAAGAGAAAGGACAAAGAGGGGGGGGAGAGACCAATGTAAGACACACATTGTACATCAAAGGGTTCAGACAAACACTCGGCATGATGGTCAGCAGTTTACACACCGGTAGTTTATACAGTCCTGTAACTTCACCTCCGTAACCTCCAGGAGGAATATATTTCAGCTTGCGTGCTATTAAACAGTTACCAGAGGACTTTTCATATGCGGGTGAAAATCCCCGTGCAGAGCAATTAACTCTCGACGTTTAATTTCGAGAGCGTACAAATTCAATTCAATTTAATTCAAATTCTTGAACTGTGATGTGAACACGCTGCGTGGAAACTGCTGCCAATGTATCAGATACGGGACGGGACGGAGCTGGAGGGGGGGGGGGGGGGGGAGTCCAGCAGGAGGACAGATGAGAATCATGGACACGTGCTGCCAAAGTTCAGCCCGCAGTTCAAAAGACCGTTTCACTGCATACACACACACACACACACACACACGCCAACATGCACTCACACGACTGTGATAACGGAGCCGGAGCGACCTCATTCAAAAGGTCAAGTTTCTCATGTCAACATAATGACCTCAAAACATCTCAAAGACAACAGTCTGTGATCTCCAGGAACCAAACTACAACAAAGTCGGAGCTAAAGAAGGGGCCAAATGATTTAAGTTTGTAAAGTTTAAGTGGCATTAAAATGGTAGGTGCAGACAGGTTTCGCTCATGATGCCAAACAGAGACTCGTCTGTCTTTAAAGCTTCATCTGAGCACACTTCTAATTCAATCTATGAAACTTACAACACTTTGGAGACACAGATATGAACTAAACTTGTGTTTGAGAAGCAAACATGGATGATATAAATCTAGAAGGTACAGGCTTGGCATAGTGGAAATTAAACTGGGATTGCCAGTGTTATAGATTTATTAGAAAGTGTAAGTCAATAAAACTTTTCTTTTTAATATTTCAAGCGTTCACTTGACTTAAAGTAAAGCAGGTTTTTGGTCTCCCTTTAGAGTATCATTGCATTCATATTTACATACTTTAAAGCACTTCTAACTCCAATTACACACGTGGCTTCTAATTGTTTAGATTATGATAAGAGTAGAATCTTTACAATCCCAAAACTAGTCACTAGCTTTCCGTTGAGTTAATCGGAGGGTCTAACCATTCTATTGACGCGATTAGTGAGGTCTTCAACTTTTCTTGGAAAAAACAAACAAAGAAACAAACAAAAAACACTACAATTAGACGTTTTCCTTTGGTAGAGTTGCTGAGTTAGTTACAAACCATCAATTTTAATTGTATTAAACCAAATAAGTGAAAGAAAGGATGTGTTAGGGATGCTTGGGGATCAATCCAAGTAGAAGGAAAACTATCAAACTAGCTATTCATCACACAAAGCACACACAATTAGTCAACTTGGTATCCATACACCTCTGGGACGACTATTGGGGAAATTAAAAAAAGTATGTAGATATGCACCTTTGTGTCTGTAGATCTGAGCCTCACTTTGAGAGCTCATAAGTGGCATTTTAAAAGTTTGAGCACCGTCAGCTGCTGCGGATGATTAGTGAAAGAAAACAAAATGAAAGGGCAGGAAAGCAGCACTGGTGAGGGAAATAAAAAGCTTGAGAAAGGTGAGTCATGGTTATAAAATGATGCATTTGCACTGGGGGTGTGGAAGACTGACATGCTACTCTAAATACTAGGTGTTTAATGGGGTGGCTCTATTCTTCAAAGTAATAAGTACGGGGGGGGGGGTCTGTGTTTACAGATGCCGTCTCATCCCCATCACTCTGGAAATAACCAAAAAGAAAGAAAGACAAGTGCCAAGCATGCTTTTCTCATGGCATGCTAAATCTAGCCAGACCAGCAGAGCTCCAGCAGCATCACGAGTCTCCTTCTACCAAGCTTTTGCTCATTTCGTTTCGCAGTTACATGCAAAGCTGGCAGCAGATTAACTATACAGGGCAATGGGGGGGGTCATAAGCAAAGTTATCTATCATAGTCAGGGCAATTAGTGATATGCAATGTAGCACTATCACACATATACACACATTTGATTCCACTTCCAGGGCAATCATCCACCATAGGATCAACTGAGGGGAAGCGGGAAAAGATGAGAAGGGTCAGAAGTCAGAACCGGTAGAAATGGCAGGAAAAGGTTACAGAATTGTGTTTTTAGAGAGCTGGGCGACAACAGGGATGACCAGAAATGTTATGGAATGACTTGGTTACATGGTTTTACATCCAGCTTGACCTAATTGAGGCAGGTAACTAATCCCTTCAGTGATTCTGACTTATTAATGGCTATAGTATGACTAATTGACAAGGCTTTAGGCCATTACTTCTGTGTACACACCATGATGCATGGCATTTTAATGGAACAGCCATTTGTGTTCTCAGTCAAACGTGACTTTAAACAAGTTGATGAAATGATTCGTAAACACCTTCTGAAACTACACAAGCTGGTAAAAAAATCCTCCAAATTTGTTTTTTTCCCTTAGAAAACTCGATTCATGTGATAACACACCGACGTGAAGATGTAGACACCAGGAACAAACACTGCAATGAAAACGGTGTTGGACAACTGGGGGCAATGTGACATTAACAAAGACGGAGGTTGTTGCTGCCGGCGGCAGGCCCTGAGGGAGAAGGTGGGTTGCGCAGCCGACTGCAGCAACACCAAACTCACTGTCCAGGATGTCTCCCAGGCCCTGCGCACGCAGCAGCTCCTTCAGACGAGCCACTTCATCCTTCAGATCGCGCACCAACTTATTGTTGGGATCTTCATTGATGACGGCGTTGCACTTGATGTTCTTAGCACGGTCGGCATAACTGAAAAGGAAATTAAAGAAAATATTAATGGGAGTTTAAAAGTTCAGATATACACAGATGCAAACAATGGGCTTGGTCTAAACCGAGGCAGAAAAAAGACACTTTTTAAACTCTTATGTATTATCTCAGAACTATTTTACGATGTATGTATACCAAACAGAGCCTTTATACCCTTGACCATGATGGGTGTGCGCTTTGTAAGTTAAAAATGCTTTTGTAACTTGTAGAAGTATTTTTATTAGTGAAATAGATCTGAATCACTGACCAAATATTAAAAGTCTAAACAGTGATAAGATCTCAAACCTCATTGTTTTGATAGCAGCACCCGTACTTGTTCAAAGGAGCCCCATTAACACAGCACACTAGACTACAGTATACATGTTAATCAAACTGAACGTGAAAAGTGGTGAATGAACAAATAAGAACGGTGGACCTAAGAAGAGAACCTTACCGGAGCGTGCTGAGGGTTTCATCGTAGTTAATGTCTGCAGGACTGAGGGCAGCAACCATAGCTGTCCTGGAGTTTCCACCTGATGGCAAATACAACATTCAAAAAAAATGTGACTGTGACACTAGAGGCTTTTTGAAACACTCAGTGGTGACCTAAATGAGATTAATATTACTTTTATTCATTCAGTGTACATCATATTGCAGCTATGATATGCAGTAGAAACCAACCAAAGAGAATGCCGAGATGGGCTCAAATACCAATTCCACTAATGCAACATTTGAGTTTCATTAGACTGAGTGACTATGTGTCACACGTGTGAGCCAAGACTGAAGACGCATAACACAACTCCCCGTACGTACACATGCCTGAACCGAGAGGTTGGCAGTGCCTGTCTGGTTCGGCTGAAATACAGTCTGCTGACAGTGTTCTTCTTAAATTGACGGAGAGGAATGTGAATTCGCTCCAGCCAGTTTAGCTTTTTTTTTTTTTAATCACTGCTTCGTATTCCATGATCCACATGGCTCGATTTCTCCTTGCCGTCGAGGAATAACGATTTCACAGGTGCATATATAGAGACATAAATCCCAAATGCGTTTAACTTGGTAATGCATGTTCATCAAATAAAGCTTCGTACCAAGATTCTCCCTGAGCAGCCACGTTAGAACGGAGTCTCTGTATGGGATGAAATCCGTCTTCTTCTTCTTCTTGCTCTGCAGCAAACAATACAAGCCAATATCAAAGAAGGAAAAGCACGATCTGATGTGAAGCTTGGTGTTTTAACGTGTAGTATCATGGATGGCAGTAAAGTCTGTGCAGTATTATGTATTACAATGCAACATGACAAGACGCTCAGGTGGGACAGATGAGTGGTCAGGTTAAATGACAAGCACACTGGTTTGATGCACTTTAATTCCTGGACAATGTTTAATTTTTAAGTGTGCTTAAAAGCATGACACTTTTGTGACAACATGGCGGCGACAGAAGATTCGGCAGCTTTTTCGTTTCGTGGTATGATTCGGACGTTAGTGGCCGTGCCGTCAAAAGAGTTTTACCTTGCTGGTGCAGTTATCCTGCGTAAGCAAGCATTAGAAGGACAAGAGAAGAGAGAACAGAAGGGCAGACGTTACAGCACGCCAGGCTCCAAACATCAAGCCCTTCAGAGGGCGGGGTCGGGAAGGAAAGGAGAGGGGGGAGAGAAACGACAGGCGGGGAATCCAACATGAAACACTCACCACTTCGGCCAAGGCAGAGATAACCTTTCCTAACGTGGTGAGAGACTTGTTGATGTTTGCTCCCTCCTGCAAGCACAATTAAAAATACAAGGAAAAGGATGATTAAAGAGTCATGGAGGTAATATTAGCCAATTAGGAGGTTTGTGCAGCTGCCAGGGGAGTCTCACCTTTAGCCTGGTACCTTTAGCTCCAGTGGAATCTGCTCGTTCGCTCCCTGCCAAGTCGACCAGACTAATTTTACTGACCTGGGGGAGGAAGGAGGACACAGTTGAGATACGTCCCAGCTTAAAAACATCACTATTAGAATTTGAAATAAAAAAATCTCAGTCTAGTTTTGTATCTTTTTTACAAAGTAAATTTCTCTTATCTTTCCAATAGGGTAATATGTTGACAACATGAAAACGCAACAATATTTAGGAACAGCAGCACCTGGCTGTTGCACTATTAAGTTAAATCTTGGTGGTTGATCAGGAAAATGGGTTTGGATTTAATGAGGAGCTTTGCACAACACAGTTTTTCTTTCAATAATATTATCACAGGAAAACATTAAACTCCAGCACTGCAGCTCCGGAGGGTCAAGAAAATAACCTAATTAATGCTCAAAGTTTGGTCTGCGGATCTACCAGGCACAGAGTCAACTAATTATTACACAAATAGCATGTACCTGCTATGTTTTACCAGCATGGTGATGAGAAGGATTATTCCCAAGTCATGTAAATATCTTTAGAAAAAAAACTTGAATTCTAAAGTTGAAAATGATGGTCATCAAACAGAGTTGGCTTGATTGTGAGCATCTCTTCATTAGCATATGACAGGAGTCGTATATATATATATATATATATATATAAATAACTTTCCAAAGCTTCCATTCAAGAGAGATGCAGCAAAGCCCCAAGGTGATGGAGAGGCTAAACACAATAGTCATTGTGATCACGGCAACACAATGGTCTTTGTGTTTCCAGACCAAGAGGAAATGCTTAAAAGTCGTATGGAAATTGGCTCTCTTTCCCCTGACTGATGGCACCACAGGACTGAACAAGAATAGGAGGGAAAAATGTAATAAAATGGCGACAGATAAAATAATTTCGAATCACATGCCATGAAACCTTCAAGTGTCCGTGAGTGCAAAAGTTTCACAACGGTTGGACATGAATGGAAAAGTAGTTCCCGCTCTGACCTTTTCAGTGGAGAGGTCAGTCTCGCTGTCGTGTTTCTTCTGTGTGAAGACGATGGTAAAAACAGCATGGGACCTGCTGCTGGTCTCATTCATGTTGGTGGCCGCCACAGTTCTGCAGAATAGCACATTTTTGCCATGGTTAGCACTTGCGAAATGCTATAAATGTAAAACAATTCTCTGAGAACCGCCATCATCCCCCCCGCCCTTCTTAAATTCATGGTCTATTAGTGGAGCTATCAATGCTGGATTTTACCCCCATTAGAGTGAATAGACTGGAAGGGATTACTTTGTGCAGCGGAGGTGGATAATACCGCGAGGACACCCAACACAAAACGCACAAGGCAGACTCAGAGGGATTGTCACAGGGGCGATACGGGCTTTACACTGCATGTTCTAGAAATAAGCCTTCTGAGTCAGCACAGCAAGATTAAGGCAGAGTTCACTCCTCCCCACACAGTCATATATATACATACATGGAAGCATATCCACAAACTACAGAGAGAAATTAATTACCTGCAAGTCAAAAAAACAATTTCCACCGTTATTCACTCACCTGGCCTTGTTTCCTGCATCCATGAGGTCAGCGATGTCTGTGTAGGAGGTGACCGCCAGCTTGGACAGGTCCTCCACGTAGGGCCCCAGCAGCGGGTGTTCTCGGACTCGCAGGTTCCCTTTGTTCTTGGGATTCAGCAAATCTCGCACCCGCTCACAGTAGATCTCCATGTAACTCACCTTGAAACAATGTGAAAGGTGTGACTCCAGTGGTTCGAGTACATACAGTGGACACAGTAGCTTCACGCAAGTCCTTGAGAGAGGGACCCGCTCTCTCTCTCTCTCTCAAGGTTCTGACACAGGAATTCTTTTGCGTATCTCAGGAAACATTTTGAGAATAACTCCCACCCAAAACAAAATGCAGGATGCTTAAGGAATTATGTGATTGATGCTTGACGATTACCAGACACTCTGAGGGCAGGGAGAAGATTCCTCAGAGCCCACACAGCGAAGAAGTCACAGACACAGGTTAAACAAAGGGTTGTGAAGCAGTTCCAGACTCACCTCCACTGAGTAAGAGAGCTCCCCTTTGTTGCCGTCTTCATTGATTTTCTCAAATAGATCTTCACATAGCTAAGAGGCAGCAAAAGACGACATTTTAGTGTAAATCGACTGCATGTGGGAATGCAGAACAGAAGATAAACAGGAAGAGTTCAATCAAAATATATCCGTTCTCATACGTAGCAAATCACAGAGCAATAATCCATTAGACTGTAAAATGCAGCGGGAAATGCAGTTTGATTGAGGAGGCAATACGTTTAAGACTATAAATATAAATGTTTGATACAGCATGACAACACAACGAGAGTACAATTTCGAGATCGGTTGGCGCAGTTTGTATTTGTTGTAGCTTTTAATGGAGGACGCAACAAAAAGCAGGTCAATGATTTAAGATGCCTAATCGAAGAGAAGGCATGTTTGTATTCCTGCATCTAAAAACTGTGCCGATTTGTAGGAGAGGCAGCGGTGGAATAGGAAACATTATGATTAATGAATTTTCAACTCAACACAATATGACAAGACAGTGACATCTCTAACAGAGATATGTGCCTATATGTAGACGGAAAATTATTATTATCAGTGTGGAGACGGCCTCATGTCTGAAGGGAACATGTTCTGACATTTCTTTTGGGTTTTTTGGGGGGACAACAATAGAGGACTGACCCTTTAGTTTCACCGAATTCTGCTCAATACAAAACCTCTGAGTCAAAAAGTAGCACATTACATAGTTTTGATAAGCGACTGCATTGAATCAATCAAGTGAACTCAATCAATCTTGAACTTCTGTGCACGTCTTGACGGATAATGCCGATTTAAACTATGATCTCAAAACCCAGTGAAAGCCTCTCCCACTATCGTGAAAACATAAATTTTATAACATTTATAAGAGGAACTGGATGATTGATTTATGCCCGCACATTAAAATTCTATACATTCCACGTGTATGAACAGTATAAATAACACTGCATCTGTGAGAGTATGTTTCAATCACTGTCGCCCATTAAAAACTGAAAGATGAGCTCTGGAACAAACCATGGGGATGATTCCTTCCTGCCCCTCTTCCTGCTTGCCCATCATGGTGTACGACTTGCCAGCTCCAGTCTGGCCGTAAGCGAAGATACAGACATTGTAGCCCTCAAAAGCGTGCTGGAGCATTTCCTTCCCAATGTCATTGTAGACCTGGTTCTGCGCTGCAAAGCAGGGGTCGTCGGGCTGGGGGAAAGATGGAAATCAGTCAACATACAAACGCACACGTTTTTGTTTTTTTTTTTTTACGACATGACAGGATACATGAAATGTGTATTGTGTTTGTCGCCGCTGCTGGACTCACCGTGGTGTGTGACCAGTACGAGTAGTCGAAACTGAAGCTCTTTGCTGGTTCCTTGGGGGCTTTGGGGTTGAGGATAACTGAGAAGGAACAAAATGAAATACAATTCACTCAAGTGTAAATCATGCGTTAACAAACGTAAAAAAAAGAAGTAGTTTTCAGGTCATTTATGATATGAAATATGTTCTTATTGGTCTTTTTCATCTTCATAACCACTTTGCTTGCCATTTAATTTAATATCAGCTTTTAAATTATTTAGTCACTTCAGAGGCAGCAAGCAACACTTCCACGTATGTTTTATGCAATCCCTTATATAAAAATCATGGAATACTGTTATGTTAGTTTTATAAATTCCAATCTGAGTTCCTTCCAATGTAGTTCCCAGACTATTCTGAAGCAATGTCAGGATGAAGATGTTGTTCTTCCATCAGAGCTCTAACAGAGAGATATTTATAAAGTCAAAAATCACATGAATCAGTGACGAATTATGAGACATCACCAGTTTTATGAGAACAACTGTTGCTTTGACTTTTCGGAAATGCACAGCCGCTAAATCGGGGCTATAATTTATGGTTTACAGGGGCAACGTCGAAAACTGTGAATCAAAACTGTAAAGATGGTGTTGTTTAAATAACACAGCCTCGGCACATCACTTGTTATATGTGCAAATGAAAAACAACTTAATGAAACAATATTTTAACGCCACCAGACCATTCCCCATGGTCACACGCTCACATTTCTTAATGAACAGGAATCTGCTGCCATGCCTGGTATGTCATCCCCTTCAACCATGTTGGTTTGGTACCCCGGGGACGAGTGTACCAGCTTTCACGCTGCATTGCTGGATATGTGACAGCTACTTTACTGCAAGATATTTGGTGATGGCTCTACTGCAGTTGTTTGTCAAGGCTTCCTCTCAGACACACTGCATTTTGATTTGCTCAAGTTTCATTGCGTTGTGCCAAAAAGACAGAGAGAGACGGCTTAGGCTTGTCCTACAAATGCATAATTCTATTGTAAGAACAGGAGGGGGACAAAGAGGGGAGAAAGAGGCCGGTGAAATAAGGGTTTGATAGACCTAAAATAACGTGCGCTCAAGGGGCCTAGCAACGGTCAAAACACAACAACAACAGAAACTCAACATGAGACAAATGGAAAAAAAAAACTGCTAGAGCATCTTACGAACAGGAAATCTGTCTCGGGTATGTGGGTATTTTGAGCAATCTTTTTTTCACTCTTGGATCTGCAGCATTAGCCACAAAAGGAGCAATTAGCTTTGTTTCATGCAAATTTGGTTCTTCGTTAATGGGAAAATTAGAGCCATGATTCTCCTCGACATGAGGGTGCTTGAGAGGTTTTTTGCATCAAGATGTCACCAGCAGAGTGCCTTGTGTGTTCAGAGGATTCAGCGGGCTTATCAATAATGCAGGACCTGTGGAGAGACAGGGATTGCATATCGCCCTCCATGGGTCACATGCCGACTGAAAAGCACGGCATGTCCTCAGGAACCGGAGCACGGACCGCTTGTGCGCTAAATATGTGATGAATACAGCTTCTGTGCTTGCAATGGAAATCAGGTAAATACAGCTTTGCAAAAATCAAAAGAAGGAAAATAAAAAAAAGAAACGATGCATCTCTTTGGAGCATCCACAGCTTTCCCGACCAGGTTGAGGTGCCCGGACAGAGCAGCAACTACCATATTGGGCACTGGAAGAGGATACAGTGAGACAGGTGGCTAAATAAAGCCCAATTTCACCTCTGACCTGCCTCCAAGTGGAAACTGGAGACATGGACGTGAAGAAGTGAAGCGGGACTTTGGTTACCAATGCCCCCTATTCCCCTTTCCTGGAACAATCTGGAGTGACTACTAACGAGGAAGCCGTCTGAGCTCTGAACTTCGCTGTAAATACGGCGAGGTGACGATCCGGAGCCACACGTGGTGGCGTTTGGACAGCGAGCGGGCCCGTGGTGAAATCTTGACTGACAGCACACGATGTGAGCCTTCCTAAATCTCAGCATCTATCAACTTCTCCCCCATTTTTATTCTCTGTCTTAGATCAGCAACATCAATGGATTTTGTAATGTAAAAAAAAAAAAAAAGGCTTCTGATCACAGTGGAGTGACATGGCAGCAGCTCCTGAAGGTGACTCACACTCCTGTGCCCCTGTGGCATCATTTTCCTCGTCGAGTTGCCCAGTCGGAGCGGATAGCTGCTTCACTTCGCTTGGCGTGTGTCAGTGCGCCACGGGAGCGTGTCCCTCATGTAAGAGCCTAAAAAAGTGCACCGAGGGCAAAGGCGTGCAGAGTCGTACACAAATAGAGCCTGGATCTACCGTTAGCTGCGTGGCTAGTGAAGAGCAGAAACGCCACTGATGACGTACATGTGCGTATTGTTAGTATTACCTTTCACTCGTGTTTCTCAAGTTATATATATATATATATAACTCCTGTGGTTTTTGTTTTTTTTAGACTTCTGCTCAAAATGAAAATAAGGATAGATACTTTACCAACTACAAACAAAATACACTGCAATGTAAATAAACTCTAGTAACACGGATCTATATACACCCTTATACCCACACCAACCTGTTCTATTGTATTAAGAGCGGTAAGGCCCAGGTAAATACAGGGAGTGTTTTTTTTCCAGGTGCTCCCTTTAACAGGAAAGTCACTGCAACGTCCACCATGTGCTGGACTAGTTTTCAACTAGACTCCCTCACTGTCGCACTCGGGACTCAAACCTGGGTCCCACGCATTCAGGCTCAAAGACGGAAATCAATGTGCCATCAGTAGCGAGAAATATTTGCAAATAAATAAACAAATGAGATGATATACTCAACAAATTATGAATGAGCAAAAGTAACACCTACCTATATACTAATACATAAATGGACGGATGAATTCATCAGTACAGAAGAGAAAAATATGAGTATATGAAGACCCCAGAGGTTTATTGTTGCCAAGTGTCTCTCTCACAGTCTTGTGTTCTGTGTGCTGCATTTGAATGAAGAGGTTGAACGAGGACAATGTTTCACCCTTTCATTGGGATGCTGACTAAATCACACTGCTTCAATACGTCCTCTCAGCTCAATAGGGACCCCTCCAATAACTCCCTCCCCTGACATCTACACACATCACACAGACGACTCACAGCGGCTCCTATATACCGAAAGTATAACGCAGAAGTCAATGGGCGTGCTTTCTACAACTGGTAAATATTCCTCTCAGTCCCATCCTGGACTTGAAATGGCAGACACATCCTGCTGCCTCGCAAACGCCGTCATCGCTCCGTCTTTCCCCAACCATGGCAACAGGTACAGGAGCAGATTCTGGTTGCCATAACAACCTCAACTTGGCACAGAAGGAGAGGATGCGGCACATCGCGTTCCCCTTTTTCTCTCATTTCAAACATTTCATTTCACTTCTCGGTAGAATCACACACCAAAAAAAAAAAAAATATTTTGAAAGCAGCTTTGCTGACAATTCTAGACCTTAATAGAACAGAGACTATACTGTGTTATGCGTCTTAAAATGTGCAGAAGCAGCGAGTTGTTGCAGTGAGACATTAAGCTACTTATGAAACAGTCCATCAGCAACGTTAGAAAGACTTTCTACAGCACAAAGCCTTTTATGCTTTCTGTAAATGGTAATGGGTAAAAGAAAACAGTGAGCACAGTGCATCGAAATGATAAGCCGAGTGTGAAGGTATGCACCCATTGGCTGTGGACCAGGAAATACTGAAGTCTGTCGGAGTGAGGTGAGAAATTTGACATAATCACGACGAGAGCAGAACATACTGTGTCATCGCCGGGGGAATTGAAACCTCATGAAACGTCTATTCGAGAAACATAAACAGATGACACGCGGCTCCGAGTGGAGGACAAAGAGGAGACTCGATTCTCTCAAGTCCCGTCGCATTTAGCCAGGACTCCTCATTCTGTGAGCACAAGGTACCGGGGGGTGCTATCTGAGGACAAATCAAATGCTCGCTCGTCCAAACCGCCGCGGCTCGGCATTTTCATTTCCTCTTCTCAAACTCACGAGACCGAGAGAAGGCGAGCACTCTACGGGAGCTCGCCGTCGGGAGGGCAGGGTGGATCACAGTCAACCAACCACATCCTGCTATCCAAAAGAACATCACTCAGCTGGTTGTACGCCGGCAGACATTTTGTGCGACGCCGTTTCAACATGGGGCCTATAATCCAGCCAGGAAAGCGGAGGCGCCGTTCAGTAATTGGGTTGTTAGGAGGGTCTCTGCACACCAGATGGGGACTAAAAGCTGGGCCCCTTTCACCTGAGACGAGCAGACAGGCAAGAGTCTAAAATGGCCGAACAGATCAGCCTCTCTCTTCCAGTAAACCCTCAGAGGGCCCGCTGGCGGTTACTTCAAGCGGATCGATGACTGTCTGGGATCACAGGAAGGGGAGAGCGGCTGTAATAAGGGCATAACACAGGCTGTACGAGGAAACGAATGGACGGGGCCCTGAAGGAAGCCAGACTTTCACAGAATATCTGCACTGAATTATAATTAGCTTCTTTCAGCGAGACCGAAATTTTGTAAAGGATCCCCGGGGGGGTGGTCTGTGTGCATGTGAACAGCACCGTGATGTAACAGCTTTCTCATGAGTAGCATTGTTCTAATTATCTTATTGTGGATATGAGGCTCACAAGAGCAGACTCCTCACAAAGTCAAAATGTCGTAAACACCAAAAGACCCACACGCGCTCAACAAGGTGTTTAACAGAAAGAAACAGAACTTTTCCCCTGTGGACACTGTGTAAAAATTAGGATAACATTAAAAAGAAAAGATTGCAAGCTCTGAATAATATTGCTGCAGTTCGCATATAATATTCTTGATAATGGAATAACAATTTTAAACAGATTATAATTCACCACCAGTTCTCTTTAGTTTAAAAGGGCATTAATGGAAACTCGGTTAAATAAATTACTTTATGATCTGATCATTGCCTCGGTTCAGAATAACTTTCTTTTCTTCTTCGTAACAAAACCCAACTCTTGATAGACGCAAGCAAATTGATTCCACCATTATTTCTCAATGGAATTTGAGCCGACGCCATAATTGAATGACAACATGACGCAGACAACAGAAGCCCCTCAGGCCTCTCAGAAGGACGACCTTTTGCCTCCCCATCTCTCCGTTCTTTGTTTCAGGCTCTCTAAATGAGGGGTGGGGCCACTCGTGCACACGGCAGACTCAAATGGTCCTGAAAGCATTTCCACGAGTCGACCAATGCATTGGTTATTGTTCTTGTAAACCCAGAAAATCTGCCAGTAAATCACATAACTCGAGACATTTAAAAATAATCTCAAACCCCCCCCCCCCAGAAAAAACAAACACCTGTTCAACAAGCAGAAGAGAAACTAGTGGAACTGTGAAGCAGCAACGCTGCAGTTCTTTGTTCTAGTGACAGATTTGTCTCATGAACAATCAGTAATTGTTCTTGACGAAGGGAACAGTTTGGTCCAACGCTGCATCTTAATGTTTACAGGTACACGTTTGTCTCTTCATATCAGCAGAAGAGGGTGGAGGAAAAAAGTAGCATGTGTAATCATGAAAGATGAGGCAAACTGATCACAGAAGCCCATAGAAGGCAACATTCAGAGGTGGCAAGTAAAGTACATAAAATTCCTTACTGTTGTGAATTTTTCAGGTATGTGTACGTGAACATTTATTTTTTTTATAACAACTGAACTTCTGTCGGTTTCAAAATGTTTTGAATGGAGTTCATAGGATGGTTTTTATTCATAAAGTTATTTAGCTTCCGACTCAAAATCAAGATATGGTGTAATAAAGCGTTTATCTAAATCAGGCCGACGTAGTATTAATGCGTTTGCACTGTTTATGGCCGCAAGCCACGCTACCAATCACAAAAAGGTTCAACATGGCAATGCATTGTGCATCAATAAAGTTATCTCCCATTTCAAGTTGTGTCCATTTTTTTTTTTTTTTTACTTTTATACACTTTGGGAGCCAGTATTTTGTAGCAATTAACTTAAAAAAAAATGCTCAGTTGATGAGTCAGTTGAAACTCTGGTATTCTATATGGGAATCAACTTTACGTCATGGTTAATTTTACAGCTTTACCAGTCGCATTCACCCACTTACTCACACACCAATATTGACAGCCGCTATGCAAGATGTTCCCACACTGAAACTCCAACTTTAGGATTGAAACGCAACCAACTGAGTCACAGCTGGCCATGTGGCAGAAAGTGGAAGGTGCTTGAAAAACACTTAGTAGACACTGTAGCTACTCAGCCTAAATACATCCACATATACATGGCATGAAAGTGATCCCATGATAACAATATGTACATACATATTTACACACGGCCACCTGTGGCGGGGGTCTGTACGGACGGTGAGACGAAGCAGCTGTTGACCCGAGCTGACGGCGCGAGCGGCAGCGGCAGCAACACCGATACGTTCTTAAATGGGAAGCGCAAAGTCGGTTTTGTGGGGGGGGGGGGGTACATGCTGAGGTGGCCACAGAAATGCACCCCCCGTGTGTTGCATCCAGTGACTTTTTGGACGAGTGTTTGTCATGGCTCGGTTACCAGGGCTGCGGCACAGGTGACACGGTTGTCGCTGGACGCGGCCCAAAGCCGCGGGCTAAAAGTAGCGCGTGAGCACCGCCGAGCGCGTTCGACAAACAGCTGAGCTTGTCGCAGCCACAACACCGGGACATACAAACATCTCCAAAACAGAAACTAAACATGTGGTATCTTGATTACCCCCTTGGATACGCTGCACTTTCACGTGTGGTCGGGGGGGGGGGGGGCGGGGGATTCCGCGAGGCCTTTAATTAAAACCTATCCACACAGCCGTCCAATATTCCTCTTGCCCGAGGACCCCCCCCCCCCCCCCCCCCCCCGTGTCAGAAACGCTGGAACTTTCCAGACGGGCGAAGGAGTTCGTCTCGTCGGGAGGACGTCGTGAACTTTATGAACCCACCCCAACATCATCGGCCCGAACTTTTTTTTCCACTCGCATTAGGAGTACACCACATTGGAGGTATTTACTGAAAATATAAAATAAAAAAAAAAGGAAGGACAAAAAGAATTCTGGTTCCTACTCAGAAGGCCGATCACATCATTTTACTCTTCCTGCTGGGTGAGAGGAGGAGGAGGGGTGGGGGAACAGCACAGGAAGACACCAGAACAAAGCACTGAATGCAGGGTACTGCAGTTGACAACAGAGGCTGCAAAACACATTAGGTAATCTGTTATGACAAGGCTTTATGTGCCCGGTCCCCTCTATCACAATGACCCTTTTCATGCGGCCTCACACCCCTCCCCTTCTTTTTCCAGAGAGAAAGACACGTTTGGAAAGAAGAAACTTTCAAACTGAAACGTCTGAAGTCAGCAAAATGTAAAACTTGAACAAGAAACAATACATTAAAAAGTAAAAAACAAACAAAAAAAACACCAAGTTCATCATTTCTGACAAAAACCTAAGCGTAGCTTAGTGGGAATTTGATTTGAGCAACAAATATGGGCACGCATGCCATGTTTTGGGAGGAGGTATTTTCATGCAGCTGGTCAGCAAATACTTTTAATTCCTACCACCTACCAAATATAAGAGGATTTTCTCAGAGCTTTCTGAGTGATGGGGCTCGGACATGGCGGCCAATGTCAGAGCAGGACATCTTGTTTTTCAAAAACACATTTTTGATATGATTTCCCCCCCCCCCCCAGCTTGGAATAGTGTGTTTTCAAACAACACGTCAACAAATGTAAAACCAAACCAAGCCCGAGCAAGAAAACACAGAGATGACTGAATAAAGACTGGTGATAAAGTTCAAAGATGTGTCAGTGTAGGATTATTGACATTTTCCCTCTAATTGGGAAGCCCAAAAGCAGGAAAAGTGACACATTCGAACAAATAAAATGACTGTGCGAGGAGTTGCCTGGGTAGCTAGAAAGCAGTGGGAGAGGGCACAGTCCTGGCCTATACGCCAGCTGTTCCAGCTCTGACTACCGTCTATTTATACAGCAGCAGATGGCAGTTAGTGCTTCGCATGCCGACAGACTGTCAGTGACAGGAAGGAATGGACGGATTTCAGCCGCCCAACCTTTCCGCTGAACTCGTAGCCAAACCATACATTGCTCCCGGCCCACAGACACCGATGGCCACAGAGGGCTGCCAGTGCGTTTTGATATTAGCAGAGCACAGACAGACTCACTGAGTCCAGGATAACAGAGAGGCTTCGAGAAGCCACCAGACAAGAGAAAACGTGCAAAGCCAGCAGGGCTTCATTCAGGAGCTAAACAAACAGCCAAGCACAAACAAAGAGAGTGGGATACCAGACAGCCTCACAGGTGATGACACGGGGAGGGGGGGGTTAACAGCACAGGGCACAGAGCTGCGATGAAATCAAAGATGGAAAAATAGAAAATGAATAGCAGTTTAAAAAGCCAGCAGCTTCAATTTGCCAGCTGAATTTCAGCTTTTACAGTCCCCTTTTTTTAACTGGACAGATGTGTTGCTCTTTCAGCACACAATGGCAAAGGTGGAGCAAGATGGTTGGATATTAACTTCCTGCAGGTGCTGCCTCTGAGGTCAGAAGCCTCTGCCCAGACATTGAGGGTCATGAAAAGTAGCTCCACCTCAGCTTTAGAGGATGGGGTGTATTGCACTTAAAAAAAAAACAAAAAAAACCCAGCTGTTAATGTTAAATAGCCGTATGTGGCTGGCAGCTGACTATTATCTGCAACAGCTTTGTTATAATCATCCTCATTTGTTGAAAAAGGAAATCCTATCATTGCACCAGCTTTATTGCTCAACTTTGCAATCCTGCATTGCTATGGAGGTTAAAAGCTTTACGCTGTAAAACATTCAAGCGGGCAAGTTGTGCAATAAGTAGAAAAATTCAATTGAGCCAATAGCTGAATTAAAGAACAACTACGAGATCGTTTAAGCTTCTGATTGCCTAACTTCATAAACAACACCTCAACATGACTACAGAGAATGCAATTAATTTACCATTTGGAAATGTTGAACCCAGTGTCATAATGAGCAATTCTTTGATGATTGCTATGTGTGAAAAAAAAGTGAAATAATAGTATGCTCAATCATAGTATCCTATAAAATATAAATTTTTAACAGGAAATGGTGATGAAACATCTTTACCAGAAAAGAAATGCTTATTCCAACTTGGCAGTTTGACTTTAAGATTGGTGCCTTGCCCTTGAACGCTTTGCAAATATCAGCCATTGCTCGCCATCATAAAGTCAATTACAAGAGAAATATTGACAATCTGCGATGAGGTAATAAACCAGACAACATTAGATCTGCAGGGGGGGGCATTCATTATAGATGCTGTGAATTCGTCTTCACATGATGGATAATGACCAATAAGTCTTTCATATTATATCTAAATTATGATTTTTTTTTTTTTTTTTATTAAAAAAATTGAGCAGCTGAGTGAGAACGGCAGTGTGTAGACCAGGATGTGCATGTTTTGGAAATAGCAGAGAGCCTTACATTCACTGCTCGCAACAAGCACCCATTTCGCAGAGCAGTGACCTGGATTTCCTCGACTGGCCTCCACACAGCAAGCAAAGTCTCATTTTAAATGCTTTCTGGGTTTACGTAAGCGACGTGACATCATTGCGACAGAACACGCACATGCATCCAAGCAATTCCCAAGTGTTTTTCTTCAATGCCCAGCTTAACAACAGCTAAACAAAATAAAAAGGCACAAAAAAAATGAGGCACTGATGTATGCCTGAAGAAATGTCAGATGACTAACATCTTTCATCCTACATTTTCTCTGTGGAGGGCGGAAATATAACATGCGAACCCGTGTGAACCTGTATGTGTGCTTGCATGCATGTCTTCGCCAGATAGTGTGTGGACAACCAATGATCTTAATTGCCTGCACAGTGTTCAAACGGCTCCATTTATGGAGTCGCAGAAGATCTCAGCGGCCAATATGAAAGCGAGGTCATGCTCTTGCGTGCTATCAATTAGGTTTTCCAAAAATATTGTACTGCCCAGCTGAACCCATCCCCACTTTTTACTCATTAATAAAACACAAAATAAGCATTATGCCTCCCAACAAGCTACCCGTGCCTGGACTGCAAAGCTCTGTGAATTCGGCCTTCAGACTGTGGGAGGAGACTAAACAATACAGTCTGGAAGAGAGAGAGAGAGAGAGAGAGAGAGAGAGAAAGAGCGAGAGCCATGTCAGTGAGGGCACCAAAACTGAAACAAAACCTCCTATTGAATGTGGGAAAATCCAGCCATTTCTCCCAACTTTGGCAACGAACCAAAGAGTAGGTGAGGAGTACATGCCAGGACCGCTTTAACATTCAAACAAACATGCCTTTATTTAGCTTTTTTTTCTTCCCCCAACTGCTCCTTTTAATCACAAAATCAGGGCTGAGAGGTGTCGCAACATATAAACCGTCATATAAACAGTGGAGTCCATCTCTGATCTTCAATTTGACAAAACATTACAGTGACGTTTAAAAACTGGCCAGAACGGCCACTCTACTCAACATAAAAGATGATTAGATGATATGATTTTAGAAATGTAAGCGCTAAGCAGTTTCTAAAAGTGCTCAAGATTCTAGAAAGCGTTTTATTTTGGCTTTCGTTGACCTGCCGATAACCTCGGAGCAGCAACCCCCTGCCCTGCAGTTCACATATACCTGCTGAACCACGCGTGAGCTCTGATCTGTGACCTGCCTGGAACATGGCCATGAAATATTACTGGATTAGCTCTCCAAGCCGTTGCATTTGAGCTGTGTGTGTGTGTGTGGGAGGGGGGTTTAGTCTTTTAGCCAATATTTTTTATGTTATAAAATTGGCCGTTTGCCTCATGATGAACTCAATTCAATAAATGAGTAACTCAAGAAAGGTTATGTTTTCATTGCTCCAAACTGAGGCTTCCGTCATCCGACGGCATTAAACTCTTTCATGCAGTTTCAACAGCTGCTCGGCCTGTATTTACAGCTCGCTAATTAGCAAAATGTCTCAAGGTGACTTCCATTTTTTCCAAACTGAAGGTAAGTAGCCTGTAGGCAGTGCTGAAGTAGCTTTTCAAGTTCTCTGCACTTGCCTTTCTGCTGGCGTGCACACCTGTGCAAATACATCAAATGTCAGGTTGACAAAAGCTGGTTGGAAGAAATCCATCATTCAGCTTTAAATTTGCAATCCAGCCTCCATATAACCCCCCCCCCCCCCCATCAGTGAGACCTCCTTTATTCAGCCTTATTCAGGTGAGAGGCTACAGCTTCACAATGTTTAGCTGAGTATGCCAACAAATATTTAAACAAGTCTAAACATACAACTGAAGTAAAGGAAAAAAACAAGAAACCCTTAAGAGATAACAAGAACAACAAGTGCAGTAACAGATGACACGACTCCCACACAGCCCTCATCTCAACATCAGTGATTATGTCTGAAAACAACCTAAAAGGAATACATTTACAAAGACGCAGCAGCAAAATCCCTCAAGTCTCAGCTCGTGATGGCCCCGATTTTGGGCTTTTAAAATAATTGTGTGAAAATGCAACGCATTATTTGTCTGTCGACGCCAAAGATCCGAACAATAGCTGCGCGCCGACAAAAGAACAAATATTATAATGGCTTTGGTTTTATCTGAAGAGCATGATCGTAACGTCTTTGTCAGCGTCCGTCGGCCCGACGGAAACCTCATAACGTCCTCCGCTGTAGTGTTACTGTATGTGATGCTGCCTCACGCTGCCCTCCACGTGAATCGCGCTCGTGCACGACTTCCAACGTCTCCGCTGCTGCGGCTGCGTTCACATTCCCCTCCCCCCCATCCAGTCGGCTCTTCCAATATCCCGCACTTTGTGCAAAAAAGGCTCACACGGGGCACCGAGCTTAACCATACACTTAATGGGAAACTATTTTGTGTCGATGACGTGGGTGGGGGCAGGAGAAAAAAAATCAGCAGGGGCCATATCCACAATGCTGACTATGCATTTTTGACTGGCTCTTGTGCACGAGTCCAGTAAATGTATTTATACAGCACAATCAGAAACAAAACAACAGCTGATCAAATCCTGCAAAGTCAAGTTTATTTCTACACAATCATCTAAAAAGACAAACAGAGTCTTGTGAGAGACATGAGCACACGAGTACAGCGCTTTTCCAGACGGGCTGCTTTTTGGCAGACGTAATACCTGACGTGTGAAAACATCTGGAGCTGATCCTCGAGCCCTCTGATGTTAACAGGAGCGGAATGCCAGCAAAAGATTTAGTTATCCAACCTCAGAGTGACACCAGTGGACTATCATGTTGTCCTTCCTTTTTTGAAGTCTGGGGGTTTGTCAAAGAAGGAGGCATTTCCAAGTTTTTATAGCGCAGGCAAAATGCTGACCTCTGAAGTTTTTACAGTGTGCGACAAAAAAATAGCCTAAAATATTTAACGAATCAATGCTGCTGCACCAAATCAAAGGGGAACTAATTTTTAAAAGGGGGCAAAAATGGAAGAAAAGGATAGAAAAAGTGGATAATGATGCGTAAACATAGGCAAATCATGAAGTGAAGTGCATCAGTCATCGACAAAGCCAAATCCACTTCATTTTGAGGAGGTATTTATCACTTCCCCCCTCTGCCACAAGTACATTCCAGCATTCAGCCCCTCAACATGTTTGTAGCTTTTTCTCATTCAAAAACATACATTAACACCAAAAAAAAAAGAAGATTTGTGCTGAAGCCACACAGTGGTTAACACTTCCACTTCCAGTTTTCATGTTTTCCCTATAGTATGCGGTTTACCTGCCCAACTTACGGTTAATAGATCAATGATTTCATTCATGCCGATCGCATTGGCCACATTTGCTCTACAGAAGATTACAATTTTTGTGGCTCTGATGGACGAAACAATGGTCATCAAAGAAAAATCTAATGAGGGTTCTTGTCAACACAACAAACACTGTAGAAACAAGATAAGCATTCATCCACGCAAACACATTTATACAGTTGCCATCGACGCTCCTCAAATGTAACAAATTCACTATCAATGAGAGCTAAACTCTTAACATCAAACAACTTTCTAAAGTGACACCAAAAACCTCAAAGACAAGAATACCGGGAAGCAAAGCAAAGCAGAGCAGAGCATGTGATTCTATGAAAAGGTAAAGTCTAAGAAGGGGGGAAGCTTTCATTCATTTAATCACAATGTTTTGGCCGAACAAGAGAGAAGCATAAGGTAACAGGGATTTGTTTTTGTAAACACTACGTGCAGTTATCTTTTCTTTTTTTTTTTTTTAATGATTATTACTCCTTTATAAAGACGGCAGCACAGTAGATCAGTGATTAGCCTGTTTATTAGGTTGCTGGTCATTTTTATTTAGATTGCACAAGTGCAAGATGTACCCTACATTTCACCTGGTATTATTTAGGGTAGGTTGAACCCTACACTAGCCCGAGGTAATGGATCTACATGGGGAGATTTGTTTAGAGTGAGCTCTACAGTCTATTCAGGTGTACAGCTGAGGCAGATTATACTTGTAAAATTAGGTCGTTCAAAACGTTTAGTATGGGTGATACAAAAGGCAAGGTTAGAAAAACAAAATTGCTGCAATTGTGTAACTCGGAAAGATAATTCTACTAAAATGGCCCGTCCCTTCAATTTTTTATCAGTTTATCCCTTTTTCTCTGAAGTGCCTTTGCAGGTCAGTTCTTTTTAAAATCTGGTCCTGCACGTCATGCATGATGGTCCTGTGACAAAGCTCAGGCTGGGAACACAGACGTCCGCCTGTCCTCCCTTCTCATTCGGTGGTCAATCTGGAATGTGGGAGTCCGCTCTTGAAGGCGGCTTGGACCGCGTGACGACCCAAAACAACTTGAACGTGAGGCGAGGAGGAAAGTAACGCGTCGAGTGGGAGTCTGTGGGCACGCCTACACCTACAAAGGTCGCAGGGATTATGGCAGCAGGGCGTGGTGACCTGGGACAAGCCAGCGGATTACCGGCGCTAATCAGGTCAATCAGGCCCGTCTGCAGGAGGATGACCATCCTTCACCCACAGCTCGCCATAATACACCCCCCCCCCCCCCCCCCCCCCCCCCACTTGTCCCACCAGCGTTGTCTTCAATGACCAGTCGTTCACATGAGACGGGTTCACTCAGTGTTACATCCACGGTGGTGATAGCGACCTTCTCTGTGTAACCGATACTGAAGCCAGACACACTTGTCCCTGCAGGGTTGTCAGAAGGTCACCATCCGCTTAAGCTCACACTGAAAACATATCCGGTAAAATTGCATCTGAAAGGTGAAGGTTTAATTGATGTGGTGACGACCTTCATGAGTGAGTCTACTCAATCGTGACGTTTGCGAGACTGTTGGCCTTGGAAACGAGACCTATTCGTAAACCTTTACAAACACCAGATAACTATGCTTGTATAAATTTTAAATACTGACGATATGGGAAAAAAATGTTCCACAGACAAACATTTCATCTGAGCAGGATCTAAAAACCACTTTCGGCGATACATACATGAAAGGGTGAGGGCTGAAGGCTGAAAGGGAACATAATGACACATTGGTTACATAAGAAGAAAAAGACTAATGTGAAGAACACGTCGGGGTCCAAATGAAGGCAGGCTTTTGACCGCCCTGGAGTTATTCAACATTTTGGAGGACCATCGCGTACCAAACGCAACAGGCCGTGGCGTCACCTCTTTATAATTACATTAGCTCTGGTATGTTTAAGAGCCTGCTCTGAAAAAGGCCTTTGCTTATTTCCAGTCTGCCTGTGGAGGCCTTGGACACGTCTACTGCACGTCGGATAATCAATTTGCTACCCCCTCTGCCTGCACCCTATCCTTGACAACTCTCTGTGCATGGTAAAATAGGAGGGGGCGAGCGAGGGGGGGGGGGGAGGGAGAGAGAGAGAGAGAGAGAGAGAGCACATCCTGCCATTGCCCCCGGGGTTCTGTCTTTTTCTGCACTGTTGACATATGCACATGGACGGGCACAAATGCCCTTGAGCGAGTCACAACAATAAGGGGAGTGTCACGGCCTTCCATACACACACATCTGCCAAACACCTACGAGCTGACCAAGCAACTCCAGAAAGCGTCCCATTTCCATCAGGCAGCTTTCGGTCCCATTTAAACGGCGAGCCGCCACTAAAGAGCACCCTAAAATAATGCAGGCACACTCATCCGTGCGGAAAACTGTGTTTGTTCACAGTACCGTATTAGTAAAGACTAAAGCCACATATTGGGTGAAAGTGTGACATTGTGAACAGAGTATTTTATAAACAAACATGGTTGCTTTAATGAAGAAACGACAAACAAGTTGATGGCCACTTCTCCAGCCTATTGACGGAGCTTAATTGGGAAACATCAAATGTACACAAGACAAGAGTACGAACTAAAACCTGTGGTAACTAACTATGTTTAAATAGGCCCCATCTGTTATTGGTTAACAGATACAGGCTCACATCTAGAAGACAATGAGACCTTACAACCCTAATTTTTTGGTCTCATAAAACTGAAATAGTAACTGACCTGCTGACTAAGCTAGACGATGATGAACAGAAAGTGAGAAGATCTATCCCCCCACAGCAACAGAAAGATCAGGGTTTTGCAGCGCGTGTTAAATAGTCTCAACACTATGACCCTCCCAAATGTTGGAGCAACTCAGTGCCATTCATCCTCGCAGCGTCCTAATAACGCAGCATTCTCGGCATACCATCTGCAACGAAGTCCTGATGAAGGGAGAGTATGGCCGCCTGCCAGCCTCCCTTTCTGCTCTGCAATCTGCCCATGTGATAGGAGCTAGAGTAGGCAGTGCTGCAGCCTACTCCTCCGTCCTCACGCTCACACACTCGCCGAATAAAAAAAAAAAAAAAAACAACCCAAAAAAAGACTGCATATTCCTCCGCAGCTCTGCCACGAACCACGAGTCACCCTCCAGCTCCCCCCCCCAGTGACATTGGAATAATGAAAAACCCGCAGAGATATGGAGTCAAAGTAGTAAGGATTTGACACAAAGCTTGTCTTTGGTAGAGTGTGAGAGATAAAGGACAAGTGAGCCATAACTGGCAGGGGACGCTTGATCTTATGGAAGATTCATATAGGCTTATTCTAATGAAGTCAGTCGACTGACAGACTGAACTTGGGAGGGTCTGCTGGCGGAGCAGGTTTCCGCCGCGACACGTCGTCTTCTTTCCGGGTCGTTAAATGTTTCCATGCTAACGTCAGGGAGCCCGCGTTTACCTGGCAGCTGAAAGGTGGACATGCAGCACAGTCATGACTAAGGAGGCAGCGAGCGCTTCACAGTGCCCGATGACTCACAGTCACAAGCGAGCAGGTTGAATCACACAAGGCTACAAACCACATTTGGGTCCTCCAGTAGCTTGTCCTCTCATATAATCCATCGATTCCACATAAGATGCTACAATTGAAGCGAGGCCCTGCCGCCTGCTTGACCAGACCACTCGACATGTGGACAGGCAGTGACGAATGATTACAATATATACATAATGAGAATATTCAATATTTCTGCAACAAACAGAACTCATAACGTTAAAAAAAAGACAAGTTTTGGGGTTACGTTTATTTTTTTTCATTGAAAGTTTTGTTTCACAAGCTGGTAGCTGGAAGCTGATGTGCCTCAACAAAAAAAATTTATAAGTGACAATTTAAATCAAAAATCCTGCGAATATGTTGAGAAAAGTGAGCAAAGCTGTTGAAACCACCACAAACAAATCATCCTTTGCAAATTAGCGGTTGTAGTATCTTGTGAAACTGAAAACAACAGCAAAAACTGTCATCAAGTAAATGATTAACTCTCTTTACAAGTTTATATGCCGAGAACACGCTCTTCACAACTGTTTGTGTACATTAATAACCTAACCTGTTATAACCTAGCCACCAACTACAAAGTGACTCCTATCTATTATGGAGTTCAGACTGTGCCATAAAGGCCCAGATGAATCGGGGGTGTTTGTAGGGCAGGCCGTGTGACGACCCTGGATCTCCCAGCATGAACCAACTGAGCATTTCTCACGCAGAGACTCCTCAGGCATGCAGACCCCTTCAGAGGAGGAGGACTTTCCCCTCTGTAAGCCTTTTATTCTCTTTCAGGCTGGTTGTCCCCCCCACCCCCAACCGTCCACTATTCAGTTTGCTCATTCTGCTGTTGGTTGCCGAGAACCCAGAAGGGAAGAACCATGTGTGGCACACTAAAGCCTCCTCAGCAAACAAGAGGCCGGCACAGACCCAGGACGTGGCGGGTGTTTGGTCTGTGTGGGTGTCCCTGTTGTACCACTTACTTGTACTGTTGCCTTGCATCTGAATGATACATTTCGAGTCCTTGCTCGTCTCCCTGGTGTTGAAGGGCCGGACTCGAACGGCGACTTTTACAGACGCCCCGGACATGTTTGCGGGTTTTAAGACCGTCTCCCCTGTAAGGTTCCTTGTAAATCCCTCCTGGAGGAAAGAAGAAAAAAAAAACACGCCCACTGTAATGCACTGACAAATTAAAGAAGCCAGATTGTACAAGGAACACAATGCAATACATTTTTGACATCAAACACAATGAAAGGCCTACCCCTCCCAGTCATGACAGCCTACAACAAATATGGCCGCGACCAAAGCCTCTGTAACGCTTCAATATTTTTGTAAACAGCAGCTGAGCAAAATATTTACCAAGTCAACAGAGGATGCAAGGCGGTGTATTTAATTCATATACATACAAAGTACGCTTAAGGAGCGTGCTAACGGGAGCAATGTCAAACGGAACAATGGCGTTTAATGCATAGCTTAACGCATTAACCAAATGTAACGCAGGTTTCCATTGCATCTCTTGTAATTGAAGCTACACACACACATACACACACACCGCAGACGGTGACTACATAGCTGAAATATCTCGTGTTTTTCCATGTCCTTGCAGTCAGCCATACTTGCTGAGGCATACGCCCATGAAATTCTATCTCCCCTATTTGGTGTGTGGGCTGTAGAGGTGGGGGGGGAGAACAGAGATCCGGGCCTGTCTTGTCTGCTAGCATCCAGCACCGATCAGCTCCGTGTTGGTCACCGCCAGATAACAAACATCGCGTTTTAGGAATTAACCGAATAATTCAGCGATATGTGGAAGTAGGCTAATCCTCCGCCGCTGCATGTGGCAGGAGAGTTTTACATGCTTATGAAATCTGCACACACCGGCCAGATCTGCTTTGCACAAGGAGGGTCAACATCGCTTGATATTGAACTCGAAAGGCGTATGAAGCGCAGAAAGACAACAGATGTGCAATTCATATATATATATATATATATATATATATATATATATATATATATATATATATATATATATATATATATATATATATTTGTATTTTTTTTTATTGTGGAAAATAGCGAGGAGTCATGTTGCGTTTCCAGATGGGACCCGTGTGCCCCCCCCTCCCGGCACGGAGCTAACCTCCATTCTGACCGAAATACACACAATATTCACTCGTAAAACGTCAACATTAAACAGTCAGTGGATCTACCGTGAACATTTTTAACGATCGGAACTGATGCGACGTGAACGTTTAATGACTGAAACGGACACGGACTGAGATCACACACACACACACACACATATACACACAGGCCAGCTGGAGTTCTGCAACACCAACCGAGTGCTGAACAGTCGCGTAAAACACACATATACACACACAGGTAAATTCAGCATTTACATTTTTTTTTTTTTTAACTCACGTTTGGAGACTTTTGCCGAGACAGCGGGCAGAAGTGAACGTCAGCTCGCGGACGCGTTGTTTTTTCTATCAGAATCTGGGCGCACGAAAACTGCTATAAAGTCCCGTTCCGTGAAAAACACCCATCATAGCGGTATCCTCCGCCGGATTAGATTCGTGGTTGAAGCGACGCCTCCTCCCACGGTTTATTTTCACCCCCGTGGTGATTAAAAAAAAAAAAAGGTGGACGTCTAAACTGCACACTGGCGAAGAGAAGAATTGATAGATTGACTTGATTTACCGAAGAGATTACGTCAACTCCCTCTCCCCCACGCGCTGACGGACGGGCACGACGGACCAATCAGCGAACAGACAGCGGTGACTAATGTGTCCGGTAGCCAATCAGAAGCCAGGACGCCGGGACTACGGGGAGGGGGGCAGTGGGTGGGGCCTCCCTCCTTCTTCGAGCGTGACGCCACACTGCAGGATTTCTATCCACCGCTCCCCGCACCGCCGTCACCGCAACACCCGCCGACGCCGCACAGAGCGCCGTTTAGTGGAGAGGTGAACGCCTTACACCTGTCTGAAAACATGGAACGTGAATTCCAGCTGGAGCGTCATGGTAATTATAAACTCCCCAAATGAAATCTGAAGTGAGCTGGACCCCTGACCTCTGTCATATACACTGAATACTAAATACACTTTTTGGACAACTTAATGTTTTTTCTCTCCAAATGGAGTAAGAATTTTTTTTTTCTTTTCATCTAATATGTTTACAAAATCTCAACAAGTCTGCTACACTTACTAACATACAACAATCCCAAGAAAATTAATATCAAATGGTTGTTACTTTGAGAGAGAAAAAATTGCTGTCGATGTCTTTGCAATTTTCATAACTGAATCTGACCTTGTTGCTAACCCTTTATGTGTGACACTGCTGGTCGATAGTTATTGTATATTTTCAGCTAAAAGATGCACATTTTATTGCAATAATGTGGAAAGCTTCCCGCAACGCCGGAGAAAAATACTCCCATGTTTATGCAACTCACTTACGTCCAAAATGTTTTTCGGCTTCATAACGTCTCATAGTGTGCAACAAATTTTTCAAAGATTTTCAGGACAAGGAGAGGACTTTTATTTATGAATGAACTTCCAGTTCATCTTTATGCTCCCGATCAACTGGGGCCGTTGCCAAGTTTAATCCATTAGTTTGTAGCCGTTTCAGCATAGGAATGACGAAGCTCCATCTGGGAAACTACATTTAAAAACTGACGCGTTTGTGTTGCTGGGAATTAGCGTCAGTAAAATAGCTCTGTACCATGAATACAAATTACCGAATTGGTCTAGTGGGCGAGAGTGTCTGTAGGAAACAATGCGAGTTGAGAGACAAAACACACACAGAAGACAGTTTGACCCAAATCAACCTTAAAGAGTCACACAGCAGTGACAGACAAAATGCAACAAAGGCGGCTCCCGACAAAGACAGTCAACAGACGTGAAATGACTGCAAAGACACACAAAGAGATGCAGATGGAAACAAGTCAAAAGACACACAAGAGTGACACAAATAAATGCAAGATTGTAAAGAGTTTCGGGGAGAGAGAGAGAAAAAAAAAGACAAAAACATAAAATTCTCAACAAAGACTCCAAAACACATTAACTGGAGTCTTTCAGTCACTCACTTCTTGCCTCAGTGCAGGACAGGTAAGGAGCCTTATGCTGGTCTTTGTTTAGGAACTGTTACCGCTTGTGTAAACTCATCATCCAGGCTGTGCTGTTTGTCCGTGATATGAGATGCTTTTATTGCAAAGGAACATGTCTTGACTTTATTTTATTACGGACACTTTATTAGTTCAGTGTGTTTTGAACGCCTGGCATTTCACTGGGTGAAATATTCTAAAATCAACAGAGAACAAGACCTAATAGAACCCATTGAGCCTAAGGGGTAAATAAGCAACGAGCTGACATCATGTGCATCATCATTTATTCAATTCAAAATCCTAGCTTCCAAAAACAGGTATGTGGTTCAAATAAATCATTTCCTGTACAGTTATGGTCAGCAAGGTAAGGTTAGGTACAACGTCATTTGAAAAAGACCATGTCGAGGTGGGTTGTCTTTTTAAGGGTGTGCTCTTAAGATGGTGTTTTCTAGCAATCATGCTACATTTTTTCCCTCTCCTCTTCACCTAAACGGAGGTTACTTGTCCATGAGGCGCTTCCTGACTTTAGGCCATGCACACACACGTATTAAATTTAGTCTATTGAAGTCAGCAGGGGGGGGGGGGGGGGGGGGGGGGGGGGGGGGGGATGTGTCTGCAAAAGGTAGATTTGAACATAATGAATGGTGGCAAGTCACTGCGTCTCTTCCTATTGTACTCAAAAGGAAGCCGACATTAAGGATTAGTTAACGTTAAGCTACAATCTTAATGGATAGTCCCACTTCTGAGCTTAAATCTATGAGCACAAGCAGTATGTGCCTCAGCTCCGGGACATCCACATACACGTGGACTCAAGTTTTACTACTGTCACAGTCTTGATAGAAGAAACTCAAGGCTAATAGTTTTAATGAGACTCCACTCAATACTCTAAAATGTATTGGCGTCTATTCTCCCTCCAGTACTTAAACGATTTTAATGAGGTCAACGTACACAATACTTAAAAGAAACAAGAACCGTAAAGGAATATGATCAATGAAGTGTCTGAATGCAACTCGCTGGTGGAAATTTGTCTGCAGCATTGTGACGCATTAATCCTTGTTAAATATATGTATATATATCTGATAGATATTTATATATATACACAAACTCATGAGAAAAAAAAAACTTAAAAGTCTTAACTTTATTTAGTTTTTAGAACCATGATAATGGTTTGAGACAAAAAGGGCAAATGCAAATAAAAATCAAATCCTCCCCCCCCCCCCACCCACCCCCTCCCATTCAAAATGTTTCTTTTGTTCTTGTCGTTTTCATTGGTTGTAGTGACACTTAAATCATCGGATTTGGACAGATCCTTTAATGACGATGAGCGAGCCAGACGTTGGTGACGTGATCTTTAGGCAGGCCGTCCGCCCTGTTTCTCTCTCATCCAGACGTGGATCCTCTCCTTCAGCTCAGGCACTGCAGAGACGACAACACACTGTGAGCAGCAGCTCAGAGAAATCCCTCTCAACATATAACAGGTGACCGGCCAATTTGACATCTTGCTGTCCTGAGAGCAACTAACTATTTCACTGCTTTCCCCCCCGTTTCTACTAAAAAGAAACAGCCGAGCTGTGTCCCCAACATGCAATTACCAGCTAAAGAGCGCGATGGTGTTACCTGACTCCAGCATGCTCTCTGTGAGTGGCTGCCTGTTGAAGGGGTCGGTGGGGGAGTTGAGCAGGTGGCGCAGGATGATTGATCTGTCCATGATGTTCCCGGAAGGCAGCATCACAGGGTCAGTCATCAGCGTGTCCATCAGAGGATCTGTTGCAATACAGTCACATGCATGTTTTTGCAGCCGTTTAAAAACGGGGATACGGTGCAAACGTTCTACTGAGTGATGTGATTTTTTTTTTTCCTTGTACTGCAGTGAAACAGAGAGGTTGTTCCACTACTGTCTCTCCCTCACATTTGTTTTTTAAAATATTTTATTTAAAGCTGCTCAGTGGGCTACTAATTGGGTTTGCAGGATTAGTATTTGAATGAGCTTGTATGTACCCTTTAGTTTTCACTACTACTTTTGAACTAAAAATAAATAACATAAAAAGGTAAAAAAACTAAACAACTTTGGTCATAAAATATCGTCGTCAAATCAGGCAAGACTTCATGACCCTGAGAAATGTCGGTGAAATGTCAAATCCCCCAACTTGTATGAACTTGAATGCTTTACATGACAGTATTATTGGTGCACAAGTGAAAACAAGAATAAACAAAGTATGTAATAAATACTAATTATGAGCATTTGTGTAAAGCATGCCCTGCAGTGAAATGTCACTGGTTGCCCCAGTGCGTTACAAAAATAAAACCTGGCGTGGGAGATGTTAAACCACATAGACAGCTGATACTGGAGGCTCCTGTGCGGCACACTCCCCATTAACTGTGGTGGGCTGGCTGGCGTATCTGGGAATCAAAGGAGATATGCAGACCACGTTTCTCCTTCCAGATTATATTAAGTCTGTGGTTATAGGATAGCTGCGCTCTAAGCCGTCTATATGGCCTATATGAGCTGCAAAATCCACTGCAAATGTCTGGAATCCAACAGCAACACAGGCTCCTGAATATACTGTCTGTCAGTGGCTGACCCGGGGTCACGCCAGAGAAGATGATTCACTCTGTGCCAAAGACTCAGTGGCTTAGAAGAAAAAACAACACAAATTCAGGTGTTAAATCCAAATACGGAAGATTTCTTTGTTAAAAAAAACTTTAAATACTCTGCAATTCTTTTACGGTGTGGTAAAGATGGTCATGTTTAAGATAAAGTGAAGCACGGAAATAGATTTTCCCCACATAAGGGACACTGGTGAAACACGCACCTTTGAACTCGTCGGGGGCATCGCTGTAGTCCATCTCAGACTGCGAGTTCTTGGCGACTATTTCCTCCACCTTTTCTGATAGCAGCTTGAATTTCTCAATGGCGATGGAAGACTTAATACCCGCCTTTCTCATCTTTGAGATGACCTCTTCGAAGAGCTCACGGCTGTATGACCTCTGCAAGAAGGTACAAATATACAGAAATATTTTGTTGAGAAGAAGAGAAGAATATTGCGCTTACCATGCAACTTTCCAAAATGTGTGCAGCAAGCGTACAACATAAAAACACTTTGAACCTTTGAACATGTGAACTGATATTGACACAAGAAGGAAAAAAAACAAAAAAAACCACTTTAGGTTTCACACACACAACCAGAAACCATGTGACAGCAGATGCGGTTTGTTCTTCATCAACTCATGAGAAATATTTAGTCACTTTCTGTCTTTTGCATGTGCGGTCTGGTAGGAAATGGTTGTTGCTGACAAGCGACTGTGTTTGTTTGAGTACAACACTGCTTTGCATTCATCAAGCACAATAGGGGATTCATGTCTTCACAGCAACAGATGATCAACCACGATGCATGCCCATAGCCTTTCCTCATGACGAGTCAATACCTTATTGCATGTACACAGAAATGGGCTTCTTCTGAATAAAAAAAAACAACAACCAAAAAAAACACACTTTTTGTGGATAAAGTCAGTTCTAACCTGGTCGTCTGCAATCGCTTTCGCAAAGCGGGCACAGTCTAGCTGCAGGTAGATGTCAGTGAGCTGGTCTAAGAGCTTCTTGGGCTCAAATCCATACTTCTCGGGGTTCTCAACTTTCAGGTCCCGACACTTGGGCCCACAGAGCTGCTGCAGGTTGAAGTTCAGCATGGCAGCTAAACGAGGGCCCAGCTCCTGGAAGAAGAGGAAAAAACAAAAACATAAACATTATACAAATACGACACATTTTCTTCACAAAGAGCACATGGTGTGTGAAAAAAAAAAAAAAAAAAAATGTCCAGTGGGGACAGAGACACTCACAGGCCTGAGGAAAGGTTTCTGGACCTGCTTGGTGAGGATGTGGAACATTTCAACCGTTTCGGTAGCCAGGGCCAGATAAGAGCGAGACACACGCTCATCCTGAGTCAGCTGGGACTGGCGGCTCTGTTGCTGCTCCTGGAAACGCACAAAGAATTCTACTTTGCTCTTTTCTGCCACATTTGCTTGGTGCCAGGTTTCGCAGCTCGGCAGAAACTGCAAGTGAGGCGCGAATATGCTGCAGGTCTCAAACCGTGTGACCTTTGTTACCGTTTTGTCTTTTGCAAGTTCGATTTTTGCGTAATCCTTTTGGGACTTTGCTATGTAGTTCACATCTGCCTTTTTATGACCTCATTCAGGTTGTTTTTATTGCCGACAGAATACACATAAGACATAATGGTGAATAAACACAAAACCCTGTGATGGCACACACTGACCCTCGGCAGCTGGTCCCATTGCTCCTTATTTTTCATCTCTTCTTGAACCTCGTGGATACGCTTCAGGGACTCTAGACTCTCGTCTAACAAGAAGGTGGTGTCATTAATCAGCATGTTGATGTAGCGCACAAACTGCTTGCCAGAGCTGAGGGGGGAGGAAGAGGAACAAACAAGAGGTCAGAGAGGAACTGAAGAGACGGCGACAAGAGTCAAGCTTCGGTTGTTTTGTTCCACGTGACCAAAGCGCTCGGTGGAAACCAACTCACTTGAACTCCTCCATGAAGGTGCCATGGTGGGCAATGTTCTGCCAGAGGCTCTTGAAGATGGTGCTGATATGGTAGCGTATAGTGAATTTATCATAGAACTCGCTGGTGGCACCGGTGTGCTCGACATCTGACCCAGAGAGAAAAGATTTTCAGCGCAAATTGAAACGATTACAAGTTGGAGCCATGAAGAATAGCATGCGATAAGCACTAAATTCCTCCTTGAGCAAGCCGGCAGCCCGCAGGCAGCGTCACCTGTGTAAAACTTCATGAGGGCAGGGACGAGCTGTTTGACGGACAGCGGGTGGTTCTCCATCATTTCCGAGAACCGCTGAGTACGAGGTTGTACGGCGGGGTTAGTGACGAACAGCACCTCCACCAGCTTGGCGATAAGGTAGGGGTTCCTGATGTAGTTCTGACTGCAGATGAACACCACCAAGAAGGTGACTATGTCCTGGACACACGGCTCGTATAAAACCTGGGGCGAGTACCTGGAAGAAAGCATGAAACAAAGAAATCATACTCAGCTTGAGAATTTTCATGACGGCAGATTAAATACGGTATAACACAGTGATTCTCAAAAGTGTGGGGCAGGCCTCCGTTACGTCCGCCGCAAGCTGCGCCATTTCCGGCCGTCCCAGATGAAAGACAATCGCGAGAGAACCGTGGCGATATCTTTGGTCTTGGCTCTAAATCAGCAGTCCTACAACACTGTCAGGCCGGTTGAAGGACGACCACTGTCACGGTCTTGCCACAGAACATATAATAAAACTCTGACCGTGTCAGAAATTTGGGATGATTGCGACTACTGATCAGCACGACACTGCCGCTAAACCCAAATAAATGCTTTGTGGCTCCAATGGGGGAAAAATGCCTCAAAAACAGTCACGTACAACGTGATCCAGCTTGCGTTTCCATCATATATCATCTGCCCAAAGGTTATTCGACTTGTGTTGTACAGTGTGGCTAGCTGTGCACTTATAAGATTGTTAAAATCGCCATTTGTAGCCAACCTTAAGGGACACGAGGAGACATGGGTCTTATCCTCTCACTCATCGATATGTTTTATGAGGCAGCTCTGGCTTATCTGGTCAAACTGTTCCATCTCCCACTGAGCCCCAAATTGCTTCCAATGGAAGTTGAGATCCACACTTTCCATGTAGAATTCGTCACTGAAATTGACATTTGTAAACGAGGGAAAACCGACTTACTGCACAACAAAAAGCAGGAACTCTGCCACATCTTCAATGTAAAACTCTGGCAGAGCAGCAAAGCTTTTGGGAATCTCAGGGTTCAGAGGCAGGTTGATGCTGTGTGAGGAAGGAGAGGAAAATGGTGAAACGGCAGACTGTGGGTTGGGGGGGGGGGGGCAACATTTGTTTCTTTCACATCAATACAAACGGAAACAAACAGCAACCTGGCCAGTCTGTGTGTGTGTGTGTGACTTACTTGGGGTACTCGGGGTCCACCATGCGAAGAATGAGCTGAATGACTGTGCTGTAAAACTGCAGACATCTGCGGAGCAGGTTTTCATCCAGAAGGCCCACGTCAGCACAGGCTTTGGCTCGCACTAGTTTCTGACAGGACAAAGTCACACACCACAAGGATCAAATTTCTGACAATATGCTCGACTGCAGTGGTTCAGCATCTATATTAGCGTTAGTCCAAGAGTCAATTCATTTTCATTTCCAAATAAACTAAAGGCTAGAGACACATTTCTGCAGTTTTAAGCTGGCGTTTGAGTGGTTGATCAACGAAGGAAACAAAAGCTGCTGGGTACATTTTTTGCAAAGACATTCAACTCACCTTGAGCTGGGTTTTGCAGCGTTTGAGCATCTCTCTGTGTCGACTAGCCAATGGAGAGTCTTTCCATTGGCTCTCACTGTTTTTGAGCTCCTCTACAGTCCTGTAATGTGAAACAAGACTGTTAATCCAAACACTTGTGAGAAAGCTACGAGTGTCTGTGTAGGTGTATGTGTGTGTGTGTGCGTGTACCTGTTGAGTTCACGAATAGCCCGCAATCTGCGGATGTAGCGTCGGCAACCAGGCAGGATGGACAAATGGTGGGTGTGAAGCGTCAAGAAGAAACACTCGGTGGGGAACTTGGGCTCTGTAAACTTAGCGGGGTCTTCATCTGTCAACGTTCGCAAGAAAAATTCACAATCTCAATATAGAAACTCATTTGTGGATATGGCAATGTGTCGTGTCACACCACGCCGCGCAAATGTCTGAAGAAAAGCCCGAACAATAAAACACAACAGCTCTTGTATATTAATAAAGTAACTTATTCATACGTCGTTGCATTATATCCATTTTTCATGTGGAAATATAAAACAATATAAATTGTGTCTTTGCGTTACACATTGCCGCATGTTTTTTTTTTTTTTTTGTATTCACATTCGATACATGTCCCATATATTAATTGAACAGTACAAATGTTATTTCATTCTCCATATCAACTTACGCATTTCAGTGAGCCAGGTCTTCAGCTCCTCCATGGTGGCTTTGAGACGAGTCTCCTCTGGGCTGACGACAAGGCGACACCGGGGGTGGAAAATGTAGTAGGGGTCTACCGTCTCCAGCTTGATCTTCATGCTCAGCTGTTGCAGCACCCACAGGAAGTTGAGCATGAAGCCATCTGTTGACACCAGCTTGTCATCGGTCTGGGTGAAAGGAGAAACTGCTGCATGAATAATTTCAAAACTTCAACATACACCAGAGTGCATGCAACAATATAGAAACAGTTTTTTTGTTTGTTTTTTTAGCAGGTTTGACATTATATGAACATGATTGATATACTAGTTTTAAAATGGAGCAGATAAAATTATACAACGTTTCAAAGGGGAATAAACAAATTACCTGCATCTGGGCTTTTTTCACATTGTAGTTGACTAAAGCTGCCATGTAATTCAGAGCTAACTCGCGTGTTTCTCCATTTAGCAGGATGTTGTGGAGGACCTTGAACAGGTCACCCTGATGAAGGAAAAAAAAAAAAAATCCAACAGATTAGCTGCAAGGAGCAGGTATTTGAAAACAATGAAAAGTGCAACGCTCACCCTTGCGGACTCCAGGTAGTGCTGTAACGACTGGCTCACAACTCGCGTGTTCTCCATGGTGATGGCTGGGCCAGAGAAATATTTATCCCCTACTTTGGTCTAAAAAACAAACACAAAATACAACAACTTACATTCCTGTAGTAGTAATATAACATGGCTTATTATCATTCTCATTTTCAAGCATTTAAAAGTGACTGGCAGTTAACAAATTACAACAACATGATATTATTAAACCAAGAAATGACAAGACGGGGCTTTACGACACGTCACATCAACTCACATCATCTTCAGCAAACACCGAGAGGCTGAAGAAGGCTCCTAGGTAGGACAATCTCTGGACTTCTCTGCCACAACCGGGGCTCAGAGGTTTCGGACTCCATAGAGGCAGGGATGTTATCTGCGAAGAGGAGCGAAAACAAAAACGTACATTACATCGCAGGCTCAACAGGAACCTATAGTAGCAACAACATCATCTTACTATACTGCATTGTGCTTTATTGTTTACAACATGTCGCCAAAGGGTCGAATTCCTCTGAAAAAATTTTTTTATCAGGAAGGAAGCAGCTAAAACAGATTGATTCAGTTTTGAACTAAAATACAGACCAGGCTCCTTTTGCAAACAGACATTTGTCTCAGCAAATGGGATGAAATGACCATGGTGACACAAGGAAGGTAACAAGAAATACAAAAGGTACTTTATTACAAATCTCAGACATACTCGCAGGTAAGAGTTAACATGCTGTGAATTGTTATGACCAGAAATGACAGAATAATGTGTGATTCAGCATCAAGTTTGCCGGTAACTTACCAAACTGCACACTGGGTGAGTCTTTCCGAACTTAATTTCACAAAGTTCAGCTAATGCCTGTTAAAACAAAAACAAAACACTGATGCACATCTACTTGTTCAAATTAAGAATTTGTTCACATATTCATTCTTTAGCTGACATGAGGTCAAACAGACATTTGCCTCACCACATCACTCTTAATACGACTAAAATAGCTTCCAACTGTGGCTGTAAAGTTCCAGCCTGCGCAACATATTCTTACCATGAGAGGAAATTTAAAATTATCACTGTCAAAGGAACATTCTTTCACTGCGAGAGCGAGCCCATGGAGGATAGGAATGAAGATCTAAAACACAAGATGGAAAACAGGGTCAGTGCATTTCCAGCACATACGTATTTCAAAGTGAGCATTTTGCTTGAAGTCATGAAAATCCTTCATCATTTCAGAAGGTGTTGCAGCGTGGCTGCCCTCTAAACATGATATTACATCATTCATATACCCGTGTGACGGCAAGGACAGGGTGATTTAGAATAATGGTGTATGTCATTAACAGATAAATTGCATTAAATGTGCAACTGCGACATGTTATGTATTAAAATGTAGGCGGGGTTGAGAGCGCCGCAGATATGCGGCGTTGCAACAGTAATCTCAGCTGGTGCGGCCGATTTGGACCTTATGAATCCTGTTGTTGTTTACATACTTCGCTTTGCACTCGTTGTTTTGTTAACTTTTGGTTTTTTTTGCAGCCACAAAGCTGCAACTTACATCCTGCTTTATCTAAGTGTTTTGGGGCACTGGATGAAGGCAGGTCATACCGTGGACAGACCGCCGTTCCATCACAGTGCTCAGAATGTACTAATCATTAATGCGTACGTAGATGAATTACCAACCACTACAAAAAGGGCATATGGTTTTATTCATCTGATTTTTGGTTCACTTTCCCACCTGTCTGAACATCTCCTCCTCCTGGTGGGTAATGCGCACCAGCTCCTGAATAAAGCCGAACGGAAGGTTCCGGCACAGCATATAAGGTACCAGCAGAGACTGCTGAAGAGGGCTCCTGCAAGGAGGAAACAGCCAGAAGAGACACTTTTGGTGAAATTAAATAAATAATGTGAAGGTGAAAGAGTAGTTGCCACGGAGACGGGAGAGGAAAAGGGAACAAGCGTACGCAGACAATTGAGATAAGAAAAAAAACAAAACCCAAAAAAAAAACAGAGTGTTCGTCAGTGTGTGGTTTTGTTTACCGAGGCAGGGTCAGGGTGCCTTGCAAGACCAGGGCAACATGGGAAATACACTGAGAGCGAATGTTACTGAGAAGCTGGCTGACATTTGGTTGGCTGCACATCTGGAAAGGAAAAAACAAAAAATTGAAATCAACACCGGGCCCTTGATGATGTCATATAATCTCTTCAATTTCTATTATTTTCCAGTTGTTCTCCTACAGACAGTACCTTAGGAGCTTTCCTCTCTTCCATGCCAACGCTGTCAAAACGCTCAATGAGGTAGTTCAGCATCTCTGTCTCCTTGCATGTTTCAATGGTGAAGCGGTCGCTGGCTGATTCGCAGGACATCCCCCCTCCACATGCACCGAGGCTACAGACGGGAAGATAACCAGAGGAACGGAGAGAGAGAGAGAGTCTTGTTAGATGACACAAAACACATGAAAGCACAGCGTGAAAGAAGAACAAGCTCAAACCCGACTCCTTGAAGGAAACAAGCTGCTACACATTAGTGACAACACTGCAGAATCTCAGTACTTGGGGGGGGGGGGGGGGGGGGGGGGGGTATTACACTTAATATTCAAGAGCTTGCTTGCAGAAAATGCACATTTACCCAATAAATGCAGTAATGTGAGGACAAATTGCTGTTAGTGGTCAGCTATGACAGTTTCATTTGAACACAAGTGGCCTCAAAGCACAACAACTCCAAGTAAGTAACAAAATAAAGTGTTAAAACAGGCAATGCAGAAGCATCCTGAAGATCCAACACACAAGGTACTTCCTCAGTTACTTGATGTCATACGAGTAAGGAGTGTTCTCCTTCCAGCAGATAAACAAATGCACGTACTCTTCCAACATATACCTAAAAATATCAAGCGGTCACAACTCGCACGCCTGCCGTTTTAACTGGGCTCAATGGTGCTGAAATGGTATTTGTTACGACATTTTAATGTTCTTTTGTGTGTGTGTGTGTGTGTGTGTGTGTGTGTGGGGGGGGGGGGGGGGGGGGGCTCATTTCTCTGGGATGTGAAGACAAGCATGTTCATAAAAACAAAGTGCGTGTTTTTCCTACTGCAATCAAACGCTGTGTAAACACAAGACCCTGCTGGCCATAATTCACTGAAATTAAAGCCATCCAACCATACATAAAAACATATTTAAGGTGCTTGGGAATGCATCCTAAAATACAGAATCAATCATGAGCCAATTTGTCAAACCTGCAGCCGTACATAGTCATTTGGCACATTTAAATCCCTCTGAGACCATCTTTAACGTTCACCTCCACGATAAGGCCGAACGTTATACGACTGAACTGTAAGCTTTACCGTTGAAGCATGCAAACATTTTCAGGCAGACAAAAGTCCCCGTCGGCTTCTTCCACCAGCCTGGCCTGGTGACTGTGCAGTTAGTGGTAAGCCTGCTGGGCCCTCTGAAACATGCAGGAGGCTGGCCCATGAGCAAGCTTGCACACAAACACACACATTAGCACACACTGTGCAGTGGTGTACCTGGACCCAAACTGAACCTGAGCAAAATCCTCCTCCTCCTCTGACTCTTCATCACTGCTGTCCTGAGACATGTCAGACAGGGCAAAAAACAGGAGCGACAGGGGGCTAACGGGACAAGAGGAGGACAACGGCATGAGGGAAAGGAGGGGGGGAGAGAGAAAGATGTGCAAGTGTGCAGACACAGAGAAGGAGGAACAAAAAAAAAAAATAAAGATACAAATCTGAAATGACAAGCCACAAGAGAAATGGAAAGTAAAACAAAGAAGGATGAACTGAGGAAACTACAGAGGCGCATGCTTCTCGTGTTTTTTTTTTTACTTACACATTCGTCATTTCTAATTTGTTTGTTGCAGTGCTTATAAACTGAACCATTTTTCATCTCACATTTTACTCTTGACATAGCTTCTCTTTGGAAAGAAGTGTGAACCACATATTTCAGCTTGAAGATTAAGGAGCCAGATCCTGTTTGTTAAATGTTATGACAAACGTTAAGAGGTATGATAGGAATAAGCAGCCAAAGGATTAAAAAAAAAAAGTTCTGTAGCTTAAAAGTCATTCTAAATATAGCGAATGCAGAGGTGATTGCCTACAGTAATTTCTGTTTGGAATCACTTATAGAAATTTTAAGATAAAATTGTCAGTGTTGATTTTCAAGGGCGCCCAATGTGATGGGAGTGCCATTTAAAGAAAATGTCTATCTTCTCAATGAAGTACACAGGGTTTAGAAATCGCTAAATTCAAACACACAAAAGTAAAGTGGAAAAGAAAAAAAACAGTGTAAAACACGCAATCTCTCATGTGTGTTACTCATGAATTTTCAAAACATTAATAGTGTTCGTGACTCTTAACTGAATGTTTCAAAGGTGAAAAAACACATACTGCAATTACAGAGTCTGTTGTTCAGAATAAACATGAAAATCTAGTTTTGAAACCTACCCAGGCAGTGTTTGCAGTGTTATTTAAAAACAAATATTGCTCAAAAATGTAAAATGTCATTTGAAATGATAAATCTGATCAGGATACATGACCCGGTACCTTCAAAAGTAGCTCACAAGCTAAAAAGGTGTGGGCACTCCAAGGTAAATACTACCAATGAGCCTGTATGGATGAGAGCTGCCAGCATAGAACCCGACGTGTAAACAACATGAAATGGATTTGCCAGAAATAAACTTGACGTACCCCGAGGTCACAAATGAACCTTAATCTTATGATTTTAGTTTGTTAGCTTGCGTGCTGCACTCCACGCGGACACACAAATGGCAAATACCTAGAAGGAGGAATCCTGGAGGCAAAGGCAGCTTGTCTGGGATTCAATCGGGGAGAAGGAGGCACCATAGTAGGGCTTGTGGCGGAGGAGTGGTTGCGGGCTTGGGGCGAGCTCAAAGACAGGGACTGGGGGCTAGGTGGGGGCACAGGAGCTGGGGTGTTGGGAGGAACCGAGATCCCTGCAGGACTGGGGGAAGGCCCGGGGAAGCTAAACCCTCTGTGAGCTGGGCTCGACGGGGAAGGAGCCCCCCAGGAGGTGGAGACAGAATAAGGCCGATACCGTTGGGAAATGGGCATAGGGGCAGTCGGAGGGTTGAGGGAGTGTCTTGAAGCAGCGGTGGCCGGGGGGCTCGGGGGAACAACAAACTGTGGGGTGGAGGGTGCAGAGGGTACGGTGGGTGTAGTGGGGATGGAGAGGGAAAGAGAGGTCCTCCGAGCTGCATCCAAAGGCATTGGGTGAGGACTACCACACCCGTACAGACTGTGAACAACATCGATAGGAACATTGGTAACGGTGATGTCCAAACAAAAACTCATAAAATAGAAATCAATAGCGGAGCACATGGTGGCGTTCTGTCACGTGACACTAAGAAACCTGTTGAGGAAACACGCGGCCAACACACGTCCTCCATCCTGCCCAAGAGTGAGGTGGTGCGCGTGCACAGGAACCACTCGGCGTACTTGCCTGGATAGAGAGCTGGCTCCAAAGGACCCCGCGCTGGGACCCATCGGGCTACCACCTTGACTGGAGGGCTGCACCAGCGTCAGACGATGGTCCGGGGATTTGGCTGCTGCAATTGGCTGTGAGGTGGCGGTCAAGCTGGCAAAAGGGTTGTGGACATGTGACTGGGTAGACATCATTAAGACTTCCATCAGGATCTGACCAATGAGGTCTTTGAAGTCAGAGTATACTGCGGGGAGAGAGAAAATAAAAAAAGAAGAGTGAATTCACCGGGTAGAGGAATCCGTCACGTTTCGTCACAGCTGCAATGTGGTCTAGCGTATACGACGTACCATCTTTCGGGTTCTGGTGAAACTCTGCAGCCAGTGAAGGGAGAAAGATGACATCTCTGTCCTGCTCCTTCCACGATACGCGGAGGATCTTACAAATGAGCTGCAGAGCCTGCTCTTCAGAGACGTCGGAGTTTGCAGAGGTTTCCTGACAAGCAGAGAGAGAGATGGTGAGTGCATCCCAACAGCATCATCGATGAAACAGTTGGCGCCTATTGAAACAGGTGGGATGTATTGGAAATGGACAGATTTTGCATTAACTATCAAACTAGGTACAAATCACAAGACATGAACTGCAGCAACAAGATGTGACATCTTCGACAACACTGTGAGTTAAACAAACTTCAAGCCTGGCAAATGTTCCCCTCACGGATTGGCAGGCGCTCCCTTGTCTCTACATTTTGCCAGGTTAGTGCCATTTTGTGGAATTTTCTACACAATAGACTTACACTGTGATCCTCACATGATAAGATTTTAATGACACGGCTAAGCTGGGTCAACATTAACCATGTCCACAAACAGGTCAGTGTGAACACCACTTGATTCTCTATATAATAATTGTCTCATGATGACAGTTTCTGAGTGTCAATCAAGTGAATGAAACAAAATTGAAACCAAGAATTGCGTTCAAGGGAAATACCTAAATATCTTGTAAACAAAGTCCTTTCATGATGACTCATTCAGGACTCGCTCGATCTCGAGACGGGAAGGATCAAAGTTGGGAGTGTGTCAAATTATTCAAGAGAGACAGGCGCCTTTCCTTGTGGGTTTGTTTACTGCAGATGTTCACCTTTTCAGTCAAGTTCCTCTTCTCCCGTCGGTCGCTATCCTCCACCTCCATGTTCTCGATCCCTGAGTCCACATCCACCTGGGACATGCTGCGATCAAACAACAATCATTCACACAGTCATCCTTGCAACGAGAGCCCAAGCAGTGCGTGACGGACTCTTGGGGAACTCTACAACTTCTCTTGAGGCCACGTTAAAAGCAGAAATACAATCAGCTGGAGAGGATGTCGTACCTCTTTTCACAGGAGGCAGGGTCAATGTCCATGCTCTGCGATCGGGACAAACTCTGAGACTGAGTCTCAAGGCTGTTGGAAGGGGAGCTGGAGAGGGAACTCACTCCCTCGCTGCTTTGACTACCATACGCCACCCCTGAAAGAGCAGAAGGACAAAACTGAACTCAACCGAACACAAACAGCCTCGACATTTTCCTTCAACTTGTGATGGAGTCTTTTTGTTGTCGTTTGCAAAGGTTGTTTTAAAAAGAGATTGCACGTTGGTTTTTTTCTTCCCTTTCTCAAAAATGAATCCCCATGAAGTCCCCATACTTAAAAAAAAAACCTCAGTGTGGGGAAAAGAGCACTGAGGCAGGATTATCAAAATGATCTATAGGCTTTTGTGAATTGTACATTGAAGAAAATACTTTATTTTACCCCTTTGTATCTGAGGTTTTTTTTAGTTTATCCTCTTGTTTATACCTCCCAAGCTGTGTCATTCCTATCAATTCACAGCACAATGTGATTACATTCATTTCGACCTCTAAAATACAAATAGTTACGCTAGTATGGTCATATACAGCATGAGAGGGAATGTAACAGGACTCAAATGCAAAAAAACACAGTGGCATGCCAGGTTGGATCGGGGTCAGTTGCACTAAACTGTGAGTGTTCCACCAGAAATACTACATTCCTAATTACACTTCACTAAGTGAGGGGGCTTTCCTGTGTGGTTTAAGCCAGGGATGAGTTTAGAGGCCTTTTTTTGCAGTTTACATGTTCTCACTGTGCATGTGAGTTTTTTTCCCCTCACTATTAAGATAAAGAAATTCAGCGTTTGAAGGTGTAACCCCAATTATTATTATCATAAAAACATCTGGAATATGAGCGGACATCCTTGCGATATATAACTGTGAACATACGAGACGCCACTCATGCAGTATTCGTTTTCTTGGCTCTATTGTGCCACCGCTTAACTTGTTCATGTGTCCTTATCGTAATTAGACCAATTTTGAACTATGAACTCTACCCGATACTACACAACGCTTCCTGATTCAGCAGCCAGTTACAGCTGGTGTCAGAATGGTTTTCTGAGGAATAAACAACAGCCTGGGAATCTAATGCATGAGAGGGGTGTTGTTTAAGGTTAGCATCGTGTGCCACACAATTCTAAGCCCTGAGGTTGAGCTGCAGTGCAAACGGGGAGAGAGAAAGCTGATTAACACTCAGGATCGTCTAGTGGATGAAGGGTTAGAGTTAACAACCCTCCTGTGGTTGTACACGTATCAAATACTCAACAACTATTCAGACCAATTAAAATGGTTGCAATAAAAAAAAATATGAGCAGAATATAAATAAGAAATACAAAAGAAATAAGAATGCAAGTGAAACTGACCAGCTCCAAAAGCCTAAATGTTAAGTAAATTGATAAAGGACCTTTGACCTTGGAAGGTGGTGATCTACACATGACAACAAACAGTGCAAGGACACTGTCCCGATCCATATGGGATGAATTTTCCAGAGCGCTGCTTGGATGAAAGCCTCACTTTGTACAGCGTGGCCAAAGCTGGCGGTCAAACAGGGACACAGATGATCCCAACAAGCTGGTCCTGTTTGTGTCGATGTCATTCAGTGTGTATGACTGAGTGTGGCTCTGTAAATATCAAGGTCACTAAAACAACAGACCCTATTCAATAGAACACTCGAAAAGACTGTTAATCTTTGTTTGCCCTATAGAAACGGTTTCATGGGTTCTTCATGTGACATAGTAGAAACAGGCCAAAGATTAAAAATAGATATATACAAGTCAAAAACAAGAGGTAACAAAGGAAACTGGTTCTAATCAACAAAACAAAGAAAAAGAAATCTACAAGACTTGAAACATTTTGTACCAGAGGTGCCCATGGGGGATGTGGCGGGGGTCCCACTATGGACATTGAGCCCCAGTGATTGGGAGGCAGCTGGTGGCACAGGTTGGGGTGCGGCACCTGAGGGTCCAGGGAGGGGTCCGGGTGGGGTCTCTCTCTGTGGGGACGTCAGGGGTGTGCTAAGAGGGGTGCTGGGCTGGGATGTCTGTCCCCCTGCCAGTCGGGCCAGTCGCCTTCTGCGAATCTTAATCGGAAATAAATCAGCATGTTAAAAATGTTGATTCAAAACACAAAACCTCAACAATGTGACCCAGGACCACATCCATGCCACGATCAGTTGATAAACAGGCTTTGTATGAAACTGTTTAGAATGTATAAAATGACAACATTACATAAAACACGAGTCACAATGACAGATTTAAATATTAAAGCAGTGATCTTTGCTTTTTTGGAGTAGCAGTGATTTCAAAGACCGTTCTAGATGAATTGATACAATAACCTACATTAAGATCAAAGTCAGAACCGGCAGCCTGATGGCTGAGGGTGAATTTACTACATATCCAGCTCAGTAAAATGCGAGTACTCGTTAAATAAGCATTTGCGGGGGGAGGTGAGGGGGGTGCAGTGAGCAGTTGACGGGGGTAGGATAACCTCGGTGGTCGTGCGGTGGGCCCACAGCTGATTGCACAATGGAGGCTCGCTGTGTTTTTTATGCTGAGTCGTCTCGCAGGCTAATTTCTGGCTATTAGCACAACAACGTTAGCCGCCGTCGGCTTCCTCGCAAGATGAACCGAATCTATACGCGCAATGTGCCGCTATGTCTGGAGACGTGACGCCGAAAGCTGCGTCACACGAAAATGAATCAATACACCGACGCAGAATTACGCATAAAAGCTACGAAGAAATAATAATAATAAAAAAAAAAATGTTACGCTGCTTCTGCACAGGTTGTACCGATTCGTTAGCATGAGGCTAAATGAAACACAAGAGACACCAACGACCCACATCCGTCATATCTTTGTCCACTTTGGGTTTTTTTTTTTGGTTCGGAAAACATATTTTTTTATATGATAAAATTGTGGGAAACAACTATGCGCGAAGAGGAGCTGGCCGTTAACGGCATTTCTTTAGTTTAGACGATGCTAACAGCTGAGCTAGCCTTTGTAGCCACTCGGCTAAGTAGTAAGACCACAATGAAAGTCAATAGTTACACATTTGGAAATTTAACTGCAGTCACTAAAATCCTCGAGGTGTGCCAAGCGCACAAGAGCGTTTCACCGCGGCCACCTTACCTCGTCTGCGCTCAATTCCTCCATCATTGCAGCTAAGTTAGCGAGCTATTTCACTTTCTACGTTCCACACTGCCAGCCAGAGCCAGCCAGCTAGCTTCGATAGCGCTAAATGTGCATAGTCTAACTCCTCCAAACGATACGTGTCAGTCCTGATTGTCTTCAAGGCAGAAACTAGCACGCCGGCGTGCGGAGGGCGGCGAGATATAGCTCCTCCAAAAAGCCTCCCGTTGGCTGGTTTTCTACCAAGAATGAAACAAAAAGAAAAGTAGCTAGCTATTATACGTCAAATTACAACAGCGGCCATTTTGGTTCTACAACACGTCACGTGACTGGACGGCCCACTGCTGGGAGCTGTGCGTGTGCGTGCGTGTGTGTGTGTGTGTGTGTGTGTGTGTGTGTGTGCGTGCGTGCGTGTGCGTGTGTGTGTGTGTCTGTGTGTGTGTGTGTGTGTGTGTGCGTGTGTGTGTGTGTGTGTGTCGCAGAGACAATCGTCTTATTTCACCTGTTGTGTGTTCATCAAATCTGAACTGCTGAACATCTTTCCATTTAGTTTGAACGTCATTGAATAAACTGAAGAATCACTCACCAAGACACAAGGTCACCACAATCATTCAATTAACTGGAAACTAATGGACTACTCTACTAATATGACACACTTTAATATTTTGGCTTTGAACCCTGCAAGTGTCCTGTAATAACGCTGGAGCCCAGTGCCTGGCACGATCTCTTAATATCTCGGATTAGATGTAGTGAAGGGACATGGAACATGTTGGTGTGACAGTAGACGAGGCAGGCTATATAGGGTGAGGAGAACAGCAAAAAGCATCTAAATTGTACCATTAATGAACTTCTAATGATGACTTCTAATGAACCCATGACAACTATGATGTCTTGTCTGGACTGTGTGGATGATTACGATTTTTAAGAGCTCAAATCGTTCTCAAAAGTTTGTGAGGAGAACAACTTAAAGTTGTAACTCCGGCATATAAACACAATTGATCTTAGATTGGTTGTTTTTGTATTGACTTCCATCTCCAGTTGATACTGTTAATGTTACAATGAAATGTTGCTTTGTGTGTCTGAGTTTTTCTCCTGATGTTACAGTTTTACAGACGTACTGCAGAAAAGAAAGCTTGTGTTATTGACCCTTTGGAGACATTATTGCCATACAACCTGCTTTTTGAAGGCTGCTTCTCTAACCTTGAGGCCCATGATATGAAAAGGTTGGTCTTGATTGTGTGTGTGTACGTGTGTGTTTTCTCCGTGGTGCAGTGATGACTATTAAACTTTAGAGGGTAAATTTAGCAGTTTGCTCAACTTACTTCAGCAGTTTGGATGTTCTCCTTGTCTGTACGTGGGTTTCTTACCACAGTCCAAACATGTATTTCAGGCGAACTAAAGTCACGAATGTGTAAATGTGCTTGAGGGGCCTATTTCACGTCACATTTCCAATAAACACAGGTAAACTATAAGCAGAAGAGATGACTGGTAGGAAAAGAAGTGAAATAAACAAAATGTCTTTCTCATCCTTTTTATGACATGATTTCTTACAAAACGACATCTAAATCTGAACAGACAATAGATAGAGACTTCAAGTAAACTAAAGTTGTTGTTTGTTTGTTTTTTCCAGCCGGCTGAAAAGACCCATAAATATCCTTTTCACTCAGTGAGTTCATGAAGCCAGCTTCACAGAACAATAACCGACTAACAGTAATGAAGCAATGCCACCTACAGGTGCAAATCCTCAGCACGACCAGACGGACATTTTCTCCTGAGCTCCAGCAGGCGCATCACATGACAGAGAAGATTAAACCGCAGGTTCTGAGTGTGTTGCTGTGATTCACTGTTGGATCCAGCAGGTCATCATCGTTCCTCTTCTACTCGCTCACATTCTTCTTAAATACCTGCCTGCAACAGCTCTCCTTCATAGTACAGCTCCTGAGGGCCGAGCAACACACACACACACACACACACACACACACACACACACACACACACACACACACACACACACACACACACACACACACACACACACACACACACACAGAACAATTGTATACTACTATCACATTGTGTATTTACTCACGCCTGGTAATTATTACACAGCCCATGTACACTTTATATGAATCATCAAATGATTATTTCTAACCTTTCACATACATACTGTGAATATGTGAAACGAGATATACATATGTATGATGTTTACATATGAATAAGTTTAGTTCTTTTGATTTCATTATTTTTTTTTTACAATATGTATTACATATGTATTTTTTTTTTTACAGTTTTCAAGGGATCATGCACATGGGTTATACATTTATAAAATATATATATATATTTGTCTATTCTTAAATATTTTCATAAATATAGATTATGTGAATTGGTCATATTTACTATATCTTTGTTTTACACATTTTATAGATATGAAAATTCTTTACATCTTTACTACTTTAAGTCTTTCACAACAGTTTCACTATATCACTATGTTAACATTTTAACAATTTCATGATGCAAGCATACCCTTCCGTTTCACTATATTTTATGTTTATTTAAAAAAAAAAGATGCTTTCGAGGTTATTGTTTTTTTTTTTTTAATATGTCATTCATAAAGTAAATCTCTTGACCGTTGAATCTGAAACATCACCTCTCAAGTCATTCACCCACCAGATGAAGCTTGTCGTCTTCAACCCAGTGTGTCCATCCCCGGTTCTTCTTCCCTCCAGTCTGCACACACACTAGTTTGTTTCCCTCCCACGACACCAGCGACTGCCGCAGATGGCCGAGAGGAAGAGGAGGGATGCATCAGCATTGGATAACGTTTTGTCGGCGGCTCCCATTCAATTCCAATCATGTCGAATTATCTTGAAAACGTTGGTTTCACCTGTGCCATTCTCCCCCACCTTGACGTGTCTGTTGTCCAGCCCCTGTGTCCACTCCTCAAACTCCTGGCCCACTCTGAAGGAGACGGTGTAGTTTTCGGAAAGTGCTGAGAGTTTTAATGATGAACTGGTCTCCCCGCTGCTCCACCATTTTCCTCAACTTCAGCCTCACAGCAATCTTTCTGATGTTTGGGTTGATGTCTTGGGAGAGCACAAGAAAAAAAAAAGTGCTTACACATACATCACCCTCCCCCCCAAAAAAATTTATAAAATTGATTACATTTCCATATATTTTAGATGTGATGCACATAAACTGAAATATGTCAAGCCCATTTTGTTTTTAAGCCCATTTAAAGGACAGTATCTGGAAATATTGCAATATTTCACAACACCATTCATTCTATAATTGTCACAGGGTACTGAATACAAAACTGGAATCTTTTCATATGAAATGAGTGATGAAGAAAATTTTACTTTTCAATGACATTTCTTTTTTTCTCTATCTCTGTAAACCTTCAAACGAAGGTTAAAGATCTCAAAGATGGACTCACCCACTCTCTATGAACACATCCTCTGTGTGCCTACCATCACCATCACAACAGCCAAATACTTTTTTCCCCCATCCTCCAAAGCACCAATATGTGTTTTTTCTCACGCCCACAAAGCAGCGTTTGTGTGTGAGTGAATGTACGTACCAAGAAGAACTGCACGATATCAATACAGTGCTTTTTAAGTATTTGTTGTTTTTTGCAACACATTGCAAAAAGTGGATTTTGCAGTGTAATATAAGTCTGAATGAAAGTGAATAAGGGGGATCCAAATCATGCAAATACAATTATACATGTTACACAAGATTGTTTTGCAATTATGAATCAAAGCATGATCGAGAATCTGTCTGAATATCTACATTTACATTTGTTTGGCTCTGTTGGAAGTACGCGTGACTCATTGCAGACGGCATACGGTGTCCAGTCTGAAAGTTGTGGAGAAACTGGATTGACCTACCCAGTGCAATCATGTAGCCCTCAAAATTGACATTGCTGATGATGTCCCATGTTCCACAGAGGCTTGCAGGCCTATTGATCGCACTCCGGTTCCTTCCTTTGAGAGAACAAAATGTGACTCACCGGCCTTCTGTGAAAAGAAGAGCCCGAGACAATGTGTTTTGTGAGAGTGGGAGTCTCCTCCACCGCATTCGCTGTCGCCTGAGGGCTAGTTTAGCAGGCCTGCCTGCTTGTGCAATGACAAAAAATAAGACACAGATAATAAAAACACACCTTGTCATGCTGCGAGGAGTGAAAAATGACAAAAGTCCGGTGAAAGTAAAAGTCGCAGCGGTTGTGCAAACAAGTCATGGAGATTTTCCAAGTGGTCACATAAAACCTCATCAGGGCTGCTTTCTTGTCAAGACAACGAATGTATCACAAGTCCTAACGTTTTAATGAACTGTTACATGAGACTTGTAACTACATCTCGCCACAGAAATTACTCTGGTGCTTTTATTTTTGAAGTAATCTGAGAGAATTGCTCCACCACTGAAAGGTAAGGCATTCATTTTGATGTAATCAGTTACTTTCATTTTGAGCACAACTATGAACACGAACGCCTTGTAAGTCTGCTACTTGTGGTTTGATCTGCGGTCTGCTGATGGTAATGCTGATGTAATTTTTTTTTTTAATCATCAATGAAGCACTTTCACAGTTGAAATCAAAGTCAGTGATTTATTTTCAGCAACAAAACAAATCAGTTTTTCACATTAGAAGCACCAAGTGATCAAAAGCTGCTTTCAGGTTCCATCTGTAAAGTCCCGCTCCAGATACAAATCGGTGATGAACTGAGAGTTCAGAATAAGCAAGTATAATGAAAAAACTCTTCCTTCAAACTGAACAAATATTTTTTTTATTTAAAGAAAATTAAATGTGATTTCAGCATAGTGGTTTTTTTTTTTTTTTATTGATTCAGAATCCTTGCACCAAATACATTAAAAATGTTAAAAAAGGGTAATTTATTGGCTTGCTTGCAGGATTCCTGCAGCCTTTAGGTTGCATATTTTCAAAACGTCTCACCCGTTGTCGATTCTACGCTGATTCACGAGCAACAGGGGAGCAAATTTCACTGCTGCGTCACTGATTTCTTGGGTTTAAGTGTCATAAATCGGCTATAACCTTAAGAAAACAGCACCGATGAAAAAAAATTGTTTTCTTTGTGATATTTTCACTCTGCAAGGTTATTCCCACAGACTGATCCTCTGTCAGCCCGGTGTTGGCCTGCAGGTCATGTTTGACATCCCTCTTTGTTTTTTGACTTGTGCACTCGTAAACCACACAAAAGCTAAATTATATCAGAGTGAACTTCTAAAAAACCATTACCTTCCAGGCTTTAAAAAAAAAAAAAAAAAAACCTGAGGACTATTCCATGAAGTAAGGCACTTACGTGAGCTTACAAATGTGGTTTGATCAAAGATTCGTTACAGCACTTAAAGTGTAGATGGCTCATATTTGGCTGGCTGTGGCCGAGCGCCTCCTCAGGTCGTCGAGGCGTTCGCGTATCTTTGCAGCGGGGCGAGAACCACGTCGGCGTTCTTCTGCTCGCTCTCCGAGCTGTACAGCTCGTGCTGCTGGATGTAGTGCAGGACGCTGTCTGGCAGCAGGTACCTCACGCTGTGGCGGCGGCGCAGCGCCCGCCGCACGTGAGTGGCCGAGATCTCGTTGGTCACCCACTCTTTCACCAGGTGGACGGTCTTGCGATGCTTCCACAGCACGTCGGACTTGTGGACTAACTTGAGCAGGTCGCTGCCGCTGCGGGAGACGCAGACCAGGCCGAAGCGGCCCACGATCTCCGTGACGTCCTCGGGCTTCCACAGGTTGGGGACGTCGAAGGACTCCAGGACGTCCGCCCCGCACAGCAGCATCAGCCGAGGGTCATCTGAGGAGGGAAGAAGAGAGGGAAGAGATGGCGGCCATGTTTTTCCTCATTCAGGAGAATCATTGATTTCACACATCAAACACTGTTTGCAGGTCTGTGGGAGCATCAATGCATAAGCACACATAGTAGTCATTATTCAAATTGCAACAAAACAATAGAGAGTGTCACATTATTCCGAGAAGCCAAGTTCACACAGCTGCTTTTGTTTGCGTGTAAAGGACTTTTACATTTACCGTGGATAAAAAGAAGCAATAAACTACATTCGCCAGAATTGCGGTTCGATCTGGTGAGATTTTGGTTCAATCGTCACAACATTCAACTCTGTAAGCAGACAAATCCACCTTGACAGACGTGATTTGAGCGCGATGACGTAATGAACGGTGTCCATCTGACATAATGCAGCCGGCATATCAGAGATTCCTGTGCTCACGAAAGGCACAAAGCGCTCATTCCGCCTTCCTGTGCTGCACCTCAAGCTGCCTTTACAGTAAACAAGGTGTGTTGAGTTTCAAACACACACACAAATAAAAACAATAAAACTCCACACCCACAAATCACCGTAGAGCTGACTAGAGGAAAAACAAGAAGAAAGGCCAGGCCGCAAATGCCTATTGATGAATAATATAACTTGCCTCTCTTTCCGTGATAACTTGAACTCTCAAACGAGTTTCCTTCCACGCGTCTCTTTTTGGCAGACTTGACCGTGTCCACGTCGTCGGCGCCCTGTTCCCACGTCAGCAGCTCCTCATAGTGGTGCCTGCGTGGATACAAGCAACATGGACTCAACACTTCCTCACTTGTCCTGCACGGAAAACTGAATTGAGGATTAGAATGCATTCGACATGTTCAAAAATCATCAGTAGCAGAGTGAAGAATTTATGGTATTTAAGTGATTTTTTTTTTAGAGAATATGAACGCTAACACACACACACACACACAAAAAAACAACAACCTTTCTTTCACTCATGGTTAGTGGTTGTTTGAAGCCATTCATCATCAAACAACTGTGATTTAAAAAAAGAGTACACACGGTTGTTGGGACAATAAATGGCTTCACCCAACCACTAACCATGAGTGGGGGAAAAAAATTACGTTTTTCTCTTATCCTTCATATTCTCTGAAAAATTGATTCAACTGCTGTTATATTTTGTTTATTCTTCACACGTCCAAGTCAGAGCCTGGCAGATGAAAGCACAGAATAATAATCCTGCAGTAAAGTATTTTAAATTATGAAATCTTTGGTAGTTTCTATTTCTTTTTTCTTTTTTTAAACAACATAGCTGTCACCTCACAGTGTCAGAAAATAATTTATTCTTTTGAGTGACACGTGTTTTAAATAACACAAACACAATTCAGATTAGTGAAATTAAAAGATTTATCTTCTCTTTTCTTTGGGCACAATGAGTAATAATGTTGAATTTGATGGAGGACCATTTCTGAATCAGTTTTAACTGTTAACTTTGACAACTGTGTTACACAAACAGTCAAAAACGTTTGCGATTCAAAGCAAGACGACGCCACATTATAAAGGAGCAGTTTCAAAGCTGAGAGTTTGATTAACAAACGTTTTAATTTGGCGACTTAAGTGTCAACTTCAACAAACTATGTCACATATGTGAATATACATGTAAATGGAATAAAAAATAATCACTTTAGCCTCACTAATAATGGCACTAAGACACAACTTGGACTCAAAAGACGGTAATTAAATGCAGGAAGAATGAAATTAACTAGCCTGTGATTATGGCTGTTTGAAGGGTGTGCACTGAAATATCTGGCTGGGTGTGTCTCCTCACTTTTTGTGTCCAACACACAACAATAAATCTTTCCTCCAGGGCGACGTAGGCATCGGCACGAGTTCGAAGAAAGGATTCGACTTACCGTAAGACTTTGGTCGTCTCCACCCACTCCGGCTGCAAGCTCTCCCAGGAATCCACCGTGATCCAGTCGGAGTTTTCTGTGGCCAACCTGGCCATCTCCAGACGGTGGCAGGCTTCGATCAGACCCTTCTTATTATAGCCGTCGCTCACCGGAGAGATAATTCCCTTCACGACACGGTAGTGACCTTCGACGATCAGGAAGAGGAACGGTGGAGGGGATGAGAGGAGAAGAGCAACGGCACAGAAACTGATTTCAACAAACCAAACTGGTATGATCAATCTAAATATATATATATTTTTTTTTAGCCTTTAGCTATTTCCACACACTCTGTGGAACCCTGCTGGATGAATCTGAAGTGGAAAAACCTAATGACATGTTGATTTGTTTTTCAGCTTTTAAAGTAATTTGTTGATACGTTCTGTTTTAATTCATTTGGAATTGATCGGATTCTGTTCAGCCTGCTGATATTCATTCGTTCATGATGCCACTTTGTTCAAAGTTGCTCAGTTTCAGAGCAACGGACAGCAGAGGAAAACAAGCCACCTTAGTTGAACTCCGGCTCATGACCTTCGCCAAGGACGTGATAAAATCGTTGTTGTATATTTGTTTGTCTGTCTGTTAGCAGGGTTAGATCAAAACTACTGCAACAAATTCTGGCAAGATTTTCACCACATGGAAGATTCCATTAAATTATGGAGGTGATCCGGAAACATTTGGCGGACGTCAAGAATCTCTGATTGCTCTTGTTTACAGGATGTTTTTCCTCGTTGTTGTGGAGCACTGTCTCTTTCAAATAAACCAAGATAAACTATTTTGAAATACTTGCGTATTCACATCTTTCTCCACCTACATTCTATGTTTGAGTCAGAAAGAAATACACTGTATTCAACAACTGCAAATACTGTTCAATGCTAGACGAGCTTCATTCTGACATGAGTAATATTAATCATAGCTGGAGTCATTCTTACTCTTATTGGCTCAATGATTTCCTCACTCTTCCGAGTTTTGTTAAAACGTTTTTCAATCATGAACCCTTCTTCAGTTAACACAACCTTATGAATTAACAAATCAAAGAAACGATTACATACGGAAGTAATTTATTTCCTGAAGTCTCTGCTTCCAAAATTAAACTTTTGGACTGTGGGAGGGAAACCCACAGGCCCCCCAGTGGGTGTTTGAACCAACTGTGTGACTTTTGCTTTCATTTCTTTCTTTAACTTGAAGCCATCTGAGAACGAATTTATTAAATTTTAGATCATTCCTTGGAACTCGCGTCAGAAACACATAAACACGATGTCCCCCACAGTCTGGCATACACTTTGATCGTGGTCTGCGTGATGGAACCAAATGAAGACAAGCACTGTACAGACATTAGAGTTGATTGGTGTACCCGTGTCTTCCAGATGATCCCGGGCCAGCTCAAACATTCGGAGGTGCATGTTGGTGATGGGGTTGAAGGAGCCACAGGACAGCAGGACCACCCTGGCGGTGCTGTGGCTGTCCATGTCTCACAATGCAGGGGGGCTGACAAACACGACAACAAACACCATTTAAATCCACGCCGCTCACGTCGAATCGAGTTTTGCAGCTGCGCGTCGAAGTCGCCACATCTCAGAAGCCAAAACTGTGTCTGATTTCCTTTTAGAGTTAGAGAATAAACACGTGTAGAAGAACAACATGCACTATGTGGTCACTTCTCACGAGTTCGCAATAAATCGAAAGCGAAGAAGAATAACTTCCGCTCCAGTGACGTATCTTCCTTTGTGCAGTTGCAGGACACGAAAATGATTCCGTTTTACAGACAATTCAATAAAAGTGTGCCAATTGACATGTTATGTACCTTTATTAACGGTATGTTCAAGTCTGCCGGCTACTTCACGCTGAACCAACGGAGATTCCGTCACTTCCTTCTTCTTCTTCCTATTTTTCTTTTTTTAATGGCGATTGGCAAGCAACAAACTGGTACATTACCGCCACCTACTGGTATGAAGCGCGGCTACAATGGCTTCGCTCTCCCTCAAAAAAACAAAACAAAACAAAAAAATACCTCGATAAATCAATAAAATGATTCCTCCCCATTAACTTTCTCTCAAAAAATGCACGCAAATGCAGATTAGCAAAGGTAAAGCCAAACTTTGTGAAGTTTCTGCATTGGATTTAAAGAACACATTAAAACACTAAATAACATAAACACATAAAAGCAATAAAACTGTTGAGATGTTTAAAGAACTATTCCAAAAGAGAATAATGAGACCTTTGGCTTCCCTGGTCGCTTGTGCATTTTTTTCTATTATTATACTGCTCTCATAAAAAAAAAAAGTCATTCTTAATTGTTATAGGCAAAACGTTTATAAATACCTGTCCTCGAGTTTAAGATTATATGCATGTATTATTTCTGAGCACTGTCTGTTGAAGTTGTTTGTTTTTGTTGTGTTTGATGTTTGGTTGCACTGTTTGGATGTTCCCTATTTCTGCAATAAAGTAAAAAAATAAATAATAAATAATCATGTTAAAGTTGAGCTTTTTTTTTTTTTAATAGATAATCTTAATGTTGAAATATAAAAGGTCAATTACACAGCACTGTTTTAAAAAAATCTGATGGTTGGAAATGCTCTTGAATTTCTTTGTTTTCTAAAGCTTCAGGTCTAAAGCTAAATATTAGAAAAGTGTGAAATAATACATGCAGACATACACTTCTGTTTTCTCAAATAACAATTCCACTAACCAAGCTGAAGGTCAGTGAACGTGACTTGCTTGCTTATCATTGTACAAGAAAGCTTATCAATGAAGGTTTGAGACAAACAATCCACCATGACTATAACAGAACGATAATAAAACGTCTTTCAAGAAAGGGTACGCTTCAGACAATCATTTATTTGTTAAATTTCTCCAAAACTGAAGGAGATGTCTTATAAAATGATAAATCATATAAATCCTGTCAGACATTTGTTTGAGATTTTTTTTTTTTTTTTGACAAGGTTTTTTGGAAGGATAACGCAAAATATTCCCCATTTCCATATATCACATATTGAGCTCTATATGGATATTTTGGACTCCTTTTCATCTAGTGCCATCATTATTATAAAACCTTTGGGCCAATCCCTTGTTTCTTGAACGAACCCAAAAAGGGTGACAGCTGCATGCTTGCAGTCCGCACCGTACGACGTCACTTGGAGATCGAGGAATCTGATTGGGCAGAGCTGACCCGGAAGCAGACGGCCACGCCCACGCCCCCCAACTGGGCTGCATTCACGATCGCAACAAAATACGCCTGTTTGGGTTTTGTGTTGATCTTTTAATCGTTTATTTCAGAGCGATTAGGGTCGTTTGACGCTGCATTCGTGACGTTTATTCAAACTATTCAAATATACCACTACTGATTGACAGCCGCTCATAGAGACTCCCGGTGAGATGCTTTTATTTATTTATTTTTTAATATTAGCATGCTACTTGTTCAGCTAACAGCTGAGTTTCTATTTTCAGACATGTGTTTACATCCTGGCTCTGATTACACACTGTCATCATCTTTAAAAACCACGTAAACCTACGAATGGTGTTTGTGTCGTATTTGTATTTACACTCGGTCTGGAAAAAAAACAAACTCATTGTTGTTCTGTTGACTTTAATCTCAGTCCCCCATAGTTTGGAGAGCGACTTGTGGCCGAAGATGGCCTCCCGTGGAAAGTCAGAAACCAGCAAATTAAGGCAAAATATGGAGGAGCAACTTGACAGACTGATGCAACAGCTTCAGGATCTGGAGGAATGCAGGTACAAGTGGAGAGGAAATGGTCTGAATCCACGCTTGTGCTCGTGATCTCTCATGAGAGCAAGCTTGGAAAATGTGTGTCCTCATCCTGAACACATGACGATGATCCATCTCATAGATCAGCTGGTTTTTTTAAAAATTCAGGGGCCACATACAGCCAAAACATGACCTGGACTGGTGATGAATACAATAAAAATACATTATTAATCCCAGAGAGAGAGGGAAATTATTTGTTGCGTTGCTCCACACAGATTAGAACAGACAGAATAAATATGACTTGCTGCTTTTACAAAGGATGTTGCATAAAATACATAGACTTTTGTCACGTGCTTTGTTTACACGTCTTGGCCTGATGTTTAGAATGCCAGTGTGAGAAGTGCAACCTTTCACTTAAGTGTGAACACTGTCTTTTATTCCAGAGGAGAACTGGATGAGGAAGAGTACGAGGAGACGAAGAAGGAAACCTTAGAGCAGCTCGGCGAATTCAACGACTCCCTGAAGAAGATCATGTCCGGAGACATGACGCTCGTGGATGAACTCAGTGGGATGCAGCTTGTAGGAATGACTTATTAGAAGTCCAATTGAATCGAATAGTGACTTTTCTGACTTTTCAGTATTTGAGATGCTCCCCGTGTTTTCAACAGGCGATCCAGGCGGCAATCAGCCAAGCTTTTAAGACCCCCGAGGTGATCCGGCTTTTCGCCAAGAAGCAGCCGGGACAGCTGAGGACCAGACTGGGAGAGGTTCGGACCGCAGCCCATCACTTCATGTTTTGGGGGGGAGGATTCATCTGCTCAAAAACAAATTGTCCAACCTGTGTGTGACGTTCTGCTGCAGATGGACCGAGACGTGATGGTGGGGAAGCTGTCAAGAGACGTGTACACGCAGCAGAAAGTGGAGATCCTCATGGCCCTGAGGAAGCTGGGAGAGAAGGTGAGGTTGGGGTTCTGACTGCTTGAGTCAGTGGATCGTGCTGATGAGTCACTGTTGCATTCATTTATTTCCGTTGTGTCGTGTCGCAAGGTTGACATGAGATTAGCCAGTTAAACATTTCCAAACCTCCAATCAGAGGAAGATTTGAGACTTTAAACAGTTTTAACTGTCTGACAGCTCACGCCAGAGGATGAGACGTTCCTCACTGAAAACGCCACGGCGACTCTGAGCCAGTTTGAAAAAGTCACTGCAGACATGGGTGAGTGGATGAAACATGTTGAATCTCCTTAATCGATGCGTTGATATTTATATTTCTTTTTCTTTTTCAGGCTCTGAGGATAAAATTTTAGCTTTAGCCAGCTCTGGTGTGAAAACGAAGGCATAGCGGCTTCACAAAGTGATCATTTCAAGTCTGTCTTTGTTCATACTGCAAAAAGAAAAAAGTGCCAATTGATTCTTTTTGTAAATAATCTATGCTTTTTCAGGTGTTATTGTAGTAGCTAACACTTTTTAACAGTATTGTTTTATACTCTTCGACTTTTGTAAATATATTTTAATCACCTAGACGTGTGTGAATCTGTATTATTGGTACGAAAATGTACGGTGGCCCATAAGGACACAATGGTTCCGCAAACAAAGTCACAACGGAAGTGCGCCACGATTTTGATTAAGTAACATCTAATGAGACGTAAGTAAAAATGCTGCCGCGTGACGTTTGCGATTAATTTCGTTTTTGCGTTTTCAGAAATCACTGTTGTTGGTCACTTTTTAAATGGTCATAACATTATGGAAGTGCTCTGCTGTCCATCGGTCCGTCAGAATATATTGTCCCCCGGAAAGAAAAAAAAGCTGATTCTCCGACTGTGGCGCAGTTCCGTTGTTAGCTTGTTGCTATTGTGTTGAGAATTTGGCCTTCTTGGGCCACCGTAGACATGTGATTTGTTCAGTGTGAAGACGTGAATGTAGTTGCCCGAGACCGCTGTGACGTTCAAATGGTTGCAGCCGGATGGGTAAACTTTGTTGTATCAGTTTTTTTGTTGTTGTTGATCTTGTTTGAAAAAAAAAAAAAAAATAAAAATCTGAATAACAGAGAAAAAGCTAATTCAAATGTGTCATTTTCAAAAACACAAAAATGGAGTCAAATTTGACATAATGAAATGTGCTACTGAGATTCGATTCATTCTGCAACCAAATTTATTCAAATCTTGGACAATAATTCTGCTTCTGTCTGTGGTGATTTGGTCATTTAAACTTTTTCGTACCTGTTCTGCACAACTTGACTCGAGATCGCCAGACGAGTTCCAGCAGTCGGCGCTGACGAACAATATCCTCCTCGTTGCTGGACGATCGTTTGCTCAACCACCGTGAATATTTCTCCAGCAACCGATGTAAATCGCTCGTTGATAAACTCTCTCAAGACTTGAACCAAAATCATTGCTGCTGCAAGAGTTGAAACTATTCCAACAATCCACAAACGACCATTAAAAGTGCTTCCATGGTGTTTTTTTGAGGCTCACAAACGAAGGTCAGCTTCACACTGACACCTACTGGACAAAAGAGAGAAGTGCAGGTATTTCACTCCACCTGAAATACTTGTAATAATCAAATATTTTGAATGAGATCATACCAGGAATTTCTGATCGGTGGTAAGTTTTCCAGAAAGATGCCAGGAGTAATTTTTTTGGAATTATAACCAGCCATTGATTGTCAAAGTTAGAAACTTGCGTTTAAAACCAGAAAAAAACCCCCCATCCTGAAGCACGTTTTCAACATTGTTTAAATCAATGTTTCCTGGAAATTTGATGATGCCTTGTGATTTTGTGCAGTGGTTGTGGTCCAGCAGTGAACTGCAATCAGTAAATCTTATCCCACATGTTTCAAAAGAATATAGAGACCACATCCTGAAGTGGAGCAGCGGAAAGATGGTCGGTTTGAAAATTCCCTTTCCGAGAGAACTCAGTGTATTAATAAATGATAATTGCGACAGCCAGCCTCGGAGTTACTTAAACACAACATAGTAATTCTATATATTACATGGGCTCGGTGTAACAATTATATTTCCATTTAGTGTATTTGAAGTTCAAATCTTGTAAACAAGCTGGAATGTGATTTTTCTTTTAGAATTATTATAATTGTTTACCACACATATGTTTGTAGGGCTCTTATTCATTGTGAAAAGAAGAAAATTATTCTAAGTGTGTACAAATGAGGCACCAAATTTATAGTTGACAATCCGGATCATTTGAAAGTGTCTTCACTCCAAGTGACTGGACAACCCGACAGACTGGTTTTGCCCCCTGGACCAGATATTTGACCCATCTGATTTAGGACACATAACAGAGCTTTCATTAAATAAATAATTAAAAAAAAATATATAATTTTGGACCCCCATATAGTATCATATACAACCACCAGATGGCGCCACTGGTTTAATCTTTGAAAGGCTTCAGGGTGTGTTCCCACGGTGTTTAAAAAACAAAACAAGATATATAAATCTTATTGAATATGAAACTAAGACATTTCATAACGACACAGGATCCAGTCTCAGTGAGGTCAAGACCCGGAGGGAGTCTCCAGTCCTCTGACTGATCTGATCATGTCGTGTCGAGGGAACATTCACAGATGAGGCGATCGTGACAAACCCAGCAGCCGGGCCTCCCTGTCCATCTGCCAGTGTACTGGTCAACCATCGTCCGTATCCACACCCGTCTGGTCTGTTTTGGGGATTTCAGGACTGACCACTGACTCATATCTGGGATTTGCTTGTTCCTCCAGTGTGACAGTGGGTTCTCCTTTCCCTTCCTCCAGATCAAAAAAACAAACAAACATGCGTTCAAGGTTAACTTGTGATTCTAAATTGGCGAGAGTGGCCAGAGGTCAGCGAGCGACTGACAGAATTGAGGTGACAGGACGACAAACAACACCTTTCTAGAGCTCGAACTTCCAACGTAGGCCTGAAGGTGCTTGAGGTCTGGGGCAGTTCACGTCAGGGGCTTTAAAGACCTTGCTCAAAGGCCTCCCCCCTCACGTGGGGAAATCCAGAGATTCAAAGCAGTGAAGTCACGAGCTGACATCAGGGACGATCTGAAGAATTCAGCTTCGTTCCAAGTGTTTTCATGAGAACAAGAACACGCGAGGAGACAGAAGTTATACCCATCTCACCATCCTTTATTATTGTTCACGAGCAAGCATCGACTTCACTACAATCGGCCTTTCAATTGGTAGAAAAGTGAGAGCAGCTCCAACAAGCACAAAGGAAGCATCCAGCCGTTCAGAAAACATCGTCACCGTTCGTTTTGAGGAAATATTCAAAAGAAAAAAAAAAACAACCCAACAACAACAAAAAAAAACCCCCAATAAAAGTAAATAGTATCTGGAGTGTCGAGGATGTGTGAAACAGACAATCTGAGGAATCAAGTGTCTCGCGCTCTCCCATACTTCCTCGCTTCCAGTCTCATAAAACCCCCCCCAACATGGAACAAGACGCACAAGTGTGGTTTCATGCAAGCGTGGTGGCGTGATTTTACGGTATGGCTGCGTTTAGATACTTCGGCAGTGACATTCATTATTTCGACCCGCTGACACCCGAGCTCAAAAAGCAATAAGAGCCAGAAAAAAAAACCAAAAAACCCCACGAGGGCGAGTTCTGGCGAACTTGGACATGAAGTGTTTGGACACGCTTGGAAATGTGAGGATTTTCAGAGTCGGCGGGATTTTTTAAAATATTTTAAAACTTGTGTGAATTCTCATGCTGCCCTCAAAAAAAAAAAAAAAAAAAAAAAAAAAATCGTTCCTCAACCACTCAGGCAATATTTAGGACACTGTTCAAGATCACCTTCCACTATACACAGATGGGAGCCAGTCCAACAGAATACCCTGGTCTCCCTGCCGGAGCCTTTCGTAACGCACTGTACATCATTTAAAAGGTGGACGCCGTCAATATGATTTAGTACAATATCTATAGAAGATACAATATGGCGCTACTGCCTCTACACATCAACAAGGACACATGACATCTATGTAAAATGTTGTCACTTTTAATCAAAACTAGCAGTGGACTAATTGTTACGACGAACTGAGCGAAACGGTATCCCCGGCTAGAAATGTGGCGTTACAAAAAAAAAAAAAAAAAAAAAACCCTCCCGAAAACAAAACAAAGAAAACCGCCACAAAGAAAACGAGCGTGGATAAGTGTTGTTTTTTTAAAATTTATTTTCTTATTTTTTCTTGTTTAGACCTGCTAATTATGCTATGATCGGCAAAAGGCACTCCCATCTCAGCCGGCTCAGACCTGGCCCTCGTTGCTTGGTTTTACAAGTCCCGGGGGGGGGAGGGGGGATCTTGGAGGGGAGACTGTTAAAAACACAAACCTGTGACACACACACTCACACACTCACACACACACAAAGGAGCACGAAAACCACCTTTCAAACAGACTCTCCGATGTGTCCAGTTCTAAGTTTGGCTTATGAAAATAAGATTCAGTGTTGCTCATCCCGATGTTTTCGTCAACGCGGACACAGCCTGCCTTTTAAATGTCACGTTAACATTTAAACTCCGAAGCTCAACGCATGAGACGAAACAACTAAAATACCCCCGCCGAGGGGCCGCGTTCTCCCTCCGGCGGTTCTGCGAACGATATTTACAACAGTGACGGACATCAGTGTCTGAGAAGGAGATCCAGGTTGAGACACGCTTTTCCCAATCGACTTTCCATTAAGCTTCAAAAAACTTAACACCACGAGGAAAATAAGTTTACCAAATGTAAACAGATATCTGAGAACAACTCTACAGTACAGTACCGTGTACGATAAAATCTAGTGGTCTACTGCAAAAGAAAAAAAAAAAAATCAAAAATAAAGTCATTTTAAGATTTTAAAAAACAGAAAAGTTGTAGTAATTTAAAGTGTTTTCCTGCTCGCGCCCTCAACTGTGACTCCTGCAGCAGCGCAGCGATCAGAAAACAGGCTAAAAGTATTCCTAGAGTGTTATCGTCATTGTTTCAAGGTTAAATAGTCGCGCCGTTTAAAACGGGGAAAAACCTGCAATAAAGCGATCCCAAGAAGTCACTTCACTCCTCTCCCCATAAACTACAGCCAGCAGATGCTCCCTTCCAGCCCCCCCCCCCCCCCCCCCCCCCTTGCTGCCTGTCACAAAAAACACACTTTAAGTAGCTTAAATGTTTTTTGTTTTCCTTTTAAAAAAAACCTTTTCCCAACTCCCGTCAGCAGAGCAGCACAGGGACGGACCGGGCCGGTCCAAACTTTAAACGCCTTTAAACACCATCTTCCAGGTGACCCGCAGTTTGCTGAATCTTCTTCTTCTTTTTTCTTTTGTGGAACTCGTGAAATGTTGATTTGTACATTAGCAATGAGAAAATCCCGCCTCCTGTACAAACGGGCGAGATCTACTGGGAATGAAAGCACACCGACGGCGGGAGTGCAGGTCAAAGCAAAACGCACGGAGGAAGCTGAACCCGACGAGAAAGCATAAAGGAAAAGAGCTTTTACCCTTACTGACGATTAAAAAAAAAAAAAAAAAAGAAGAATAGAGACAGATAACAGACACCACTTATGGAAACCTCCACTGAACAGTCCTGGGTTTCTCATCATGAAGCAGACCTTTTTTTCTTTTTTTGTACAAGCATGATGGAGCAGCTTTTTGCAGAAATTCAGCGACATGCTACAGCCTGTGTGACACAAATATTCTACATTACGTAACTGCGTCATTTTTTTTGTTTGTTTTTTTTAGATATTGGACCCCCGTTGAGCAGGCCTTCACTAACACACCGACTAATTACATGGTTTCTTTGTATTTACAAAAATCTTTAAAAAGCAATTTATTTCTCTACACATATGACTTCTCAAATTTCCTCATGCACTATAAAAAAACAAAACAAAACAACAACAACAAAGAAATCAGCAAAAAGAAGAAAAAAAAAGAAAAAGAAATGTAGTTTATATATTTAAAAGCATCATTTCGTTTAACTGGACTACAAGTCAAGAAAACTCAAGTCAAAGCTATTTTGTGTGTATGTGTGTGTGTGTGAGTGTGTGTGTGTGTGAGTTGAGCTGCAAACAAATCTAAAAGCATTAGCAAATATTTGACATCAGGAAAACTGAAATCATTCTGAAAGCCGTACGTGGGAGAGCGAAAAACAGAAAGTGCAGGGTTGGCTTCCTCACACAGTTCCAAACAAATGTAGGCCAAGTTTTCCTGGGACTTAAAATAGAATAAATAAAAAAAAAAAAAAAAAAAAAAATTAAGAGTAAAAATCAGCAATCCGGTGATGACTACACTACGCTGAGTACCACCACTAAGAGAACAACAGGAAAATCTTGACCAACGTTGTACGCCGAAGGGAATTCTTCTTTTTTTTTCTTCTCTCCTTGACATGAAAATGTAGGGAAGGAGGAGTGTGTGTGAGAGAAGCAGTGAGAGTGTGTGTGTGTGTGTTGTAAGTGTGTGTGGTAAGTGTGTGAGAGAGTGTGTGTGTGTGTGTGTGTGTGTGTGTGTGTGTGTGTGTGTGTGTGTGTGTGTGTGTGTGTGTCTCGGATGTGTTCGTGGCTTCTAGTAGGTGAGGGTGGAGTCGTCCCACTCCAGCTGCTGCTGTCTGCTGGCCCCCTGCTGGTCCTCCGGCTCGCCGCCCTCCTCGTCCTCGCTGCTCTCCGACTCGGCGCTCGTGATGTCGTCCTCCTCCTCCCCGTCCTCGCTCTCCTCCTCCTCCTCTTCCTCCTCCTCGCTGCTGTGCTGGTCCTCGTAGGTCTGGACGGAGACGGAAAGCGACGCATTTGTATTGTAACGCAGCTGAGCTCGTCTTTTGACGGGTAAAACCCACCGAGATCTGGAGGTTCTGCTCTCACAATTTAATCTTCAACACAGTTTTGTAAGTTAAACTGGGATAATTGGGTTTTACGGGGAATCCGCCAGTGTTTACAGTTGTGGAACCTGATCTGATCTTATGATACTCCTCTTATACGTCCCTGTGGCTGAAGTGGCGTTGCTGCATTTCTCCATCTCGGTTCAGACGGTGCAGGTCTGAACTGAACGCCGTGTCAGAGTTACAAAGCCGTAATACAGTAAAAATAAGTCAAACATGCTCGTTCTATACTAATGAAGCAGAATCTGTACGACGAGAACAGAAAATACTGTGAACAAGACGGTTTGAAACTGAGGAGATTTATCACTTATACAGTCAGACATCCAGCAAATATGTCACATAATAATAACTAGTGATTCAGAGAATAGCAGTGGGTGTTTTTTTTTTTACCAAATGAAGCTACAAAATGTAATATTTGACCATTTTACTCAAATGTATGAGGTTCACTCAGCTGTGACGCTGCAGCAGCCCGACTTAAAAGCATCGTGCCTATTGTGACGACCAGAAAAAGTTGAAATTACAAATGAAATGAGTCAGAAAAGCATGAATCCAGTCTAAAAATATTCATGCCCTGCCCACAACCATGACTCATTAACCATGATTTGAAGATTTTAGACGGAAGAAAAAGAAAAAAAAAAAGTGTTTGGTGTATCTACCTATGAGACGGACGACCGGTTGAAAAGATCATGAGAATATGATTATTTCACATCATGTATTAAAGTGACACCGCGTCTCCACCATCCCCCCCCCCCCCCCCCCCCCCCCCCCCGCAGGACGGTGAATCAGTGGGACTCGCACGAAACTGGGACACAGTGTCGACATCACCCAGAATGCATTAGCAGCTGAAAAGCCGTCTCGGCTGCAGCCCAAACCGCATTTTGTCGAGTGGCGGAATTCTGTCACGCGGAACCTTTCCGCCGGCTCGTCTTCACAAGGGTAGGGTGGGGGGGGAGGGTTTCGCCGCGTCGTTTTTTGTTTTTTTTTTCCCCCCCGCTCTCACCTCCATGGGGTTCACGGTGATGGTGAGGGCGGAGTCGTCCCAGTCCATCTCGTTCTCCTTGCCGTTCTCCTGGTCCCTCATGGTGCGCTGGTGCGCCGCCCGGATGCGGAACACGCCGAGGATGATCATGAACACCAGGAAGCTGACGCAGACCACGATGACGACGGTGGCGGCGCTGGGAACAACTGCCGGGGGGGGGAAACACATCATGAAATGACAGGTGAGGTGTGAACGGAATAGAAAAAACAAAACAAAGCCGATAACTCTTCAGACAGATTCCCGTGGGATGACGAGAGCGTCTGTTTGGGGGGCATTTCTAGGGCTTTCGTTTGGATGGTGACTCAGTGCGGATGTTTAACGGGCTCTTAGAGAACGACACACGAATGCATTCCGTAGCTCGAGGTGTCCCGTCTTTCTTTAAATAGCTTTGCCAGCACCGCTTCGCTTCGCCCCACACGAGCGGGGGACCGACTGCGATTCGGCCCGGGCCGGGGGCGCAGAGAGATTAGCAAAATAAAAAGGTTGTGCTCTGAGCGCCGCCCGTGCAGATGTCACAGACGGCACTCAAATGTAATCCCTAAACTTTAAACTCTTAATAATAATAATAATAATAATAAAAAAAAAAAAACACCAGTGTTTTTTTATACATGTCCTAGTTTCACATGCCTGGTTAATAGATATTAATCCATCAGCAATGACGGACATGACAGGGAAAATCTTCTCAGCAGAACGACAATTAATCAGATTACTGGTTTGATCATTTCGCATAAAAACAACAAAAAAAAACCCCAAAAAACTTGATATTTGTATCTCAACCCCAACATAATCTCATATTTCCTGGTACCTGAGGCCTGGTGAGCGTTGACCAGGTTGTGGCCGGACAGGTCCACGGAGGCGTGGTGGACCGGGTTGATGAAGTTGGGCTGCACCATGGCGTTGTTGGCGTGTTCCACTGGATTGGCGGTGTGGATTACGTTCACCTGAACACAACACAACAACAACAAAAAACAAAAACCAGACGATCACACGGACGGTCTCGCAAAAAATGGGGTCGGCAGCAGATTCTGGATGGAGAGAGGCGCTCGTCCAGTCGCACCTCCACTTTGAAGTCGTTGCTGACGTAGCGGCCGTTGAGTTCAGAGCAGACCAGTTTGAACTTCCTGTCGAACAGAGCCTCGGTGTGCCAGTTCTTGTATCGTATGAGGTGCAGGACCTGCTCGTAGTTGGCCATGGTGTTTACACCTGGAGCACCAGACAGAAGAGATAAGTCCAATATATAAATAATAAAAATAGATCAAGTATGAGGAGAAAAAAACACAAAAAAAAACACCTCATATAAAAACACCAAATAAGAACAGAAATCACATCATTGAACTGGAATGTTTGGAGGGTATTTTTCTGTACCGGTGATGACGAGGCCCAGGTTGGACGAGCTCATCTCCAGGGCGCGCTGCTGCAGCTGGGATGTGTCCACCTCCAGGCTCTCGTGCTCCCCGTCCAGCTCGTCGCCCACGACGCTCACCTCGCACGTGTCCAGGTTGTGCATGATCTCCTCCGACACCACCGTCTCTTGGACTGAGTAAAGGAAAAAAACAACAAAAACAACACAGGTTTTTGGCCTCAGTTGCAACATTTGCAAACTTTTTTTTTTGCATTTTCTGGCTGATTGGTGTTTATTGTGGCTTTGTAAACACAGAATTTTAAAACACGTGAGGGAACAAACCTGACATTTAAATATCAGAAGTGACATTTTTGCAGGATTGATTTTTAGAAAAAGACCTCAAATTCAATCAAGATGCTCAACTGGTTTTGCCAAGTGAATGCTTTTTCTTTTTAAAACTCAAGCACTGGATACTAACTTTTCAATTACAAGTCACAAGTCAGGAATCTCATTTGAATGTATACAGGAGTTTGAAAGAAACATATATCCTTCAATGTATTTGGTCGATGGGCTAAACGTTCAATCAAACTGAATCAGACCTGATTTGTAAACACACCAAGGATTACAGAGGTTATATGTCCACAAAAGAACTGATGCTCAGCCAGTCGGACAAAATCAATTCTAAGCCGAGCGATGTTAAGTACGGTCTCATCGGTGTTTATCGGCCTTTACAGGGGAAACAAAAAAAAAAATCAAGCTTATTATATAGATTCGTAGTTGAAATGAAACCCTCCTCCTTTCTGATGAACAAACAAGTCTGAACCTTTTGACTCCTGCAGACTGATTCCTAATCGTCCGTCCTGCAAGGTGAGGCGGTGCCCTGCAGGTAATGGCATCAGAGGTCTGTAAAGCTCTTTTGTCCCATATGGCCTGCTGTGAGCCACAGGACATTGTATCTTGCTGTATCTGTGTCAACATTAGTGCGTGTCTATTGTCTCTCCTCCTCTTAGCTTTATACCCGGACGGAACAGATGGCAAGGCTGCTCACTGACCCCCCCACCCCTCCCCATAAAGTAGTAAACAACTTATCTCTTTCCCCTCTCCCTCCCTCTCGCTCTATCTGTCCAATCCCTTCATCCTCGGGCTCTAATCCCCAACATATCCAGCCACTGTACATCCCCTCGACTGTCAACTGTACATTGGCTGCGCCTGCAGAAGGTGCATACAACTCCGGGAAGGTAACGACTATTCGGCACTAACGATCCACGAACCTGACCGAGTCCCGGTAAACGTGATCGGGGACTGCGTCGGGGGTCTGTGTGTTTGCGCATCCGTCTTACCTGTGGGGTCGTCGTCGGCCCCCTCGGCGGCCTCGGACTCGGCGTCGGCCTCCACTTCGCGGGTGATGGTACTGACGATGCGGAGCTCGGGGAACAGGGTCACTCCCTCCTGGCTCTCGAATTCCGCAGCGCTGCGGGCGAAGTGGTCGATGCCGCTCAGGCTGATTTTGGGCTCCTCCGGCTGCAGGACCATCACGTAGCCCTCGGCGTCCGGCACCGACACGCACGCCTCCTCGTTGAAGCATCTGGGGAACAAAAAAATACAGAAACCCTCAACTTTAGGTTCCGAACACAAAGCATTTTTCATTTAACTTGAAAGACAAACGCGCCCTTTGAACGAGGCCTGCTTTCACAAGCACGCGTAAATCCAACTGTTTGTAGTGAGACAGACTGAGGAAAGGTTGAGCTGACATAATAATGACGATATGTCATGGATAATTTATTTTTTATAATATTACGATTATCTGCCAAAAACAACACTTTCTCTGATAAATGAGCCGCGTTCATGCATGTGTGTTTCAGGCATGACCAAAAAGAAAACATCCTCCAAAACGTATGACACATTCTGTGTGTGTCAGAAGGTCACAAAGACAGTAGGCACAACACATGCAGGCTGTTAAAAAAACACGAAATATTCACAAGTAGGATTTATCAGTTACGCTCAGACAGATGTGATGGAACTTGTGTGTGTCAGATGTTAAAACCCCAACGTTGTACTTCCCACAATTGTTTCTGTAACGTCAATATCTATTTTTTCAGAAACAAAGTTCTTTAAAAACTGAAAAAAAATTAGGAAAAAAAAAATCAATTTTAACGTCCTTAGTCCTATTAGTGCGAACTGTTAACTGGCATCAGCAAATATTGTACTTTGTGTGTCTTTAACGCTCGCTGTTAAACTGCTTCTGAATTTCATGAACGTGTCAGAAAAAGGTGAGCTTTCAGAGTGCTGAGTAGGTTGATAAATGCTATTTAGATATTTCTTCCCCCCCCTCATCTCTGAAGACATCAAAGAGAATTGGGGAAAAACAAAGTAGAGAAGACATACGGCTCCGCTGCCTGTCATTCTCAAACACCAAAACCGCTCATGTTTATTCTCTTTGATATGGAAATCAGGCCAAACTCTTGACCCCCCCCCCCCCCCCCCCGTCTCTTCCTCAGTAAAACCACCTTTACATGTAAAGTAGCATGGCGATCCCCTCGTCTAGAAGGCAGAACATAGCTGCTTCAGAGACACCGGGGCTGCTGTCGCCTGACAGATGAGATGACGAAACGGATATGAAAGAGCGAGTATTTTAAGCAGCGCGTCCACTCACTTGACGGTGGTGGAGATACGAAGGTGCCTGATCCCGGGCGTCGGGAACTGGCGGGAGTTCAGGTAGGAGATGTGCTGCATGACCTTGTCGAAGGCGTCGATGTCGTCGCCTTCCACGGTGAGAGAGGACTGGTTGGGATTGAACTCCACCTGAGTGGGGGGAGAAAAAAAAATTAATTAAAGCTGCAAGCAGCATTGGCCGGCACCTCGCAAAAGACCGCCCGTCGAGTGGCCACAATCCTCTAGACCGGTTAATGATCATTTTTTAAGTTTACATTTTTTTTTTATGACTTTAATTTTGAAAAAACGGCGCCAAAACCAGCTAATTAGCTAGTGATTCGTGACCGCAGCGCCCCCATTAGGTCACCTACCAAATTTAAGCTCAATCGGACAATGTTTGCTAGCATGCTAACAGGCATGCTAGGCCGCAAGCTAGCCGATCCACCTGAACTTCTCAGATGGTACTCGGCAGGTGCCCCCGAGCCGGAATCTAGTTTTACTTCAATTCTGGTGTGAATGACACAGCACTGATGGAACATGAAATGTTTTTCAAAAACTTCCACCGACATGAATTTGAGGGCCTTAGGCAAGTAAGTCAGAGGATGCAAGACCACCTCGTAATGGAGACTGGATGGAACATTTTAAAAGCTTCCAAGTCTTTTCATTGGTGCCGAGACCACAGAATTGACCATTCTTCAGATTAAGGGTCAATAAATGTATAATGAAACAATAAATCCAATAAACTCAAGTCGTCTTTACTACGCCTGTGAAATAAAGATTAAAAACCGAAGAGCGCAACCTTCTTTGTGGCTCGCATGAAATGCAATGCCTCGTTTTCTGAAATTACGGACATTTCTAAATATTAAGAATGTTCTGGCTCACTGGAGACTCTGCAGAGCTCGAAAAGTTCATCTAAATTCATTTTGAGATGGTTGATTTTTTTTCTTTTTCTTGATTAATGTCTGACTCACCTTTTAAAACCTCAACCAAAATCTTTTGGCTCATTCTTAATGCACAAATATTCAAATAATCCAGTCTGGATGTGTTCTGCGACTCCTCACCTTGACGGCTGAAGCGACCTCCTCGGGCAGCTGCACGTCCAGCCCCTCCTTGCAGGTGTACAAGCAGTCGATCACTTTCTTGTTCTCCAGCTTGCCGGAGCGGACGATCAGCCCCGCTAGGTTCCCGCGGAAAAACTGAGCCATTCGAGCATTTGCGCCTGATCACAGGGATGTGGAGAGAAACCCCCCCCCCCCCAAAGAAGTTACTTAAATGTACATTTCATAGATTTGGACCTTTTCTAGGCTGACGACTGAAGCATGCCATCTCAATGCGTAAAGCTGACGTGAATAGACTCCATGCAAGTTAGTATAGGTGCTATATGATGGATGAGCCTTCATCGCATGCAACATTTCATTAGGAGGATGAATGTTTACTGTGACAAAATAAAACCAAACTCCCAAGGAGGGCTCGCAAGAAGATAACAGCAAATGAGTCAGCCCTTTTTTATTTCTCCCTTCGTTAAAAGAAAATGCACTGTAAAATGCTCGGAGAGTGACGAGGAAACGGGAGATGTGGTATCTGGAAATAACTGAACGTCAAGAGATTTATGATCAAGGGCTAGGAGCTGCCAAGGGGACAGGTGGAACAGCTGTGTTGTGTCTCCCTGTGCAAAAAGTCTGCACCGCTGCAGAGCCTCTGACGAACTCGACATCTCAAGGTCACACAGTCAATCTGGCTTTATGTGTGTGTGTGTGTATGTGTGTGTATAGTGCTTTGGGTTTGTTATCCGATATGGAGAAGCTACTGCTTCTCACCCCAAGGTCACACTATGAAAGAAAAGCCAGCACTGCCAGAATACTGCAGCCAGGTCAGAGTTTTTGTGCTCATTATGTGTCTATTTCTGTTCTGCTGGTGTATCAGGTTGTGACTGGAGGAAAAAGAAAAAAGAAAAAAGAAAAAAAAAAACTGTCTGGCTGCGCTGCCGCAGTGAGAGGAGCAAACAAATGGAGGATGGAGAAAATTAATGACCAGGCCGCAATAAAACACACCACCTCATGCTGCAAATGGATCACGGACAAACAAAAATAAACCGTTCTGCGTCGATAAATAACGATTATTAAAAAAACCCATTCGCGTCAAAATGGCATGAGGATGCAGTTAGCGTGGTGGGACACTGTGGACACATGGACATATCTGGGGGAGCAAGGGAAAGATTTAAGCAACCTGAGGTGGACTCAGAGACTGTCTCAGTGTCATTGTCATGTCCTGAGTTGTCTGCAAAGGACAGAAACACAAGAGCAGGAAGAGAAAAGGGAGGAAGGTTGAGGATCTGCAGGAAAAGACTTGGGAGAAACGCTGCAACATTTCATAATCGGGAGAAGAAGTTGATACTGCATCCAACAGCCAGAAAATTAGTCGCGTGATGTGTTGTACAATTTCGTATCAAAGGCAGTTGGATGTCATTAGGAGTTTGGAAATAGTTTGTAACGATTCAAAAGACAGAACGATACAGAAGCTGTACAAAGAAAGGGAAGTCCCACAGTTCAATATGAGCATCGTCCTTCTGGGAATCTTGCACAAATAACACGTTTAGTCATACAAGGCAACCTTGAAAGGGATCCTAGAGAGAGAGAGAGAAAAAAAAAAATGGATTCCATAGGGTTTACCTTGCCAGCAAGCACCGATGGTGAGCTGGGCTTCAATCTTGGACGGGTGCAGCGGGTAGTCTTCTGTCACCAGGAAGGGCTCAAAGACCGTCCCGTCCACAAACATAGAGACGGTGGGGAACTCCACGTTGAGCACGTAGTGATGCCACTCTTTGTCACACACCTGTGAAGAATACGACAGTGGGCTTAAAAAAAAAAAAAAAAAAAAAAACCCAGAAGTCTGGGCCTATTTTGCATCTAAACGTGCACGTAATAATATTAGACGTGTCTGACCTGGTCGAGCTTCCAGTGGAACTCTGCTGGTTTGTAGTTCTCAGCCTCCGACGGGTCCTGACGCAGGAGGAAGATCAGCCTGCAGTTGTGGACGTACAGCGAGTAGTGGTGCCTGTTCATGTCTGCAGGGGAGAAAAGACCACAGGCACGACGAGGCAGTGAATGCGAGGCTGGTTATTAATGCTCCCAATAGGACATTCGCTGTGATTGTAGTTCAGGAATTTTGAGTGTCATGCAACTTATTTTAATATTTGTACGCTGCTTGATGATCATATTGGCCCTTATATGAAACATCCGGGTCTATTTTGGAGTTTTACACGATGGAAATGTTAGACTTGGTAGAACTGTTTTTTTCAACATTTTGTTTTTGCTCTTTCAGCTTGGTATTAGTTATCACACACTTTTATTAAAAGGCTAAAATTGGCCATGAGGGGCACACTTCCTATCGTCTCCCTTTTAAAACCATCATTTACATCACAGTTTTATTGCTCTTGAAGTAAATACAGAATAAAGATTTATAGCTTAACCCTTTTCATAAATGTGCAATAGATATAGACCGTCATGCTGCTGTTTCAGTGACGTGGAGCTCGGGAGTGGCGCTCAGATCACGGGTATGGCGCTTCCTGACCAGTGCACAGCCGCTCTGATGTAATCCTCCTTATATAAGCGGGGGCACAGAAGCTGATGAGCTGCCTCCCAATCAGTGGCTGCGGCAGAGACTTTGCAGTCAATACCATCGGCTTCTCGCCACAAGTCAAATTTACAACTATAGACAAAAACGGAAAGGTCAGCTTGCGCTTTTAACGGTGTAAAAAAAAAAAGGAAACTTGCTTCCGTTGTGTTGGACGGCCAGCCGAGCACAAATGTTGATTACGGCCTGGAGTTGCCGTGTTGGTTTTTTTTTAAATCCGCGACATACTTTCAGACACCATATGTGCAGCGGTAATGAGTAATGAGTAGAAGCAGTAATAAGCGTGACACTCAAATGCCAAAACGGGGTTTGACCTCTTCGGCGAACACCTGCTGTGACATTCGGAGGGCAACGTCACATCACACGTCATCGTAAATGTTACAGAAGGTTATTCTTTGATATGGATTATGAATGAATTAAAATCTGTACGAACCTCTGAGTTCTGTTGAATTATACTTCAATAATAGCAGATATTCATTTAATTTCTTAAAAGTAAGAAAGCAAAAAATAAACTGAATTGTGAATAGAATTATTAAGACGATTCCTTCATCGATGTCGTAGAGCTGGATGACTTAAACTTATATTATGGATTGTGTATCAGCTGCTATTCACCCTAAATACTACACCTTAATCTAAACAGTGTTATGCTGCAATAAAAAAAAAAAAAAAAAATATTGCAAAATAATGAATTCTTTAGAAAATGAAACAAGTTAGGTTTGTGTTCATCAATTTGGCAAAACAAAGCAAATGAAAGGAATTCATACAAGCAAATATTGCAGGGTCTGAAACCGCTGAAAACCCCAGCTCGGTCCTCTGCACGCTCAGACGGAACTTTTTTGCACATTTGGAAAGGTCGGACATTTCCCGGCGGCCCTTACCCGTCTTGTCAGAGTTGCAGAGGATGGTCTCCTTCTCGTGGGCCCCGGGGCCGTGTCGCATCCACACAGAGATGGTGAAGGGCTCCTTCAGGTCGGTGCTCACCGTCCCGTCGGGAACCTTGATGGCCTGGGTGCCGTTGAACTCAAACACCTGGTCGCTGTCGTGTCCGTTGTCAGTGGGCAGTCCGACGGTCCAGTTGGCGGAGCTGCTGGGTGCGGGAAGGAGCTCCACGGTGCCGGAGCTGGCTCCTAAGAAAAAAAACAAAACAAACACAAGTGACGTTTATCTGTGAAGGGAGAGGCCTCACTCTCAACTGCTGAAAGTGATTGTTCCAAAATATATATATAGAAAAAAAAAAAGAAGCTGTTATTTACCGCACAACTTGTGCAGGGATTTCTCAGAATAGGTGTCACGGTCGCATCCCTTCCCGATATGGTTGGTTTCCAGTTCAATACTGGCTCTGATAGAGGTGATCGGCTCGTCGCAGGTCTCCAAGTGCATGCTGGGGAAAAGGGCCAGACTGCCCGTGCCGGGCTCGTATTCAATCCTCTTATTGAAGCCTGGGAAAAAAAAAAAAGAGCAGAGAGGGTGAGCAATAAACACAGAGCCTGGTATTGATAATCATCCACAAACAGATTCACGTCACTTTGAGGAAGATCTAATTATGGAGCGTCAACGACACGAGTGGACGTCCGGCGGGCTTCACATGAGAGGACGAGGGCTCTGGTACCTTGCCAGCTCGGCTTGCAGGTGGGCTTGACGCTGATCTTGACCAGCACGTCCTCAGAGGCGCGGTTCTTCCCGCAGTCGTAGGCGGTGACGGTCAGCTTGTACATGCGCTCCTTGCCGTAGCTCAGTTTTTCCGTGTTCTTGATGAAGCCTGAGCCAAAGCAGGGGTGAGAAAGAGAAACACGTTTACAAAAAAAAAAAAAAGGCAACTGGACCAGTTGGACCAGCGCTCGAAGCTTTTCAGCTGTGGGTGAAATAAAAAAGGATCATATTGTTATGAAGCGAAAGGAACCTCCAAAGTGATCAAGCTGTTGTAATGAAGTAATATTATAATACGGTAACTGACATCTCTCAGGGTCAAATCACAATATTTTGACTTCAGCTTGGTGAATTGTATTTATTTTTCTCGCCGAGAAGCAGAGTCTGATCAGCAGCAAGGCGTACAACTAAAAAGCTGGATTTAACTGAACGATAAAAACTATTTTTAGCAGGGCTGCAACAATAATGATCCCAAGTATCGGGTCTCGGCTGTATTTGAAACTCAAAGCTTGAAATCAATTGACACGAGCCTTTCAAGCAGAGCAGATAGAAAAGGGAAATATTAGCTTTGTCGAGAGGTTTCATGATAAAGAAACAAGAAAGTCAAACTGACTGCTAATCGTGCGCTTGGGCATGTGGGGTTGCAATTGGAGGGAAGTGGGACGATTGTTTCTCCTTTCCCTCAGCAATGCAAAGTAACAAAGATGTTATGTGTTGCGAAGTGGATGATAAGTGATACTAAGTGGAACATTTCCAACACGGTGAATGAATGGCTTGCCCTGCTGCATTTCGTGTGGCCCCTCGGCTGCTCTGCACAACGCTGCTGTTTGTATCACTGCTTCACTCTGCAGACGATTGGTAATTGCATTATTAAGTACTCATATCAGTACTCAGCATCGCCAAGTACACTCGTAGAAGTATTTGTACTTGGTTTGTATAAAAAGAAGAGAAAAAAGTGGTATTTTCATTTTGAGTTCATACTCCAATAAGCTGAGAGAATTAAATCAGAACCAGGTATCTGTTGAACCTTGGTATCTGGAGTCTTTTAAACGGCATCTTTAATTTTTATTTTTGACACGCTACAGAGATTAAATATGATGAGCGTTCCACATGAATCACTGACCCAACGAGTCAAGGACATCATTGTCTGAGGAAGACAACGTGCTGTGGTGAATTCTAAACAACGGCCTTCTAGCCTGTTTACACGGATCAATAGGCGCCGTGGCGTGTGTCAATACAAGCGTGGACGCCAGACGTGCACTGCACCAGACCAGACCAGACCAGACCAGACCAGACCAGACGAGGCAGCGACGTGAAGGTCCTCACCGTCTTTGTCGACGGTGAAGGGCACGTCGGGGGTCACGATCTCGTAGTTGCAGATTTGGCTGAACTGGAAGGAGCAGTCCGCGTCCACCGCCTCCACCTTCAGGATGCTGTCGTACTTCTTGCCCTCGATCACCGTGGCTTTGTAGGACTTCTCCTTGAACACCGGCGAGTACTCGTTGATGTCGTTCACCTGGATGTGCACGGTTGCCCTGATAGGGACGTATAATGTTGACGTTAGGACACCTTTAAACGCGGCAACATACTTAAATAACAGGGGGGAAAAAAAGAGAATAAAATACATGAGAGGGATTTTTTTGGAATATTTATCCAGATTCCATGATCAAGACCTCGGGCTGCTTTTACATTTCTAGGTTTGTCTAAAATAAATGAATTAACGAAACAGAGCAATTCTGTTTTTTAATGCTGATGTTTGGCTAAAAGCTGAAAGCAAAATCAGGGACTGCTCACACCCTGGTTTTCACCCGTCGCCCTCCAGCAAAACAAACAAGACTTGAAACTGCTCCTTCTCCAAACCCATAAAGGCGGCAATGATTTTCAGTTTAATCTTCCCACTCCTTCTCACTCGTTGTGCAATCTCACGGCCTCCTCATCTGCTGTGCAATATCTACATGGACATTCTGTGCTACTTTGGACTGTGCATTCTTGTTTATTATTTACTTATTTATTTCCATTGAGGAGAAATGAGCAGCTGTCCACATCTCATACTATATTTTTTTTTGTATCATGATATTGAAAGTCTCTTTTGTTGCCATTGTCTTTTTACAAACTTCAAAGAGCAGGAGCAAACAGGAAGTGAAGAAGAACAGCAGGTGGAGCTGAGAAGCGCGACAAAGAACTGGCTTCTGATTTCACGGCAAAATATTAAAGATCTCTACATTTACGCAGTGTTATGGTTGCCGCGTTTTGCTTTCACAAACAAATCAAAAGAATCAATGAAAGAAGGCAGCAGCCGCGATCTAACAACAGGGTTAGGGTGTGACACCACTGGTCTTTTTGTCGTGTTTAGACGTCAGTAAACGTATTCCGGATCAGAATGTTACAACGCGAGCTTGACTTACTTGTGGGATTTCTTCATGTTGGCTCCATCGGGACCCTCCCCGCAGTCGTAGGCTTGGATGGTGAAGGTGTGCTCCTTCTGCAGCTCGCAGTCCAGCTTGTCCTTGGCCCTGATGACCCCCTCGCCAGTGGACTTGTCCAGGACCACTGCCTCGAAGGGGACATTCTGCCCGTGGATCCTGAAGCCGCAAATCTCACCTGAACACGTTAAGAGCCAAGACAGAGAGTTGGATCAAAATAACTGATCGCAGTTCCTGAGCTTACAGCACTAAAAAAACCAAAAAAAAAACTAACAAAAAAAAACTAATAACACAAATATAATATCAAGCAAAAACAAACAAAAAAAAGAACATCAGCCACAGGTTTTTTGGGAGCCGGGGAGTTGTAGATTGGGGTGCGTGGTGTCTGTGGAGGAAGCCCATATGGGTGAGTAGTAGGAAGGGAGTTGGGAGAGGGTGTGGGACATTTAGTATCAGTAGACAGTGTGTTTTTTGTTTTGTTTTTCCAAGCCACTTGAAAACATTGCATCCAGTCATGCAGGCAGAAACTGAAAATATGTGGACAGGCATTTCACAGGAGTACTTAAGATCAAATCAAATATAGGAAAACCAAGCTCATACGAGTACAACGGAGCGCAGTAGGTGAAGATCTTTTTATATGTAGAATCTATTCAAATTACAACAGTAACACTAAAGCCATAATAACAAAAAAAAATAGGAACAAAAGTCCTGGCATAAGAAAGCACTGTGATATTGTGAACCAGCACCAATTCAGACGTCATAACCCCCAAAATGTCTGTGAAAGAAATTCAACACTGAGAATAAGGGATTTTTCCACAATTAAACAAAAGTCTTCCTGTGCAATTTTTGCCTCTCACCCAAAGCTACTGCAAAATGAATTCAAATGAAATCATGAAATCATAGAGAACTGAACCAGTACAAGAACAGTTTTCAAAACGAACAAACAAAAAAAAAAGGTACTGGATGAGAACTGGGGTTAGAAATATCAACTTGCTTGACATCCACATCAAATGACAACTGCAGCCATGCTAATGGTAGAGATTAGTGGTGGAGAATTAACTCAGGAGATCCACTGAGGCAGAGATGCGACAACAGAAACTTTGCAGCAGAGAGAGAGTTTGCATTGGTTAACAATCTCAGCAATCTCGTTTACAGAATAAAGCGTCACTTAAATGTCCACAGGAGCCCCAGCTCGCGTCTCACAGGCCACAGAGAGGCGCCATCGGCATTCTCTGTGTCCCTGAAATGTTCATTTTGAGATGAACGCAGCTACCAATCAGTGATTTCAATTTATGCAATTGGATTGGTAAGAATGGCAGCAAAGTGACCGAAGACTCCTGCTTTGTTTTTTTTTTAAAGCAGCTTTGTGTTTTCTGATGACGGCTGAAAAACTGTTAGGGTCTGCAAACTGCAATGGATGTCTCATGCACAGATATTTCTAAGAGCAGTCAGCCCCACATCACACTTTTCATCCAGCTGTTGGAACTCCAAAAACTTTTTGGGGTGAGAAAAAAAACAAAAAAAAAACAAAAAAGGTTGAGATATAAAAACAGAAAAAGAAACCAAAAGAAAGAAACAAATCGGGAAGCTACAAGAGCATGGCGGGAGTTTCTGTGTAAAAGTGTGGATGCTGATATTTGCGTTAGTGGGTTAATAGTAAACGAGGAAGCACAAGGCAGAGGAAAGAGCCCAAGATCACCTTCTTCAGTGAGGGTCACCTCAAAACTCTCTACAGGGAAGGGAAGAGAAGATAAACCCAGATCAGTGGAAAGAAGAGTTAGAAGCTCAGAGAGAACATGTAAAAGGACAAGGAAGGAAACAATATTCTGGCGACACGCTTACACGAGCACCAGGAGAACAGCAGAAGACAGAAGAGATTGATTGTGTCAGAGGTTTTAACGTGTCGCAGGATTATTAGAAGACAAAATCCAATGGTTCAAGCGACAGTTCGTGATGTTTCGAAGCGCCGTGGCGGTTCTTTGACACAATCCTCCCACGTGTGTCTTATAGAAAAGTTTTGAGGTGTCATTAACTCGGCTTAAACGGGCCAAGCAGGCGAGTCCTTTTCTGTTCAGTGGACATTTTCTCCTGAACAATCAACAAATGGATTTCCCATTAGGAAAGGGGTGCGTGTGCGAGGGCCCGGCCGATGGATATTACATTGCTACGGCCCATTTTGAGGCCAGGAGTTATGGCCTCCAAGTACCATCTCGGCTCTAATGACCAGGTCAGTCCCCGGGTGGGGGGGGGGGTTGCACAAATTCCTGAGCTTCTCATTACTCTCACGGGCCTGTCAGCTCCGGGTCGGGTCAGCCTCCACAGCCATTGTTAACGGGTTCAGCCTTGACCTACAAAGTGGTCATTTCATCACTGCCGCTACATAAACATGGTGAAATATTACCTGAAAGCCATAAAACCAGACATTCCGCGGCTCTACCCCCCACCCCCCCCCCCCCCCCAATTACAAAATGAGGAACACAGTCGTTCACATGAATACACAGAAAAACACTTGTTCAGTAAAATATGACAAACATTTTCAATGTGCTGAATAAAACCAAATTTAAAAGCCCCTGTCGTTTCCTCCATGACGTCACAACCTTTGTTAGGCCAGATTTTTTTTAAAATTATTTTTAAACAACTTCAATAATCGTACCGTTATTTTAAAGGCAGCATGTCGTGAAGCTCAGATGCTCATTTAATTCCTGCTTTACTTTGATGGATTGATGAGACCAATGTTTATGGAATCATTTATGTACAGAGATTAAACAATTATCAATCTTAGAGCTCTTAAAAAAAGAGCTGATTCTACACAGTTTTTCCATGAGTGCAAGGGGTTGTGGGACATGGTGCTGCACTCTCAATTGGTTGAGGGGCTACAGTCTGTCTGTATAAATCGTAAATTATTTTGTGTGGATTTTTAATGACAAACATGTAAAGGGGTAGGATTAAAAAAAGTTATACTTCTTCCCACCCCCTGATTTGCACATATTGTCAAATTGGAGTGTGTGTCAAGTGATCTCTGGATTACTCATTTGGATGAATGTCGCTTTGTTGTTTTTATTCATTCTGTTTGTTTCTCTTTGTTCTTAATGTTTCGCACATGTTTGGAAATACATAAATAAATAAAAATTGTCTGGTGGTTTGTGGGGGGGGAAAGTAGCTGTTAGAATTAGATTACACTCCCGTTAAACACGTAACATGTTACCTGCAGTATTTTCTATCAGGAATAATATCGGTGAGAGGCGTCATGAATAGATATGGGTCATAATGGACGTGGGTCAGGTGGTTCAGCCGAGGGCTCAACCTGAACATGGCAAAAGCAGCTTCTCGCTGTCGTGCTGGACACAAATGGACGAAACGGGAAATGGAGTCGCCTCAAAATGTGAATGTTTCCATTTCTCTGATCGTGCCTTATCCAGCATTGTGCATGAAATGCACAGAGCTGCTGCAGGTGAATATTACACCAACCGGTGACTCCGCGAAACGCCGACTCTCGACTTCAAGAGCGTGCGACTTGGTTTTCTGAATGGCCTGTGGGTGAGCTTTACTCTCAGCCCTCTTTACTGGCACAACATGAAGCAATTACAAGGAGGCTGGCATGACAGGACAGGTCACCCCTGTTGCCACGTGAAGCCAAGCAGCTCCTCTCTGTCTTTCTCTCTCTGGAGCGCCGGTTCACAGGGACAAACAGTCCGTTCACGTTTCCCCCTCCTTTTAACAAAAGACGAGCCCCGGCTGAAAGACCGCAGAGTTTTGTATTCAACACTAATTTACTCTGAAAGGACACAAACATCTCGCAGAGAATGGGCATATTATTAATTTCCCGGGGCTGCTTGTGTGAGTGTGCCCCGCCTTCAAAAAAAAAAAATAAAAAATGCGGCGCTGGTCAGCTCAAAGGAATTACGAAATTTCGCGTAACTCTGAAGGGCGTTTACATTTGGGCGTCTCCTCGGGCCGGCACGTGGACGTTAAAGCCCAGCGTTCTAAATCGAGAGGCGTAATCTGAGATTAAAATGGTCATAAAGTGGCTTGAGAGTCGCAAGTGTGTAGGAAAGAAGGAAACAAAAGATCACGCGGCTCATGTGATGGGGTGCGAAATGGGCTTTCAGTGGTCTGAACCCCGGGCCAGACTCCGAAACATAAAGCACATTACTTATACTTCTCCACATGGAGAATAAATATCTGTATCTGAATATCAAAAGTCAGAGATGGAAAAGTCTCTTGTGTAGGAAAAAAAAAAAGATTTGACTTGCGTCTTTACTACCGAGTGCAAACAGTTAGTTCCAGAAATAACCTTTGCAGCAGCAGGACTTGGGAGTTTATACATAATAAAACACACTGCAGGGAGTGAGATCTTCATACATTAACCATGGCACAGTTTGCCTGATGTGATGTGACGCTGAGAGAAGATTAAAGGTTTTACTTAACTGCGAAGTTAAGGCCCCCTTTCCATTTCATTTCATCATTTCAGTTTTTTTTTATTTTAAATAATTAGCCCCACAGACCAAACGTGTCTCAACATCAATGTGTAATGTTCAGTATCTCAGCTATTTACACAATTTACAGTCGTGTGCAGTCTTAAAAACTTGAGGGCTGAGGGTCATTAGCCCGCTTCGCTTCCATTTAACGAGAAAGTAAGAGGGAGTAATTTGAGGTTGGGCGAAGGTCGATTCAGCAGCGCTGGCGGACTTTCTTTCTCACCTGCGTAGCGTAGAGGGGCGTCCTTGTCGAGCGCGATCAGGGGCGGGTCCAGCAGCACTTTGTCGTCGTTTTCTGTTACGATCCCGTGGTACGTCGTCTCGATCCATGGCTTGTGCTTATTGACTGCGGGAGACAGAGAGAGAGACGCCGCGTCAGGCCTCGCGTTGAAAACGGACAATGTGGAAAAGCCCCTCATTTCTCCAGACAGTTTGCGCGTGTTTTTAATGCAGCATTTGGAAGAAGAAGAAAAACTCAATTCATTTAGAAGTGTGTTTGCTCCTACCCTTTATTCGTTTTTTTTTTTTTTAATCTTCCTCCCATTTGATGCCACTCCCATGCATTTTTAATGAGTGGTGCAGGCTTTTAAAATGCTATTTTTAGACACGACGGGATCACCACCAAGAGCGAGAGGCAAACATGAGCCAAAGGATGTGCACTGGTTCCCGCTGACTCTCAAACGGCGGCGAAATGTTCAGTGTTTTCAGTTTTTCTGTATCATTATCCATCCTATCCTTTGTTTTGGTACTACATCGTTGAAGGCGTTTTGTGTGAACTGTCCTAGTGTGGCCATGTCCTGAGGCGAGTGACAAAGGGTTGTTTACAGCTCCTTCTATGCTTGTGGGTCTGGGAAGCCTCCCAGCTGCAGACGGGGGGGGCCTGTTGTCGAGGCTGGCGGCTGCAGGAAAAAAAAAAGCTGCAGCGAGTGACATATTTTGGGCCGACGCAGTATGCGGCGACGATGCACGGGGAGGCCGGGGCTCTCTTACGGCACAATATGCGCTCAGTCCAGACTGAGGGGAGAGGACGCTGATCGGGCGCTACTGATCTACGGAGGTGATGTTGAATCTGTCTGACAACACGCTGCAGGGGACGGATAGACGCGGTGATGTAACGCCGTCAGGAAGGACACAAAAACCCAACCTGTCCAAGTCCTCTTCAACTGTATTTTGCGATCAACTCAGAAGAACTGTCACTTTTTCGCTTTTGAAGCGACTGAATGACGACACAAACCCAGAAAAAAAACCCGCTTGAATCTGTATGGTTAAGAAAAACAAGAAATTCTTATGTATGTAACATGCAATGATAGCAAAGACATCTCATCCATCCATCTTCTGTATGGCTTTCTTCAACTCACTGAGGGGACGGAGCCAATCCCAGCTGACTAACGGGTGGAGGGGGAGGGTGTGGACAGGACACCCTGGACAGGTCTGAGGTTTACAGACGCCAATTATCCTCTCCTGCATGTTTTTGGACTGCGGTACCTTGAGAACGCCCACGTTATGCGCTGGAAGAATAAATTAAGACAGAAAGGCCTCCAAAGCCCAAACTCAAACTGGGAACCGACTCGCTATGAGCGACAACACCACTTTACAGCCCCCCCCCCCCCCACCCCAAATAGTAATTTTATTCAAAAATACCCTTCCTATCTCCATTTCAAATGGTGTCAAACAAAAATGTACTGTCAAACTATAACAACACATCACACCGAGCATGAAATCAAAGGATAAATAATGATAACAGTTGCGTCTGCATTTACATTTATTAAAAGTCCCACAAAATCTCTGCATGTGAAATGCAAATTAAAACTCGATAGCGCTTTTGAGAATCAATATAAGACACGCAAGTGAATCAATCAGTTCCAAAACGTTTCATCTCACCCCACAAGTCATATTTAGATGGTCAACTTTAATGAAAACACATGATTTAATGTTGCGAGACAGTGTATTTGGGCTGATCGATGGCAGGAAATCATCGATCTCAGCAGCATCACGTGGAGACAAAAAAAAAAAAAAAAAAGTTATGTAATCTAGCTGTGGTTAAATCACAATTTAAATAATCTGTATTAGTTAATCATACATATGTTGTATCAAATTTGAGATTGCAACTGGACTTCCGTTCTATTTGTTTTTTTTCAGGCGTTTTACCTCAAAGTTAAACGAAAGCTTCGTTTTTGTGGATTGTATTGACAATGACAAGCACGCGAGCCGTCGAGGGTTCTCCGGGTCGACGTCCACTGACCTCAGGCGGCTGGAAATTAAACGGTTGTGTATCGAATTGGATTTTCAATAAAAATCCAATGATCCTCGGACATAAAATACTTCGTAATATAAAAGTTCCTCACAAATCAGCTGTGATCATCTTTCTCTTAGTCCAGAGTGTACCTGCCTTGGCCCACGGTCAGCTGGGATCAGCTCCAGCGGCATATAAGAAAGATAAATGGATATGATGAGCCGGTAGTTACGTTTGGCAGTAAATTCATCAGAACATTTTTTAGTTTTCTGATGTTTTAAAGTTTAAAAAAAAATCATAAAAAGTAAATTAATTATCTGACGAGGTAAACTCTCCTCCAGATGTCGTCTACAGAGATGTACTTCATATTCAATTGGGCATTTACGCTGTTTGACGGCAATTCCAAATCAAAGCGGCAGCGGCTCGAGGGTGTCAACGTGGAAATTTGACACATCGACTTCATTATTCACTGAAGCACATCATCCGGCCAACGTTTCCACCGATTAACCGTGCACAATTACACGTCCTGCGCACAGCGTTCACTTGGGGGAGACGTCACATCAGCCGACAGACGATTAAATACCGCGCCACGGCTGGAAAGTGTTCAATCTTCTGAAATGCTGCAAAGCAAAATGTTGTTGGCACCTGTCGCCTCGCTAAGGACTTCCAACAGTGTAAACAAGTTTTACACTCCTCACGTCAAGGTACGTTAGTCCTACAGAAACAAATTATACGAGTCATTTGTCTTGAGCAGAGCCATAACAATGATTTTTTTTTTTTTCCCTTCCTGTCAAATGTATAATGTTTTGTGCTGGCATAGAGGCTTTCAACAAACTTTTCCTTGAAATAGTCCTCATCCCACATGCATCATCTCTGCAGTGACACGATCTGAGGCTTCCATGAGAAGTGTGAGCCTCAAATAGCACTCAGACAAAAAGTAAAATCCCCCCCAAAAAAAAAAAAGATTTGCTTTCACACGATCTTGAAAGTGAGTCGACCAAATCCAAGCGCAATTAAAACAGGGACCGTATGTGTCGTTTTGTGTGGTTCTTAGTGATTAAATAACCAGTGAAAATGAACGACAAGCTTCTTGCCACTGGATGCCCACAATGTGGGCAACACATAAGCGAATAAGCAGCTTCTCTCAGAAAACAGTGACTAGAAATACATCTTCACGCTGAAAGAAAGTTGCCACAATGCCCGCAGCGAGTCTTTTACAAATAATTAGTTTCGCTGCGACTAACAGCATTACACCGCCTGCAGCATTAAATAATGGAATTATGTTAGGGGTGGAAAAAAAAAATGCTTGTCTCAAGCAGGGATTATACACATTCTCGTTACAATATATTTACATGTTTGTTAGAGATCTTCAGATTGTTAAAAGTCTCATTATTACAGAAGGCCTCACTCAAGAAAATGCTATCCACTTCACCTTGCACACATGCGGCACAGCCACACGGACATATCCGATCAATATACATCCTGATTTCGGCCTGTAAATGTAGTGCTTAGCGGGAAGAAGAAACGTGATTTGGAATTGATCGAGCCCAATAAATCTTCTTTGCCGAGCGTCTCATGACCTGACGTAAAGTGGGTGTCTTTAGACAGATCGCGACTCCAGACTACTACAGTAATCTGCTTTAGCCTCCGCGAGAGTCGCAGCTACTGCTAGCTGGGTCACATGCAGGGCTTCTCATCTGTCCTCATTTCCTCTCATCCAAAGCACGATGTGCATTACGAATGGGCAAATGTGAAATAGTCCTACGGTGCGAAAAAGACAAAATGCCTGCTCTCGCGGAGGAAAAAAAACAAAACCAGCTGTGCTGTTTGGGCCAGGCTACCCCCCCGTCACAGCCAATCACAGTCTGAGCCGCGAGGGCCAGGCAAAGTTCGACCACTTCCGACAATGGCGTGAGGTTTGACAGACACGGGTCTGTCTGAGGGAAGGATTACTGCCGACGCGCTCAGTCACAGACGGCAAAAAAAAAAAAAAGAAAGAGGAGAAATGTGACAAAGGTTTGTGTAGGTAGCAGGAAGCGGAGAAGACGAAACCCCCGAAGGCCTCCGACACATTCAAACTGCTGCACTGCTGCACTGCGGTGCGTCAACCCGTAAATTCAAAGCTCCTCGCATCGCCGCCGAGCTCCCGAGAAATGGAAACGAAAACATTTTTGCTTTATTCGACGCGTGAAATTCTCACGTACGTTGCGCGAGATTGCCGACAAAGACGCCCTTTGATAAGACGGCCCTGTCGTCTCGCGGCTCGTCTGCAGAGACAGAGAGAGAGAGAGATGCAGGTTGTGCTGTCGCTGGCTGGCAGTGAGAGATTCACCACAAGACATGATTTGCACAAATTAGGACGAGTTTATTCCTGGAAACGGTGTCATTTGTTAAGATACTATCTATTGGGTTCATCTTGATTGGTATAGAGGGAGTTTGTATTGTGAAGGCTGGACCGGGTGCTGAATAGAGGAGTGGCTTGAGGATTGAGGACGGACTCAGATTAAGGGGGGGGGGGCTTTGAAATCGTGCAGACTGAGAAGATCTTGCTGCTGCGGCACAGAGGATATTTGCCCTGGAAGACTGCCATTTTCTTAATTTGACCTAATTAGGAAACCAATCCATCTAATGCGATGTGGACCAGCCCGACTATAACCTGCAGACTAAGCCCTTCGCTCGCAGATGATTCAATGAAAAAGCTAAATAAGTGATACACAGACAAAAAGTTTTTTTGTTTTTCCCCCCTCAGCAACTATCCATCAAAACAAAACTGATACGTCACTACGTCCATCTTAGAGATACAGTCAGCCCTTAAAGTGACAGACTAATCTATCAGCTCATCTCCAATATTAGATGGCTTTATAAAACGTCTACAAATACTTAAGGCAAGTTCTCTATTTGCTATGGAAAACCTTCAACGTTCGCCTCACAATATTCACTTAAAACAAAGAAAGTAAATTCCACAGTTTAAGATACTGTAGGCATCAGCCTGGATCCCTTATAGAAATGCAAAATACTTCAATCCTCACAGCTGAGAACTCAAGAGGTACTTTCAATGTAAATGTGAAAAAGAAATTCGGAATTCATCTTTATTATCAATATGAACCCAAGACACCGTGGCCAGTTTTTGATGCCTTGGAAGAACGAATAATAGCAAGGCTGTTGCCAGTAGACCTCATTAAATGTGGTATTCACAGCCACTCTGCAGACGAATGTGTTGAAGAAACAGAGTGCATCCAGAATATTTTACTTTAACGTTTAAGGACACTGCAGTCATGAATTTTAAAAGAGGAAATTAGACTTCAGGGTCTCCAGATTACATTGGGAGTTAAAATATAAATACACAAATATAATGAACAAAACTAGTCTTACTGTTAAATAATAAACACACACCAAGCAGTATGACACCCTGCTGATAAGCATTGATTTAAGAAGTTACAAAACACACTGGGAATTTTTTTTTTTCCCAACTCGGGAATCTAAACAACAAGATTTATTTATTTATGCTAAATCCAGTCCAAAAAGGCCCAGTATGACAGTCATGGGAAAATAAAACCCTTTAAAGAAGCTGTTGGGAAATGAATGTGTCAGAACCTGGAAGCAAACACACATATCAAGCCAGCGACTGTACGTGCACGCAGATGGTGGGCGACTGGATGCTCCCACTGCCCGGCAACGGAGTCCACTATGGTATGCAGTCCTGTTGCACGGCAAACAAAAGCCAATGACATTTAATCCTATAACGGATCGCTGCTATTTAACTCGCTGACGAGGAAAAGGCAACAAGTCAAACTTCAAACTGAGCAAAGTCAAAGCCAATTGGCACGCTCTTATTATGAACACTGAGGGAGGTGCTCGTCATATAATTAAATGATAAAGCCAACATCTGGATGCTTTCTTTGAAGATAACCAAAGGACAAATATATGGACTATAGAATGTCAAGCGGTGAAGTGGCGAGCCATGTAAAAGATCAAGACTGTATATCTGCCGCCTCCACACTCATTTCAAGATGTCATGTTACCATCCACCGTCTGAGGAATAGCTACACATTATCAGTTATCATTCCCTCCATTGTTAGATAGTTTGTTTTTTTTATCTGCCACATTCAAGTTGCTCTGACCCCATTTAAACCTGGACAGTCGATACAAAAAGGTCTCATGTAATCGTTTCTCGGACACGGGTCAGTTTTAGATATAAATATAAAGCCGACTTCTTTATTTTACTGGATGGATCATTTTAACATCATGTCGCCAATGCAGTTTGTCAAATGGCAGTGGAGAAAATAGAAGTGTTGTTATTCCAATTGTTGTCTGTGCTTCAATCTTCCAAACATGTCGGTAAAGTTGGAAGCAATTGAGTTCTTCCCTCTCCTACTTTGAGCCAAAAAGGGAAAAAAAAGAAAAGAAAAGGGTGCACAATAAATATTAATCTGAGTCATGAGTCATGTGACAAAGAAATCAAACCAAAAGCAAAGTTCAAATCGTACAGCGAGTGCCAAGCTTGACTCACGATCAGGACCAAGTGCCAGGATTTAGCAAGACGAGGAGCCCTCTTTGATAACCATCCTCGTTATTTACCACGGCAACTTTCCTGCGACTCATCCACGCCCAGATACACGACTTTCATACCGTTACCAACACCTCAGCCTCAGCTTTCTTTACACAAGTCCAAAAGTACCGTTTTCGGGGGGGGGGGCAACACCATGAAGAATCAACAGTTTCGGGATTCATAATAAAGTTAAATACATTTAAACAGCGTGCAAGCACTGAGAACTTTGACCATTCACGTTGGCACAAACCAAAAAAACTCCCGTTACAGTCGGCCCGGCTCTTCTATTGAAGCTCAACCTATACAGTTTGACCTATTAACCGTGATGAAACACTTCCTGCTAAAATGTCAGCGCCACAATAGGACCTGGTAATCCTGAGATTCAGTCTGCTGGTACACTCAGTCTCCATCTCTGCCACCACAGTAATGCCTCTATCTCACTCACTCCCACACTGATGTTTTGTGGAAGTAAGTTCAAGACAATTCTCCCAATGGGACCATAAATTATATCTCAGTGTTGATGAGTTGCCAAAATATTTCTAAATGTCTGAGCTAGGCTTTTTTCCCCCCCCACACACACACAAGCGGCTGCTCACTTTGGCATAACTAGAGAAAAAAACTTTTCACAGCTGTCCAGATTGTAGCAGCATCATAGCAGCAGATGATCGGCCTGTAATTATCAGATGGGGCCCTCATGATGCCAGCGAAGCTCTGAGGATTTGTTGTGTAATGGCGACGCTGCCGTCACGTGTCGAGGATGTGGAGCCCTGCTTCATCGATTCAGCTCACATTTGACTTTTGATGGTTGGGCGGGGTGGGCACTATAAAGCTTTCATCTTCTTTGGTTACATTCAAATGTGTGGAGTTCTGCTACGCTCCATATAAGGCCTGGAAAATGTCAATATTACAATAAACTACAAAGTTTAAATAAAAAAAAATTCAACTCAACTGCAACCAGAGAGCAAAGAGGAATCCTGTGTTTGCCATCATATGCATATTACGCATTTTCTCACTGTGCAGATCAAGTAAATGATAAATGATTGATACTGTAATGGTAAATTATTTCATTAAAAATGGCAAACAATCAGTCTATACTCCAGTGCAAATGTTTGATGAGCCAGACTAATGAATAAACATAACTTAGGAGCAAAACAATAACAATCACAGGCGGCCCATGTGGCTGCACGGTGCATGAGCAGAGCGTGTCGACTGTCTTACTGCAGCTTGAGACTAAATAAAGCCTCTCTGTTGCCGGGTTGTTCATATTTGTTCCTTTTGCTTCGGCAGCACTGAACAAACGGAAGAAAAGTGTGTCTGGATACTCTAGACCGGAGTCAGATTTGGGAGGCGTTTTTCCCCACGAACACTTTGGACAATTTAGCCAGGTTTTAAAAACTGTGAAAAAGATTGCGATGTATGCAAAGTGCAGCACTTATAAGAACTACCAGAGTACATCTGAAGTGGGCAACTTGGGGAAATCGAAAAATCTATGCCTGCCAGAAATATAGTTTCCTCTTGGCCTAAATAAGGTGCTTCCTTAAGCGTAACCCAAAGTGCAGCCAAACGGGTGTGAAGATTTGTAAACGCTTGCAAATCTGAACTAAAGAACGACTCAAATTGCGCTGCCAAGTGGTTCTTGTAAGTCCCCGCACCGGGAGTAATCAGTGATCAATCGGCTCACGTTCTGAAACAGTGGGGGCACACGTCTCTTGTTTGTCTTGCCTCGCAAACCTCCTGAGCTTGTTGACGCAAGCCACTTCCATCACAGGGCCGGGGACTGTTTCTCGGAGGCCCAGAGACCCTTGAAAGCGAAGCCCAGACCTCAGGGGCCTCCCCTCCCGCACTCCCACCGAACACACTGCGCAACACAGGAGAGCCTCTCAGTTTCCCTGCCAGGCAACAACATTTGTTTGTCCTCCATGCAAGTCGCGAACCGCCCAACAGAGTGAACACACCCTGCGCGGCCGGAGCGTTCCTCTGAAGAGGGGGGGTTGGGAGCCGCAGAGTCTTGAACGCGACTCAATCACCTCTCTGTGCGAGCGGCACAAAAGGGCCAGTGAGAGTGAAAAAGCAAGGGGAAAAAAAAAAAAAGAAAAAGGCGAAGCTCTGCACGGGCGCTCGGGAGTGTATCGGGCCCCCGCGGCAGGTAGAACACGCTCTCCGGTTACCTGTTTCTCATGGAACGTGAATCCTAATGAGAGCACGCCCAAACCCCGAATAGCTCTGCAGTCCCATTTACTTTTTTCCCTCCCCGGGAGCGATGAGACTCTGGGGAGGGAGGTAACGGCCAGATGAGCTGCCGACACGAGCCCGAATCAAACAGTTTCTCATTAGGCGCCCCCCCCCCTGCAGAAATAACAGCATGAAATATTCACCACTGTCTATCACTTTACCAGTCGAGGCGTTCAATACTGATTCTGACAATTTGACAAGAAACTTTTCTTTTTCCTCTCTCTCATTTCATTTATTGCCATGGCTTTTGGCGAAAAAAATTATTGATTTTACTAATAGTAAGAGGGGAGACTAGTGTCTTGGTGGCCAGTGCAACGCCTGAGTCATCCGGTCAACTTAATATTCACAACTGTGTGACCCCCCCTTCTTGACAGTTCACCGATTCCATTCGACTCATTAAGACAAGAGAAGTCATGCCCAGTCCAAATTCGCTGCAGTCTTCTCATGGCCTTGAGTGGCAAACCACCCGATCCAAACGTTTCAACATCTTAGCACTTCTGAGAGGATTAACTCACGCCCGCATTCTTGAGGGGCTTGGAGCCGTGCGTCTTCGAACAGTGACCGCACTGTGAAGTGCTCAGCCGACATCACGACCCTGGTGTCTGAGCGCAAAAAAATAGCCTTTTGTTTCCACTAAGAAATCTCTGAATAAATACTGAAAATATTTGAGCACTAAGTCGCCAGAACAAGAGCATCTGTGTGGGGAAAGTAAGCAGTCATTCAGGTCTATGCAGGGCAACATGTTTGGTAACGGCTTCTATGAGAGTCAAAAGAACAGTGTCATAGCTATTGTACCTATAATGATTGTGTGGAAACTGTGTTATTTTGGTACCGTCTTTGTGGAATATAGAACGCTGCAGCGCCGAGGCGAAAAGTTCTACATTTCATTACACTAAATGAAATCACGTCCATCAATCCGAATGCCCAGACCGACACGCCAATGGCGTCTCGTGTCCTCCTCGTTTTAAAAGAGCCGATGGAGACATGGCGGGTTGAGACACGTCAAGGTCACCCGTCATCATTTTCAGCTGCGTCTCTTCTGAGGAGAAAAGTCTCCTCAGACCCGCCGCCGATTGTTGGCATGCGGAACCTCAAGCCGAGCAGCAGAAGCAAACAAGGCGACCGTTGTCAGCCGCACGCGTCCGCGCATAGTTTTCTGTACGCCATAACATAACCAGATGGGAGACGTCGCAGATTATTCAGCTTCAAGGCTAAAAATTGCCTGACGTAAAAACCGAGTCTGCAGCATGCAAATTTATCTCAGTCTGGGTCACTAATGGTGGCCCCTGCTTCACTTTAGATTCTGGGGCGCTCCGATCGATTGACCTTTTTTTAGGGACCAGTGGCTTTTTAAACCAAGAGACTGGTTCAAACCCAATATTTGTGAAGCTTCTGTTTAATGAATGAAAAAGTGATCGATGATCTGTTTGAAAATACTCCTTAAAAAAAAAAAAAGATTGATAAGAACAGACGAGAACTGACGGGTTGCGATTTCTATCAGATCAATAGTTGGCTTCTCCAGGCCAAGGAAGAAATGAGGGGGACTTTAGAGGAAACTCTGACGTGTCCCTGCCAGAGAAAGGGGGGAGCGCATATGTTTAACTCTGCGCCACACAAAGCACGGCGTCCAATTTGTTCGACTACAATCACTTAACTCAATGATGAACGAGGCAAGAAACTTCCCCGGCGGCCAGCTTTTTGCTTTGTCTGATTGCGTGCTCAGAGGAGGCTCGTACGTCTCAGTGGGGCTTAATGTTTGACTCTGGAACATGGGGACACCCAGCAGCTGCTCGTGGTCGAAGGAAATGAAATAAATCGCATGGTGCGAGACTTTTTAAAACAAGAGAGGAACACGGACAAAACAACAAACTTGTTGGTCGGGTCGATTAAAATCACGTTTGGAGCAGTGGACAATAACACCAAGGACTTGAAAGGCCGCAAAACACCTGGATGTTGATCAGCACTGCTGGAGAAAATCTGGATTTACACACAACCGACACATGTTCATATGGTCCGGGGAAGAATCGCAATGTCCATCAAAAACTCTTTTTCACATATTCTTTGAGGTTTTGAAGCAGCCATGTTAACAATGATAACTGTCCGTCCACCACATGCTCCATAAAAGCTTGTAAATCCACCTGAATGTGCTGGACTTACCCCTCAATCTGTCTGTTCAACAACAACAACAACAACAACAACATAAAACCCATTGTAAACACCTACACTAGAGAAACTAAAGCACAAACCCCCTGAGGAGTATGAGCCCCCCCTAACATACTCAATGTGACAGACGATTATTAAATAAAAAAACAAAAAACAAAAACAAATGTCAAACAAATGGAAACATGAAAGTGGAGCGCAGGGTGATGGAGGTAGTGTACAAAAACAATCAGGCAACCTTTGGATTGTGAATGATAAGCCTTCGACAAGATGGTGATTTCACAGGTTGTGTTTGCTGATAAGAGCAGGTGCACATTGCAACACAAGACGCTCCAGTTTCACCGCACAGACTGCTATATAGGCCTTTTTCTCTTGATTTAGCCAAAAACCAAACAAACATATGAAGTTAGTCATGTACCAATGGCAGCCTTTGCTCATTCAAACAGAGACGGAGGGGAAACATGGCTTAAAAAATAATGCCTCACACGTTTACGACCACCGATATCGCTTTTATTTCACTCAGAAGGCATAAAATGGGTGTAACATTAACAAACAAAGCACACCAGCCCTCCCTGCAGCCGCTGGTTACTGCCTGGGCACGCTGATGCTGGGCAGTGACTAATACACCTGCACTTTACACACCCTGGAGTTCAGTGGAACGTTCAAACATGGGTGTGTGTATGTGTGTGTGTGTGTGTGTGTGCAAATCCATCCACAGAGTGTGTTCATGTGTGAGGGAGGGAGGCAGGCCGCCCTGCAGCAAAGACGTTCACGTTTCTCCTCAGTGTGCCATGGGTGTCCATGAGTGACTGTGCAGAAGAACAGCCCAGATGCACTTTCAGCTCCTGGTGCGAGAAGCAGCCTCCTAAATACTCATCTATTTACGTGTATTATTTTTTTCTCTCTCCCACATTTAAGCTTGCATTTGCGAAACATAGATTTTTTTTTTCTAATCCACCATCGACATAAAAAAAAAAAAAAAAGGGCATGTGATGAAGATCTGCAATGCGTAGCCGACCACAGTGTTGCTAAATTCAACTATTATTAGGGCCTGGCAATAATAATAAATAATAAATAAATGGGAAAAAAATGAAAATAAACCTGCGTGGATTAGCAGGAATAAATAGAAGAAAGGGTGGATACGAACATGCCATTGCGCAATATATTTAGATGGCTTCGATTGCACTTTGAAAGGGATCGGTACAGAGAGTGCCAGACATACAAGTAAGGGGGCAAAGATAACAAACTCTGCAATAGGGTGATATAAATATATTGTTTTAAATGACGTGGGGAATAAATAAATAAATAAACAGAGCGGCACCCAAAAATAGATGCACGAGGACAAGAAGACGCTCCGTTTCATATATAAGCGGCGCACTTTGTGTTTTTTGAGTGACTAAAAACGCGAGAGACGGGTTGTTTTAAAAACGATACAAAACGAGAGAGGGGAGGAGAGGAGAGGCTCGTTTCTTGGTTTTAAAAGGAGGCTACATCATCCCGGGATGCACTTGCCACCGCCGGGATCGCTGTGGCCCCCCACATCCCTCCCGCTGCGGCTCCCGGAGCTCAACATCCATCCATCCATCCCCCCCTTGAAAACAGGTTCCTCGAGCCCGTCGCATCCCTCAGGAGCACCGTAAACCTTCACCGGCTGCACAAAAGACACCGTGTCTGGCTCGCGTAGACGGACACCCGGGACGGATAAAATCCACCCCCAACCCCCCCCTAACCCCCCGGCTTAGTTACCTTTAGCTGCCTCCACCGCGCATAATAGTCCGAGGACCAGTCCGACAGCGGATGCAAAAGATTTATTCCCTCGGAACCGCATCCCGACTTCGAGTTTCACCGCGGAGGAGTCTCAAGGATCCTTCTTCTCCCCTCGTCGGTCAGCCGGAGGTGTTCTCCTCAAGCGAGAAAAAATAAACTCCAGGAGATGAGTGTCTCGGTTACCACGGTAGCTCTAAGATGGCCGTCACCGCCGCCGCTCCACTGCCCTCCGCTACGATCGGCGCTCCGTTCTGTGTGCGGCGCGCTGCGTTCGGGAAGCTCGGAAATCTCAGCACACTGACAAAGAGTCTCGCCCCGCACCCCCCCACCCCACCCCACCCCGCACTGATTTTTCTTAAAAGTTCATTCCAACACAAACTACAACCTCAGAAATGAGTAGAGCTCCTAATAATAGTTAAATGGAGCATATCCAGTTACAGCCCAGGCTTGATTATTGCATTTTTTGCTTGCACCAGTATATAGTGTACTGATGTGGATGAACTGTGTTCTTGATGTGTTATTTAACGAATTGAACAGAGCAATAGTGACTATGACAACCACACACTTATACCAGAGAGAGGACAGACACAAGATATGTCGTAGAAGTGATAACAACTGGACATATGTCTTATTGTTGGTCTAATCTAATTTATTGATTGATTTAATTCGGAAAGGGTCATGGGTTCAAATGCCGTCTGGGTCTTTCTGTATGCAGAAAGATAGAGCATCACTCCGTCTTTGAGTGGGACTAAGAATGAATCGCCGTGGTGTTTGCATGTTCTCCTTGTGGCTTTGCAGATTTTCATACTGTGGCTTCAGTTCACAAAGCAAACATGCCTGTCCGGGTTATTTACTGACTGTAACGCGATACCTAAGTAGCTTAAGGTGTTTAAAAGTAACCAAAGAAAGTTTTGCTCCACTTCTTCACTCACTCAAAAATATCCTGTTTCACAACATGTTTGTTCTTGTCTGCAGGTGTCTGCGAAAACAGCAACCAGAATAAACACCTGCTTTTGTTAATTGTTTGCTCTAATAAAGCGAAGCACAGAGTGCAACTGTTGAGATCATAAATAAAAGCCCTCAGTCGAAGAAACAGCTGGAAATATTTACCAGGATCAGTATATTGCGCTGGGCTTTTATTATAACCTAAACTCATTTTGGAAAGAGATTATTGAAACAAAGACTGACCCTCTACTGACCACTTGGAGTCAAACATGACTGTGATTTTCCAGTTGTATCCAAATACTGTCGCTCTTAAATAGACAGAGTATGCACACTTTATTAATAATTCACTTTATTAATACTTTGCTGCATAACATGTTAATTACATTTTTGCAAATCTAATAAAGTCTTATAGGTTGCACTTTGTACCACCATTAAAAAAAACACCTATTAAATAGCTTTTTTGTCATTGCACAAGAAACAACTGACTAGATAGGAATAGAAGCAATCTTGTTGAAGCTATTGCGTGAGCCTCTTGACAAATACATTATTAGTTACTGTCTGTAAGTAGTTACATTATAATATTACTGTCTCTGAATTGTACTGTGTTTCACCACTTTTGTATTACTTTTGAGTTTCTTTCACGAAAATAATCACAGAAATGTGGCTAGTTATTCCAAATGGCTGAAATGTAGTTTATTGAAGCTGCTTACACATTCAGCGGGTGTGATGTAGCATCATGACTGTGTAAGCGCCTAAAGCTACGCACCATCTAATATAATAGGCACATTAAAATCTCATGGTGGTGCAATAAAATAAGTTACAATGACCGTCAGAATCAGAAAAGCAGACAAAGCATCAGTCTGGTAAGTTATGATAGAGGTGCTACAAAGTCCCCGGGTAAAGTTGGAAAGATATTCGGATTTCGGGCATTAATAACTCTTTAACTGAATGTCATCAAGGCACAAACAACGCTTCTTTCACATCGGTGTGACGTAGATAATATGCTACAAGCTAATTTTTTATCAAAAGTAACCTGCTGTGCGACCAGTGTGCACTGACCATCCGCAAATTACAAACTGCTGCAACAGCAAAGACAGATACTACAGAAATATGCAATAACGTCACTGGTGTTCACTGCAGTGTCACCTCCCCTGCTCCACTGAGCGGCTCATCTATAAACAATGCAAAAGGTGCAGCTGTTTCAGTAATATAAAAAATTGCACCGAGCTTGTCTGTCTTATCTAATTCACTGGGTTCTGTTTGCCCACCTTAAGTCTTCGTTTGTTTGTTTCTATTGCACAAGTTGCACTTATGATGATCACTACTTAAACATCAAGAATCTTGTTAAACTGAGAAACCAAGAAATAAAAATAAATCATGAGCAGTCGACAGTGAGATGATAAGACAGCGAGGTAGAAAGTATATGTTTTGTTTTTTTGTTCGATAACACCTCCCCACTTCACTTTTCTCTTACTAAAAACATACACTAATCCATAATACAACTGTACAATGACAAAAAAAACTAATTAAAAATAATCATTTTATTCTTCTTTGCTCCAACCATTTCAGTCCAAGTCTGCAAAGTAAAAAGTTGTGTGAAATCCGAGCTTCATAGGAGCACGCGAAGGCAGCTTGCGTCCAAACGATGCCCAGTGACGTCAATACTGTTATTGTGGGAGCGTGCAGCTCGTGGAGCCGAGACTTGGGGGCCAAATGCCTTGTGGTGCTGCAGAGGGGTCTGAGGGCACCCAGTCATCCCGCACGGCTAAATTAAACGCAGCACTTAACGGATGAGTCCCGGATGCCAACAAAGGCCTCTGTCTGCGTGAGCCTCTTGACAAATGTTCAATTTAATTGTAAATTTGTCTGACCCACTGCCATAGAGACTGCCACCGACAGTTGCAATCCAAAAAAATGAGACATTTTAGGTGTCTTGTCTTCTCAGCTGAGTCAAAGGGTTGGACAGATGCCGAGGATGGAGGGAAGTGCTGACAGAATGAGGACCCATACATCACACTGCCTCCAGGCACTTGGTTGGATAATCGAGTCATGGAAAAAAAAAAAACAAGAAGCATTCTACTAGAACCTGACAAAGTGTGTGAAATAGTTTGTCCACCCTTAAACTCGAAAAAGTTTTTTAATCCGTCAGTCCACATTGGAAATATATAACTGCTTTCATTTCACTCTGTTTATTCCATGTAGGAGGTGGAGGAGATTTGTGCAAAATTCAATTCAAACATCAGCATTGTGTCGATCATTCATGAGTTCACCCTGCAGAATAATTTTAAAAGAAAAGAAAAGAAAAGTGCACAGCATGGTGAGAATAGCAATTCTACAAATTGCCAAAATGTATGTAGGTGGGGACCGCCACCTAATCAACACCCTTGGATATAGATAGCACCCCTGAGGAGAACGGGATGCGATGCAATCAGAGAATTACTTGCATCTACTGTCAAATTTGCATCACACTCCACAAACTTCATGTGCCTGATAATGATGCAAAGGCAAACACGTGTAGTTTTAATTAGTTTTCTTATGACTCAGAGAGAGACTCCTGAAAAGGTCAACGGGCTCCAACTGACTGTTTAAAAGTGATTTTTTTGGGGGGATGAAAAATTTAATGTGCCACCAGGAAAATGACAGCAGAGAGGAGCTGTTTTCCATTGGCAGGGTGGGTCTGGGTGAATGTTCAGCAGTGATGCTCTTCCCACAGATGCACACTGTCTAAAAATGTGACATACTATGGATTATTTCCCATCACAGAGTTAAGGGAAATAATCAGGCTTCGTACGTATTACCAAGAAGCTTTGCTATTTCTTGGTGGTTTTACAAGGAGCAGAACTTGAGGCCAAACTTCAGCGAGATCTTAATGGCTGCAAAGATCACAGGGAAACAGCAGAGAATGGACATAGTTGTGTGAGGCCACAATTAACTGATGGCTTTATAAACAGAGCCAGTCTATGGACATCGGGGCAATAGCGGAGCTGGAGCACAATGGCCGTTTGTTTCCACTTTGGCAACGCATTAAGTGGCCCGGAGTAGAAAGTGGTCCCCCCCCCCCCCCCCCCCACCCCCCCTCCTCCTCCTTCCTTTCTTTCTTTCACAGATGTCCGGCACTCCGGGGTAGGGACAGTGTGGCCATTATCATTTCTCTGGGGGACAATGACAGGCTATAGGAGGGCTTGGCATATAGGTGCGAGACATCATCGAATACTCAGAAAGGTGTCACTTCCCCCTGTAAACCTTCTCCCCCGACACTGAGTGGAAAAAAAGAAAAAGACCGCTGTGATTCCCACTGCTGCCGGCGGTTCGTCGAACACTGCTATTCTGTGGGCAATTTCTGCTTTTTGTCTGTAATTGTGGGGGTCTCTTCACTATCAGTCTGAGGTACTGTGGTCTTGTCTGCCGTCACTCCCAATCAGTGAGTTTTGTTCAGTTAAACAGGCAGAACGAGATATATTTCATAACATATATATGTATATATATTAAAAAAAAGAAATAGACTTCACATCACTATCTATCTGGTTTTCTGAACTCAGCCCCAGAAAAGTATTGGAGGGTTTCGACACACAACATTATTTGGATGGTCGAAAGTCACAAATGCCCCGTGGCTTTCGTTCGCTACTCTAGAATCCTTCGGTTCCCATCCTGTTTGAGCAGAGGAGAGACACTGAGGGGGTTGAACAGTGTCCACACGCTGACCACAGGAATCAGGTTATTGGAGGCTGGGCTGTGGGCTGCAGTCCTGGTGGGAGGCTGGCAGCAACCAGAGCGTGACAAAGACTTTGACTGCTAAAAATGGGAATCAAAGGAGCTTGTGTCATTAAGCACAGCAAAGTTTCGAAGATACAGGAATTCACATTCTCTGCCTTTTTTCTTCTTCTTCTTCTTCTTCCTCTTACGACAGGGAAAATAGTAGTATAAATTACAGGAGGTCTTTTTTTTGGTGAAAGTAATTGTTGAAATCACCTTTTCATAATGACTTCCTTTCATGAGATTTCATTCTCCCGATACAGACCAAATAATTACTTTAAGTAGGCTGTTTTTGAGCAGCGCACTTTTGAGGAAGTGTTCCAGTATTTAATAGACCCGAGGGAAAAGCTCTAAAAAAAAAAAGTGGATTAAGGTCCTGCATGACAATTTCCCTTCTTTTATCTTATTCACTCTCCATTTTTTTTGTTTTATCTGATAATCAAAAAAATACATCTCATGAAACCTTAATGTGTGTTGCCTCATAAATTTATAATCCTCAATTTTCAGAGAACATTTGGGTTGAAAGATTAATTTTATACATGCAGCCGGGCTTCAGTCTTTTTACGACTCCAGCCTGGATGCTTCCTTGACTGTGTTCATGAATGCATTTCTAAAATCCTTGGCTGGGAGGAAATTAAATCTCACTTCAGAAAGTTCTGGGATTTGATCAAGTTCTTTCTTTTTGAAGCCACTGGGTCTGTGTGTGCTGGAATCACACAAAGAGATGAAGCCAGGCACCTTTAAGCTTTCTGCCACAATAACTTTCAATAACTAATCCCGTCCTCATTCATCAGGATTCAAATCAGAACAGACACGTTTCAGCAGTTTATCTCAAGAGGGAAGAATTCTATTTATTTCCCTGTTTATGATTGATGTTATGCATCACTGTTGTGGTCTATTTCAGGTTTATGAGCAAAGATGCTGTGAAACGTTTTTTGACCTGCTCCGACAAATGCGATCCAAACCTTAGAAAATCCTCTCGTTTAATTGCACTGCTATGGATATATATCACCCCCTCTATGTTCTTTAGCACTTTCAGCTGCGTCTCCAGCCCTATTGTCACTTATACAAGGCAGGACACGAGTAAGCACATGGCAGGATCAAGTGGGAATCTGGCAGATGGAGGCTTGATAACCTCAAAGATTCTTTCAGTCCTCTCCGTAGGCTCGAGGATCCCACAGATTAAGCTGCCAGTCAAGGCCATCTTTATTCATGAGAGCAGTAAATTTTATTGCTGATATCAGACAGACCCGTGGTTTTCATTACACTTCTGTCCATAACACTGCTCTAACAGAAAATAAATTCATCTGTATGTGTCACTGGTGTGTGGTGGACTCCAGATGGGCATCAGGTTGTTCAGAGGAGTGTGGGTGCCATGATTTTTGATGGTCTTGTTTTAAGATTTTGACCTCTGACCCCCACAGAAGGTCACCCCCTTGACACGTCACAGAGAAGGTTGGTAACGTGGGTCAAGCCGGTGTCAAACTCTCACCTCCTTGGCTTTATTGCCTCGGCAGGATTAGGGAGGGGGGCATGGACATGGTTGTCACAACCGGTCCAATCAGTCATCTGTGATAGACAGGGACCCCGGGCTCCCCGGAGACTTGCACTTTGAGGGGCTGGAATTAGGCCCACGGGGGGGCGGCAGCTGATGAATGTTGTGGACATGATGCTGGACGTGGTGAAGTCAAGTGTTCAAATGTAAAGTAAGCTGTGGCGAGAAATAGCTTAACTATGAGAACGCTACTTCATACTGCACGCAGGCATTTGGTGAAACTTTTCTAAATATGCAGTTCTGAAAACTTGCTCAGATTACAAACTGCAATAAAACTCATGGTACGGTTCTGTTACGGTGTGGAACATCGTTTAAAACTACACAAGAAGCTATAAGACAACAAAATGCCAATAATAGAAATGGAAATAATCAACAATAAACAGTTGAAATGGATAGTTTGTTCAATAGTTAGATGAATGATCAGTGGTTGTAACTAAAATCATTTCTATGAATCAAAATATTTATAGACAGATTTGCTGTTAAAGCTGAGAGTATAGACAAATGAAGTAAATGGTCAACTAAAAATAACTACAGTCATTCATTGAGACAGAATGTTAACCCATACATTTGCTTTGAGATACACTAAAGTAGAGATAAATGGTTTTTTTTTAAGTCTTGGAAATAAGACTTCTATTGTTTGCTAAAAGCATATATAAATTGTTAAAATAAAATAAAACAATGATGTCATCCTTTCAGCCTTGTTTTTCTTGCATCAGCATCTGCAGCAGTTGAAAACATAAAAAAAAACTGGTTTAACAGTAAAAGAGCAGCAATGATAGGTATTAGAATAATAATATAATGTATAATATCATATAGACCTGTATATGAATAGCAGACGTTGGAAGTCATGTGAATTCAGTTGGGTCCACTGATGGAGCCATCAGAGCCTCTTTCACAAGTTAAACAGATGCAGTGAGCAAAGTGACTGACAGACACACACACACACATACACAAAGTACAAAAAAGCATTTGTCCACCCACACACCGGATAAAGCTAATAACCCAGACGCAGACTCAATACAGATTGCCCACCCAGTGCAACAGCCCCCAAGTTGAGACCTGCCTGTGATTAAAATCTGCATCCCCGAGTTCACATGTAGGAAAACCTGTTGTCCAGACAGAGGAAGTGAGTGGTCGGCTCCCCGGTTACCCTTGATGGAGGCTCATGTGGTGAGTGGGTGATATTAAAGTGGAAGGAGGTTAAAGATGGCTCGGAGCCAGCGTGAGGTGCTCTCCGTCGTATCCAATGTGCGGGGCCCGTCGTCCCAGATGCTGAGAACTGGCTGAAACAGCAGAAATCTGCTGAACGTTTCACCGACAATTAAGTAGAAAAACATCTTGGAGTTATAGAAGTGGACACATTGGATGGGAGGATACGCTTCCTGGTGTAAAAATCACATCAAAGTTTGACGGTTTTTTGATTTTTAGAGTTGCTGACTTTAAAATCTGAATTATTTAGCTATTAGATCTGCTGTGATATCAGTGGTTTACTAGAAATTATAGGTAATTATAATCAGTCCATGCTCATAAACAGATTTAACCCCTTATCTAGAGCTTTTAATGAAAAATGTGAATTGAAGGTTTCTCGCCAAGACTCAATTGTTTGTTGTTGGGTTTTTTTTTGCTTTTGTGACTTCAATTATTGTTGAAAAATATTATCATATTCAAATGCAGAATAAAAAAGAGATCTGTAAAAGCTTTTACAAATTCAACGCACTATTGAGTTAGTGTTTGAGTGTATGTCTGAAAATGGACGCTTTAAAGTGAGAGAAAGAAATGCCAAAGTCGCCGTCTCTGAATTTGCTCAGCGAAGGGTTAAGTCGGCTGGGGAGACATTAAAGAGGTAAATCAGGAGGACAGATCAGGGTCTCAGCTCGGCCATGTTGGGGCTCAGCTCCCATTACAGAGTTTCTCTCATGCTCCCTGGCTGCTCATAATTATGTAGTTAGCCCACTATTAACTGGGATTGTTGATTATTAAGGGACTGTTGTCAGCGCTGCAGACGGCGGGGCAATTGAGATGTCCCTGGTCACATTCTGAGTCAGTTCGTGATCCCCGGCGCCCCCCCACTGGGAAAAGTTAAAGCAGCCAGAAATGTCTGTGAGCTACGATAAACCTTGATACACGACCCTGAGGCCTGTCATGCATGATTATTTTCACAGGCTCTTTGAAGCTCTTTCAGAGAGTCTCTGCTGAAGCTCATCAGAATCAACACATCATCGCTGCACACTGTTCAGGAAGGTGGAAAGCTGCTCCTGATGCACCTATTTTGGTTAATTATCTTCAGTCATTAAAGATTGTGTCCAGCTTGGCCTTTTCCTCGCAAAAGTCCTCCGCTTGTCCACTTTGGGCAGCTTGAAATACATTTACTGAACGCAAGGTGTACACAGGGGATCTAATTATTATAAATATCCGTAACTTCTCAAATCAACAATGTAAGCATTGAAAGGACAAATGACCTCAGTACCAAGCATTAAACTCGCTTTAAATGACACTTTGAATCAGGTCTCCTTTAAATCTAGACGGTTATAAGAGGCCAATGTTTGTCTGATGTTTGTCTGTGAGTCTTGGGCTCCGTGCCAATCCCTTAAATCTGATTTACATTATTCATTTATTCTTATATATCTTTATACCGACAGTTACAACTGTCAAACCTTTCTATTCTATTCTATTCTATTCTATTCTATTCAACACACAGAAGTGGAGAAAAGGTTCAAGAATATGTCATTTTAAAGAGGAATTTAACAAAATTCCAAGTCTCAAAAGAAATGCAAATGGGCTGGATTCACACTGTGTGCTTAATATAATGCGTGTCTGCACTGATAGAGGCACATGCATTATTCAGCAGAGACTTTACATCACTGTGCACGTCGACTCAGGACTCAATGTACAGTATGTGTACATACTATATACATATATGTGTGTGTGTGAGATGCACATAAAGCGAGTATATACGGTATTTGTTTGTCAGCGTGCTCCGTTGTTGAGCGGTTGCACATTTTGCATAAGTAAAGGCGACATTAACGTTGGAGCAAAGTCACGTCGTGTGATGAGGAAGAAGCAGAATCTTTTGGCTTTGGCCAGCGAACAGAGAACTAAAGTATTATTTCAATGAGGGTTCTGCTCTCTCTGTCTCTCCCTCTATCTCCCTTCCACATGACCTTTTAATTATTGATTTTGAACTCAGTAGGCCTCCCATCACTCCTCCTCGTCTCCTCCAGCTCACAGCATCCCCTTCCTTCTTTATTTGGGCTTTTTTTTTTTTTTTTTTTTTTTTCCAAATACAAAATCACTCACATTACTCACCCAAACGCACGTACGCACGTATTTTGCTCATCCTTCTCCCATGTCACCTCTCCCTCCCCTGTGTTTTTCCTGACTTGTCAACATATTAAAATGCTTTGCCGCTGGTGGCGGTGCTGCAGTGTCAGCGGGGGGGGGGGGGGGGGGATCGAACGAGGTAATTCATACCCGGCTGTCACCCTTGCTGGAGGTGAATGAACACACCTCCTCCCCGAAGAGACAGAAAGAAATGAGCCCAGTTGAAGGAGCCCGGTGGCATCAATAATCCAGCACCTCTCCCCGCACCGCCGACAGCCTCACATGGGCTCATTAAATACTGAGCGCTCCACATGCAGGGGCATTTGTACCGCCGGAACTCTGATTAGGATGGATGGGTGCTCTTTCTGCACCTGTGTCACACCCAAAGACCACGCCCACACAATTATGAGTTGGAGGAAAACTCTTTCTTTTCTTTTTTTTAAAAATCTGGAGTGATATTAGTGAAACCCTCGTGTGCCTCTCCAATGTCAGGCGGTGGAAAATCCTCGGCGTGTTCACAGCCGGCATGTATTTTCCTCAGCGGCACGGCTCTCTGGGGCAGTAATGTAAATAATATGCTGTCATAACTCTCATGGCACTTTACATTCCCCGTGACAAGTGAACAAACACTCAGAAATAAATACACAGATTTATGTACGTGGACAAACTCACTAACAGGCACCCGGAGCTCACACCACTGCTGGTCCAGTTGTATTTGTTTCTGGTTACTTTCTTGGTTTATGTTTACGATTGTTGCCGTGTGTATTCTTTCCACTTATGCAGTTCATGCTATGTCCTGTTAACTCTCTACTCCTCATGTGTACCTGTGTACCATCCTCAGTTCTGCCTGTTCATTTCCTAATTCCTAATTTTCAGTTTTAATCTCTTTGCTTTATGGATTCTCCTGTTGTAGTTTCCCCTCTCGGACTGATTATGTGGTGTATTTGCCCGTATCTGGATTGGTCCATTACACTGTAATCATGCGTGGGGGGGTCCTTCCCTTCAGACTGCAATAGATTTAAAAAAAAAAAAAAAAAAAAAAAAAAAAAACCCACTATAATCTAATTTCAAAGTATGACTCTAAGTTCATGATACATAAACTACATTTCAACATCTGGAAATAGGTCATACATTTGTCTTTTTTATCTGGAAAAAAGTTCCCGGTAGAGGAGTACTACTCTCAAAACGTTGAGAAACTTTGCTCTGCAGTGCTGAACATAGTACACTCGTACTCGTCCTTCTTCCAGTGCTGTCTCGGCGAACGTGTGCACAAAGCAATCAGTTCACAAACAGACCAAGTTGAGCCTCCGACATGTTTACAGTCCATCAAATGAGGACGTACAAGGATAAATATAAAGTACACGATTACCTAAAAGACTCCCCTCAAACATAGGTTCTTAATGCCGCTCTAAAAAGGGCTATTCAGATCGGTAACCGGGCGCAATGCCCTCACATTTTGCAGGTTCACATAGAAGCACAAGTTAACGAGAGTTCATGCCTCCCCAGGCCACACGACCAGAATAGAGACACAGTTCAAAATAGCCATTTACATACACCCATCTTCAAAAGTAGCTCGAGCCCCATTCCTCCTCTCTGCATCCACCCTCCGTGATAATTTTGTCCCGAGTATTCAAGGAATCCGTCTCAGGATAAGATAATCCAGGGACAGCTGCTCTCTAATTTTAAGTGGCGGGGCTGCCGATACAGGCGTCACAGAGGGAGCTGCGAGCCAGCGGATATGAAAGTCAGTGAAAAAGCTACATGTTGCACGTGGCGGGCGAAGAAAAAAAAAAAAATCTCATTTTACTGGCTCGCTATTCTGGAAGAGGTCAGGTCTCGATCTCAGGACGGCGAGGCGAACCGACATTCACCTCGTGATTCACTCTGACAATTTCATCTGCCGTTGCCACGGCAACCGCATCTGCAGACAGATGAAAGCGTTCACGACGGCATCTTCCCACTGTCGTGAGACCGCGATTAAAGGGGGTGAGCGAGGTGGTGATTATCCAATGAGGTAATGTACAGTTTATGTCAACAAGGAAGCAATTGTTGTTCTTTGTTTGAGGTTGTTTATGTTTCTGATAGCACGGCAGATAGCCATCTGGTGAAATAGTCACCCCTCAATAATAGCTCCATTATCATATGACTCAGACAGGCGCTACTGACTGACATCAATGACACCGTTGCATAAGACCCAGTTGGTTGATGGTTGATCGTGCATCAGCACCAGGCTGCTCAGGCACCGAAACACTGTCGGTGTCAGTTCTGCACTCAGGCCAGTAAAGCTTCCGTTAATTAGTATTGACATATGCATCTGCAAATTCATAGGTGGAGGTCATAAAGGGCATCATTAGGAGTACATCCAAAGTCCATCCTTCAGCCAGGGGCAGTCGGCAGGGTCCGGCAGGGGAAACCGCAGGGTGGCCTTCTGCAGAGGAATCTGACCTCTGGTGCCCGTGGTGGAGAGCAAAAAACAAAGAGCTCGTGATATTAGCAAGAAGAGCTCAAAGTAAAAAAAAAAAAAACTGTGATTATGTCTGGTGAAGAGGCAGAACCCAGAGTGTTGGGTTTGCTGGACGTCGACAGAGCAACTTATAAAAATAGATTTAATTCACACCCAATGCGCTGTTCATTGACTTCGCACTCTAGAGTTGACAGGACTTATATCTGTCCTGACGTCACGGGAGGACTGCGCTGTCAATATGCCCGACCTTAAGACCTGATGCAACATCGTCTTACCTTTAAATCCACATGCATTTCTACAGTCCTGCAGATCACAATACAATCTTATGGTTGTTATTTTTGCATTAGATAACCTGCTGTTCTATTCTCCCCATTGCTTGTGTGATTGATGAAAGAGAGAGACAGAGAGAGAGACAGAGAGACAGAGAAAAGAAACAACTTCAACTGAATTCAAGTAATTTCTGTTTTTATAGCGCAAATTACAACATGTCAACATTGATTGCACTTTTATAGAAAAAAAACAACAAAAAACAACAATTGCACATGAGGAAACATGTAGCAGTGGAGAGGAAGAAACCTACGGTGGAGGAATTCTACTCTAATGGCAAGTTAGGGGACGATGATGGAGGAAAAAGAAAAGACTGAGAGACAGACTAAGAAACACATTGCATCAGAGATTAGACCAATCGGTATACTCAAATGAGTTAAATCAAAGCTCACACGCGCACACACACACACACACACACACACACACACACGCACGCACACACACACACACACACACACACACACACACACACACACACACACACACACACACACACACACACACACACACACACACACACACACACACACACACACACACACACAGGAGGGATTGTTAGCTACTGATGCCGAAGGAAAACATAACGCAGCTCAACTACGACTCGTTTCTCCTCCTGCAGCTTGCTTAATCCGGTTATGAGGCTGGAAAAATATAACTGACACACACGTTTGTTGTTTCAGACACAGTTAGAGTTTGAATTATGGCCATTACAACCATAATTAACCCCACCCCCACCCCACCCCCGGCTCCGAGCGAGAAGTCTCCCCTCGGTAGTCAGCAGTGTTTGCTCTATTCCTGCACAGGCTCACATTGTGAGCCGGCATCAGGTGCCTGGAGTCTGCCAAGCGCACGGCCGTGGTGGTGTGATGGATGTCTGTCCTGCCAGCTCCCATCCAGAGAGCTGAGTCACTCAGCGCATTCCCAGCATTCAGCCGGACGCGGCACTGTTTGTTTATCTGGGGGTCAAAGTCCACAAATAGCCCGGCGGCCTGCGGAACACTGCGAGCTTCATCCCGCCCTTCTTGATGACAGTGATTTGTTGGTTCATCATACGCGGACCCATGAAATCAACGGTAAATCAGTTTTGGAAAGTCCATTTCAGCTGGAAGAAATGAAGTCACGCCGATTTGCCCTGCTTCTTAGAAGACTTTGAGGAGTTTATGTTTGGCTTTTCAGACTCGAGCGTCCGCTGAAAAGAAAACTAAGTAATAAATACGGCTTTGAACTTGAGACCTCAGAGTCAGATTCATTGATCAATGCCAGAACTGCTGCTGGCTGTGCATCTTTCTTTACCGTCCTCAACCTCCTCAGGGAGAAACTATCACCTTTAAGGTTCAGCCTTTCGAGACTCCTCCCAGCATGCAGTGAATTAACAATGAGCAATGAAGTTTGGGGTATTTTCTTATCAGCCACTCCTTTATAGAACCTTGACTCGCTCTAAAGAATAAATGAAACCCAGCGCCCACTATTCAAAACACTACAAAAATCTAAATCATCAGACAGTGTTTGAATTGTGAATTCCTGTCGTGTTTCCGTACTTGAGACACCTCTGCAGTTGGCTGCAGCACCTGTGTTATTGTTGTCATTGGATCTTTGCGAATATACACTAAATATATGCCGGTCCTGCAGCAGCAGTACAGGACTCCTCTTGATGTTTTAAGGCCGTGAGCGGAAACTTGTGCGTATAACTTATAAAAAGCAATCACGTTTATAACATCTAGTAACTTGATATTTGGATTTTCATCACTCACCAAAGTATGCCATCGAAACGGTATGAAAAGATCATGAATGAGAATTTTTGACAGGATTTCTGTGTGTATTGCAAATATATTTTTAAGTATAGACAAGTTTCAGTCATTGAATAGTGGAAGAGTAGCTTTTACTACCAAGCAACTCTCTGCTTGTGAAATCTTTCCACATCATTCTCCTCCTCATACGTGTCATGACGCAAAACCCACAAAACGACATCTCTATATATTTTGCCTACGCACTGTAACCATATAAAATAACTCAGGAAGCACCGGAGTGGGAATCCTGGAGGTGGACAGGTATGTTGATCCTGAGAGTACATCGCGGAAATCAACGTCTGTCAAAAAATGAAATCGCAGCCAGGAAGAACTTGAGCAGATGGCTGGAGTCGGTCCGCCTTCAGGGGAACACGGTGCCATAACGCTCAGGGGCGAAACTGAGCGAAAGCAGCAGATCTTCACGCTCTCATGGTTGGTGGTTGACTCGTTCAAAGGAGGGGGGGGGGGCGGGGGGGGGGGGGGGGGGGGGGGTTAAGTGTGTGTGTGTATTTTTAATTACAAAATGAGAAGGCTGGATCACAGGTGGCTCTGAGGAGCAAACCCAGGACCCTCCAGCAGCTAAAGCAACATATGGCTCGTAGTTTAAGAGCCACAAAGTGCAGCAGGAATCTGGTTCATTACTGAAACACTTGCTATCATGACTTAAAAAGGTTTTACTTCAATGCCAAATTAACCAAAATGTGGGGAGGTCAAATAAAATCTTTTTTTTTTTTTGGGGGGGGGGGGGGTAGGAGCGAAGGCCAGATTCCATCACATGACAGTTCCTCAGTGCTCACAGCCTCTGATGATATTATTTCAAACAACAAGACAATGTCTCTTAATATCAGACCAGATCAGATTCTCCTTGGTCTATTTCGTCTGGCAAATGTGTTAAAGCTAATTGCTTAAAGCAGCAGACACCGCTTGGTCAACGAATGACTTACTTTGCGTGGAGGCCAGTACACAGTCACGTTGCAAATATAAATTAAATGCAGGAATTGGATTTTCCTTTTTTTGGGGGGAGGCCAAAAAGTACAGGAAAAGAACAAAATATATTAAATCAGAACATGACCAACGATTAGCCCTGTCTGGTCACTGGACTTAAGACTTGATTGAAAATTTATTTCAGCACCCAACGTGCGTAGAATCATACAAATATAGGTGTTTCTGCAAAACGGACGTCAGTGTTCATAGTTGTGAGTCGTTCTCGTTTGGTCACAGTTGCTCAGCATTCACCTGCAACCATCTGCTCCCAAATCCACCACAACAATGTTATTTCTTTGGTTTGACCTCTTGAAGCCTCCCGACCCACCAGGGTCAACCTTTGCAAATTCAAGCTGTGCAGACGAGAAACGTTCACACCGAGGTAGTTTACTTTGAGATCCAGCAGAGAAGCACCTGCTTCCGCGGACACCCAGCGTGCACCAGCTTCAGTTTCTGCGGGTTGAACTCAAGTCACTGAAAAAGGCTTTAGGATTAGTTTAATGGGCTGGAAGCGATGAGGGAAAAGATACAGAAATACAGTTTCAGTGTAAAACTTTAAGGCTGCTGTGGGTAAAATTCCACTTGTCTATTGAGTAATACAGCAAGGGAAGCCTTATAAAAAGCTCTCTTCAGTGTAAAGAACAGTAGCACTTGGTGAACATGTTAAATTAATGAAGCCTACATCCTTACAAGATCTCTTGCATATTCTCCAAGATGTTTAACAGAGTCAAATCAAAGTCATCTTATATAAATCATTGTGTTGGATAGGTTTAGTGAAAGGCCAGATTTTATGTTGAAAGTCCTCCAACATCAGAAAGGTTGCTCTCGTCTATCCTCTGGCTTCCTATACTTCTGGTCCACGAAGGATGTTTCTGATCTGCTGATCACCATCCTGAGCCGTCAGGTCTGCAGGGACAGATCTGCTCCCCCGTTCCCAGGCTCCAAAACCAGACTTGGAAAAGCAGCATTGGCTTTTTTTTTTATGAACCATTAACTGGAAAACAAACCCAGAGGTCTTCAGATCTGATTCTTCGCTGCTTTTTTTCCACTTCAATCTAACTTTTACTGAGAAGATTTCGATTTATTTTGAATGATATTGAAGTAATTTCAAAATTAACTAAGACATATCTGTTATAGTGTCCAGAGTTTGCTCTCGTGGGTTTTATATTCTTTGTTTTCTTCGCGCTCCCGTTTCCTCTACAAATAAACATTAAAGACTAATGAGGATATGAGTGTGTGAGACTCTCCGTCTCTCTGTGTTTTCTCGGTGATGGACTGGAGACATGTCCAGGGTGTAACCCTCTGTGGAGGATGGCTGGATAGACACATCATTGACAAGCAGGACTAAACAGGTGAGCTCTGTCAACGGATATCTTTATGCATAAATGTAGTTTTGGGTTGGTTTTATTTTACATTCTGTCTAAATCCTGTGTTTGACATAAACCACACCATACAAGACAAGAACAGAACACCCGCCCTCATGAAGACACGAGCATGGAACAGCCGCCATCCTGCACACATGCAAAATGAGTGATCAAAAAAAAGAACTGTGTGCTCGACGCATGAACAGAGGGCTGGATTTTCCTCTGCTTCGCTCAGCTCCAGATGCCACGAGCTGAAGGAGCCGAGAGCAGATCTCATCTATTAGTCATGAGGTTTTTCGGGTGGGCCGCGGTGTTTGCGCCGAGCCTTGTGCAAGTGCTGCATTTTCTGCACATGCAGCCCCTCTGCAGCCTCCTGGCTCCTCTCTGGAATCCTCCTCGCTTTGCCTTAATGTGTTGAGTCACGAGAGAGGCGGGAGAGTCACCTCCCTCGCTCCTGCCATGCTCCCCCCTCCCCCCCGGCTCGTTCCTCCTCCTCCTCCTCTGCTTTGAAGATGAAAGGTGGAGCCGATCACATTCATTTGGCCTACGAAGTTAATATCCTTCCTCTCAAACGTATGGGGAGGAGTTCTTTTAGCGCTGGTTGGGAGGGGGGGGGGGGGGGGGGAGTCCTGCTGCTTCAACATTTCTGTCTGAAACGGGAGGGCCTCGCTCCCAATTATGTTGACCGTTAACTCCTTCACGGCCACGGAAAGGCCGGCAGTGGTTCAAACAACACTTCACCAAAAGAATTAAAGAAGTCAACGAGCAACTTCTGTTTACGCTTGTTCACACGTTCATCATAGCCTCATGGAGGATCGATCATTTGAAACGGTGGATATTAATCCTCCCAATATGAAGGGGTGACCAAAAGTCGACTTTTGTTGAACGATATATCCACTATCTTATCCTGTCCATGGCAACCAGGGAGGCTTGATAAATCTATTAAAATAAAAAAAAAAGTCTGCTAATTCCTGGAATTATTAATAAAGTATTTAAATGAGGTGACACCATGTCACAATACTTAGTTGTTTGTAATCCTCACGAGGGCCGTGTGGGCGGCTGTACTACGCTCGCAAGGAGAAAATGTCAGAGGAGCTTTTAATCTGCCCACGAAATGTAACATGTTTGTCAAACTAGTATCTTTATGGAGTTGTTATTGTTTATTATATTCCAATGGCTAAAACCGCAAAAGATATTTGCTTACAGCTGAACAGAAGAGTCATTCAGAACATTCGTTCCCATTTTTCCTTCTTTGACCAGCAGGAATTGACAAGAGAGCTGCTTTGTTGTTGTTGTGCTTCTATTTGATGTGCAGAACAAGCATCATTATTTCATTGAGTCATGTTGGTAGCAGTGATTGTGGATGAGAGATTATTTTACACATTCGCATGTTAAGCAACCTCCAAGAAGCCTATAAGACACGTTATGTTCTGCTATATCTGAATCTGATATCCATAAAAAGGAAGGATTATATTGATATTATAAGACATTTCTGACTAAACTTTACTAAGTATCTTCAGTGAAAGGAATGCCCACCTTCCCCTGTCGCTTCTTTATATAATGACTTTTAAAAATAACAAAAGAAACATCTGTTCATCACATAAATTAACTTCATCCAGTAGCAAGCTTGTAGCAAAAAGTAATGTACTAATGTCCAGCTTCTACACATGTATACACACGGTGTTCTTTGTGGAGCTTCTCTACAAGAATTTTCTTCTGGGATTAATATCTATTCTATTCTATTCTATTCTATTCTATTGTAATACATGCCAGTAAGTCTGACCATTTTAAATGAAATAAAGAAAACATATAAAGGATTGTATTTCTCACAAATAAAGGTTTGTTTGTTTATTAATAATATGTGTAGTGGGCGGCATAGTCATCATATTCACTCATTAGGGATACATAGTATTCAACACTCACTGAATTATGGCTGTAATTTATTTTGACTATTTCATGGCATTAGTGGTAAGTTATCACATTATCGGCTTTATTACAAGTAAAATGGCTTTCATGCTCATGGAATGAATAAAACTAATGGATATTATACACTGTTGGTTGACACAGCTTATAAAGTAACATATATCTGTAACATGACTTCTGCTGCCAGTAAATAGTAACTTATAATTGTTATGACATTAATTAGTATTATATTAATTGTTATTATTATTATTATTACTATTACCGACGTTTTGTCACACATTAACACAAATAGAGCTGCTGGTTTTAAGCTTGTATTAAGTGAAGTTCCTTCTAAAAATTTGAATTTTAGTTCAAATTAACAGATGTGACTCCAGCGAATCATTAGAGCTATATCTTGTAAATAAGTCCTCTATTTCTAAACAAAGTAACTGAAGTCAATTCTGGCCAACAATGGAACAAAAGAAGGAGTAGTACTAAACTGCTTCGTTTAAACACAGAGGGACGTGTGAACGACGCACCTTCCAGACCTTTACAGATGTTTTAGGTTGGAAGAGGAAGAATCATGCAGGATGAGAGCAAACATACAAACTCCACATCCGCTAACACGTTCGCCCAGCGGGGGAGGAATTCAGACTGACTCTTTTGAGAACGATTAAATAAAATGTCTTGTTTATCTGTTCTGCAGTGTTTGATGCTCAGCAGATAAGATTCAGACCGTCATTGTAATCAGTTGTCCTCAGTGTGTGAACACACACACACACACACACACACACACACACACACACACACACACACACACACACACACACACACACACACACACACACACACACACACACACACACACACACACACACACACACACACACAGTTGCATAACATGCTGTTGCAGCCCATCATTTGGCCAGCGGCTGCTGTGCGCTGAGCCCTGGATCTGGTCTGTGTGACATCAGATAAACACCACATCAGGGCTCACGTGTTCGCCGGGAGAAGGAGCTTATGTTGTCAGGAGGAGGGCCGTCTGTGCCACGCTCACATGTCACGCTCGTGTGTGGCGGAGATCCTCCGAGTGTGCGAGAGCTCGAGTTCAAATAGCGGATTTCTCGCATGTACAAAGGGGTCTAATTCATACGATTAGTGGGATAATCCTTTAAAACATGCCCTCCTCACAGTAGGGTCGAAGTATGATCCCTCGGCAGCGACTGACACAACTCGTTCTGGTGGGGGGGTGAAAAAATTGTCCAACGGCTGGCGTGTTGCTCCCCCCGGGCACGTTGCCTCTAAACTGTAGGGTTTCTCTGAGTGTCAGTGAATGAAGGCGTGTGAGCAGTGAGCAGATGTTTGCCGTCACCGCGGGAGAAACACCGAGTCCCATTTCCAACTTGGTCACCAAACGGCATCGGACTGGAACATCTGCCCGTTCATCAGGAGCCGACATGGGAGTCACGGAGGCCGGTTGTTGTTGTTGTTGTCAGGTGCAGCGGTAAAGAACATGTGTACCAACACTTATCCGTGTCACTGCTGCCACTGAAAGGTTTTTCTTTGTCGTCAGGCTTAATTAGACGACATCGATTTGATGGATAGGGACAAAAATACACCAAAATGATCAGAATGTTGACAAAATAATGTTTGGAGAGTTCTGTAGTTACTGTAAATTGCCGCCATGGCTTCTCTTGGAAGGTTCATTTGATGCCTAGTTGTGTGATTTTGAGTGTATTAGTCTTTAATTTTTAACATTCAAAGACATGTACTGTTGGGTTTCTCTGCAAAAAAGCATCCAGAAGTGACTGTGTTGTATTTGGTGCAATATAAGGTTGAAATTAATTGATTAATTTACTCTATAACTGTATTTAAGTATAGATTTTCTCTTTTTACTTTTATCTGATAAATGAAACCATTTCAGGCATCGTTTTTTTTTAAATTTCTTTTGTGCCTCTGCATATGGAAATATACACGTGTGCATGTTTGCACATAAATCAATTTTTTGTTGTGTGTTGCTTTTACTGTCTTCCTCACCTGCGGAGCACTTTGATTTACATTTCTAAACAACAGAACATCAATAAAGATTAATATTTCGTGCTGGGCCAAGGGAAAAAACGTTTTACCCCGACACCACCACAAAATCTTGAGATTTGTGTTGGAAGGCACCGAAGAAGAAGAAGAAGAAAGTAACTGTTCTCACAGTCAACACTGATCCATAACATCTCATGTGGCTGCGCGACTCAAAATTGAGATTTAATCACAAATTCCCTCTTGATTTTGTTTTCAAACTGCATTTTTTTGAACTTATCAACCAGAACAAAATGTCAATTTTCTTTTCCATATGCAGATAAGGAAAAAAAAACAAAAAACGCCCGGTATGTGGTCTTATCGGCCGTCCGGTTGCTACACGCATAACTTTCATCTCAAGACTTCAGGTTGAGGAGGAACAGAAGACGAGGACTTGAATTACACTGTTTAAAAGATCTTTAATGGTTCAGTTGGTATAGGATTTGGAAGCATTAAGTCAAAACATGGTCAGCAGCCATACAAAATAAAACCAACTAATCAATGTCGACCGAGAGGGAACAGAAAATACAAAGCCAACACAACAGCAACAAAGGAAAAAACAAACAAACAAACAAAAAAAAAAAATACAACCTTAAAACAATTAGGCAACGTCAGCTCATCACAGTAAAAACATACACGATCCTAGTCTCCACTCAGCAGCATGCTGAAAATTAAAAACCGGTAGCAAGTTTCATGATGCGCGCGCACACACACACACACACACACACACACACACACACACACACACACACACACACACACACACACACACACACACACACACACACACACACACACACACACACACACACACACACACACACACACACACACACACACACACACACACACACACACACACACACACACACACACACACACACACACACGCATTCACACACTCATTCACAACTCAAATGAAGGCTGCAGAACAACCCTGATAGGTAAAATATACAGTAAGACACCTTTTTGAAAAAAAATACCCCACCCCCATCCCGAAAAAAAAGTAATACCCCAAAAGAAAACAAAAAAATAAAAACAATGCATAGACAAATAAAGAATGTTTAAAAAAAACAACAACAAAAAAAGACAAAATTCTTTGTCATTGGCAGACAGAGTGACAAATCTGTTGGCCAGTTTACATTGCGATGATTGTTGAGGACATTCAAATAAAGAGATTCCTTTTTTTCAGACGCTCTGGAAAAAAAAAAGAGCTAAGAGCTTCCACGAACACCGAGAATGTACAAACGATGGTCATTGTGGCACGGCTTCGATGATCCTCAGGCTGAATGAACGTTAGAAACCACAAGGCAGACATGCTTGGCTTTAAAACATTGCAATAATTTTTTTTTTTTAAGTTATACAAGTTAACCAACTGTACGTAAAACACATTAAATATTGACAAAAAAAAAAAAAGAAGAGAAAGAAAACAAATCGGCTGTTAACAGCTGTTCCAGTTGATCTGATTAGGTTGTTTCCATTTCTAAAGAAAAAAAAATTTACTTATAAAGTTTAGTTTGTCAAATTCATTGGGGAAAAAAACAAACAAAAGTTCTGTGCTACATATCAAAATGTAAGTTGATTTTATTTTTTTTTTGCAAATATCCCAATGATAATAGTGCAAGAGATGCAGTACAGTCAGAGAGAGCACAGTTCTGATGTTTGGCTTCACGTTTGTTTAGATGCAGGTTGTTAAAAAAAAAAAAAAAAAAAAAAGAAAGTATGTGTGACTTTCAGAACAAAGAGCCACTGCCGATGCAGTTAAGAAGCGGCTCGTGTTCGGTTTTCCACCGTCTTACTGATTATCCGCCATTTATGGTGCTTTTGAGGAAAAACAGGGCGTCAATTCTGTAAAAAATAAATTACACTACAAGCTCGTCTCTTTCTTTAACGGTTAATTTTATCTTACAGATAAAAAAACAAAAATAAAATTGGCACACTTAATTCATTTTCCATACGATCTGTACAGGATTAAAAAAAAAAAAAAAAACTGAAGGTTTTACATTTCACAATGACCCAAAACCAGTTATTTGTGTTTCATGTTTGATGTGAGTGTGTCTGGTAGTGTCTTTAACTCCGACGTTGCACTTCCGACAGCCTTCAAAATAAAGCAGCAGAGCAACGAGTTGGGTGGTGGGGGCCTCATTTAGGAAAACACACAGAGCAACATGTGTTTTTTTTTTTTTTTTTCATATCTCCGAATCCCATCGACCGGGAAGTCAAGACTTGACGGTGCCGCGTGTTTCAACCAGGCCGCCTGGGGTTTTGATACCTCGGCTACGTTTGTCCCAAGACGGCGGTAACTGTCAATACCTGGCAGTTTCACAGTAGTGTGTGTGTTTTTTGTCTGACAATGTGTATGCAAAGTAGTGACGCTCGTCTTGTTATCGAACCCGGTGAAGTCGCGGGTGCGATCAGAGCTGCTTTTCTGGTTTCTACTTTTTGTACATGTTTTGTTCTGGTCAGGAGAGGTAAGCTTGCTAAATCCTGTCAGGGACAACAGGATGGACAAGAGAACGGAAAGTCCGGATGCTCAAGTATCAAGTATTTATTATCCTTGAACAGTTTAAAACAAAAAAAAAAGAATTTGGAAGCCGGGTTGATACACCACATTTGCCAAATTGTCTGTTCAGAAGAGTACGGAAGTGTCGACGTGAAAGAATAAACAGATACAGCAGCAATAAAGTGTCTTCTAATCCGTTGTTTTTCCTTTTTACTGACTAAGTCCACAGTGTTTTGGAGACACAGCAGATCAGATATCCTAATCTGTGTATTCATGAATGAGCCCCCCCCCCCTCAATGGACAACACAAATGCCTTTATAAAACAAGTACATTTTTTTTTTAAAAAGGGAGAGAAAAAAAAATGTTAAAAAAAATCTGCCCGATTAGTGTGGGCAGAAATAACATCTCTCTTCTCTCACGCACTCATCCCATCATCTCGCTCGCTGCTCGACCAAAACCGTATTTCTCTTGGCGTCAGTCAAAGGGCCGCGGCAGATTCAACACGTCACGCTGCCGACAGCCTCGACAAGGACAAAACGGTACAAAATTCAAACCGAACCACCCTCCATCCCTCCCTGCCAAATGAAATAAAAAAAAAAACAAAAAAAAACAAACAAAAAACAAACCTATTTTTTTGATCATCATCCACACAATCTGAGTGTTTTCTACCTTGTGACCAAGGCGTCGGCCCACAGTGACCCACTTGAGTGCATCTCAGGTGACGATGGCGTGCCGTCGTGTGCGAGGAGGAGTCGGGCTGGAAAAAGGCCGGCTGGAGAGCGAGGTGGACCACCTCTCAGTCTTTTCCCCTCCTCCTCTTTTCCCCTCCTCCTATGCCCCCCCCCCCCCCCCCCCCCCCCCCCCCCCCCCCCCCCGGGGAGGGGGGAGGGGGAGGGACATCCCTTTTCTCCTGAGCTCGTCAGTGTCGTGTGTGTGGAGTTTCATGCTGCAGTGGACCACGTGCAGGGCGGGACAGGGTGTGTGTGCGTGTGTGTGTTTGTATGTGTGTGTGTGTGTGGGTGTGTGTGTGTGTGGGCGTGTGTGTGGGAGGGGGCCAGGGTCACTGTCGCCGGTCCTCCGTCTCTGACCGCGAGAACGCCATCACGACGTCCTCTGCACCTGTGGAGCGGCGAGGGAGATGTGGGAATGATCAGCGGGACACAACGGGAAGTTCTGAAGTTCATAGACAACCACAGCAAGAAATAAAACTTTGTTTGTTTGTGCTTCAGAAGAAAAACAAATCATCAGTTCCACAAAAAAAAAAAAAAGGGGAAAAAAAGCCTTCAATTCTATTCCAATTCTGGTTGAATGTTCTGTGCCGCATTACAAAACATGCAATAAAGCTGCATTTGCAGACCATGAAGTGTGATTTTTGCACACGTTCGTTCAGACGTGCAGAATTTCAGGAGGAAATAAAACGAGTCGCCAACAGGCGTTGTACTGTATCACAAAACATGTGTGTGCATTTTCCTCAATCCAACTGATGTCGGCCTCCCGATCCCTCTTTCTCAAAACCAATTATTTATTTATCTTTAAAAAAAAAAAAAATACAAAGGCGGATCGGTAATTTGTGCACGTGCGGGATTATGGTCGTATTATCTGGCTGAACAACAATACAGAGCTGCGTACCATCTGCAGAGCGCCATGTTTAATTAATTATATAACCACGTGTTAAGTGATAATCAACAACAAATGTGACTGTGAATTTAGTTTGAGAGGAAGGGAGAGAAAAAAAAAAAAGAAAAGAAAAAAAAAACAGCAAATAATTACATGCATAACAAGCTGGAGCTGAAGTTGTGCAGGACTGAAGATGACACTTCAGTCCGTGGTGGCGGTGGCGTGTTATAAAACAGTAAAGATTAGAACGCACACAGGCGACTGGCGTGTCTTCTGGACACCTGAAAGGGCGAATCAAAGAGTTGTGTGGCTGTAAGGAGACGGAAGAAATGTTGCATCAGTGTGTGTGTGTGTGTGTGGAAGTGAGCAGTGTGCAGCCAAAGGTCCAGTTATAAATACTAATATTAGAACGGCCTCGCTTCAAAGGCGAGTGAAATAGCAGGCGACCTTCTGATTTGACTTTATAAAGGAAGAAATACAGAAGAGGAAGAATCCAAAAAGAAAAAGAAAGAAACTTGTGACGGGATAAGAATTGAGAAAGAGAAATAATTCAGAAGTAATAAATTATAAAAAAAAAAAAAAAGAGAGAATAAAATCGTAATGAAAGAGAAGACAGACTTTGCAGCTGCTGAACTTCCAGCCTCTTGAGCCAAAGGTTGAGCGACTTCTGCAAATAACGTTACTTGGGAATATCTTAGTTAGTATCGAGTTCCAGTTCAAAGTGGGGGAAGCGAGACCAGTTTTTCTACGGGTCCTCCGATCCTGTAAATCCTTTCAAGCTGCGACCACAAAGTCGCTGGAGGGGAACCTCCTCCTCCCCCCACCCCCCTGCCGTGAAAACCCTTTGGCTGCACGCAGGTAATTTCACCTGTTGTGTGTAAAGCTGCCCCCCCGCCATGGCGGAGGCCCGGCGGGGGGGGGGGTTAGTGTGGCGTCCTGCTCCGCCCTGATAACGGTCACATCGGAGGCGCCCATACTATTCAATCTATTCTGCTGCAGCAGCAAAGGCTGCCAGGCGCCTGGATTTTCTGAGTCAACAACACCAGATTCCAGCTGATGATATTAAACCCACTAAGCCGAGGAAGGGGGAAGGTATTATAAAAAAAAAAAAAAAAAAAAAAAATCGATGGGTATAAAGCAGAAGATACTAAAATGATGTATAGTACACAAAGTGGGATTTCTTTCTCTTCTTCTTTCACATTCTTTCACAGTCGACTAATGGATCATGACGGCGACACAACGGCTTTTGTTTAACGGGGAATCGTTCCATCAGTCTGGGGCCGACTGTGATTGGTGGAATCTCTTGGGTCCGCCCACACCTGCCCAGACCGTCCCGTCTTTATCTTTAACGGATAAAGCGGCGATCGATCATATTTTCCATGCGCCGTCATTCATTTAGTTGAAATTGATCTGGATGCTGCAAATTTAAAAAAAATAAAAAATATATATATAACGACGACAAAACCTTAAAGCCTGAGAGAAAACTGATCCAAAGTGAAGGGTTAAAAACAAAAAGGCCGAACAGGTGAAGTCCAGTGGGTCTATTAGATAGAAAAAAAAAAAGGCAGCTCTCAGAAGGGAACATGACACCTGGGTGGGAAAAAAAAAAAAAAATCGCATGACAATGTCGTGATATAAATAGTCCTGACATGCAGGAGGAAAAAAATCCTTTAACACCGAGCTTCACACCTTAACTAATGTTGGAGAAGAGTTCCGATCAGCACTTTGTGCGAAGCCGCTATAAAAAGCCGTTCTTTGCTGCAGCCTTGAGGAACTCGTTAGATTTAATTATTGTGAAGGATATGAAAGTAGGCCAGAGACTGAGCTTCCTCATGCATCTGGCACAAAAGGCGGACCCCCTCCTCGGCAGACCCTCGGCACACTGAAGTTTGTGTTTGGCGGTCGCTCTGGGAAAATAATTAGCATGTTTCTGAATCGCATCCAGGTCATCCCAGAGCTGGGTAAGATCAAGACTTTTTTTAGGGGGGGTGGGGGCAATTTAATATGAACTTTCAAGTGGCTCTTCCCCCGGGAGCTCAGTGGTTTACCAAAACTCCGGCTGAAAAGAGAGCCGGCAGGATGGAGCAGCACCGGGAGAGGAATCTGCATTCGGGACGGTATGAAAATATTGGCAGAGACGAGCTGTTCTCCTAGTTAATAACATAAATCTCATCTGCTTCGAGACAGTACAGAGGGATAATGATGCTTGAACGAGAGACAATTATGTAACTTCGCTGAAAACGGGATCTGAATTACACTTCTGCTCAACAGCACTGCTGTTCAAGATCCGTGTTTTTTTTTGCCGCAGCAATTTGCGAGAACACTCGTTTGTCTCCATGAACAGCGGGCGGATTTATTTTTTGCTGCCGCGTAAAAAAAAAGCGTTCATCCTCCTGCGTCGGGCGGTTCGGAGCAAGGACACGGAGCAACTTGAGCCAAAACATCAGCGGATAGTCTCCCGAAATACATCCACTGAGATGAGTGGATATCTGGGCTATATCGGAGCCTGAGAGTCATGTTCAGATCACTCTCTCTCTCTCTCTCTCTCTCTCTCTCTCTCTCTCTCGCCGAGGCCAACATGATGGAGGTCCCTCAACGTTGTTGCCTAGCGACAGATAAAAATCAGACCGCATCATCAGTCCTATGAGCAAAGTGCTTTTGGTTTCTTTTTAATGCGGCTCTACATCCGGCCATTCTCTTTCACTCTCCTCTCCTCTCCTCTCCTCTCCTCTCCTCTCCCCTCCTCCCCTCTCCTCCCCTCTCCTCCCGATGGGGCAAAACAACACAACTCCAGCCAGCATACCTAAAGGCTTGTATTTGTCACGTATCCGTGGTGACAGGGTGTGATGGATGGACCACAGATCTGCTCGAGAGGAGTGATGCTACATCACCAGCGGAATTGTGTCGCTTCAAATCTAAAGAAAGCGGGGCGGCAAATTCTGGGACGGCGATGGAGAGTGAAGGTCACGTCACAAACCTACTATAGGTCAAACGCAGCATATAGTCTCAGGTAAAGGAGCACATTCTGGTAAATGCCACACTTTCCAAGGATTTCCACATGAAAAGAGTTTTTAATAGACCGTCATAATTTTAATGTATTTGAATTATGTTCACATTACATTCAGCTGGCAAAAATGTGTCTTTCTAAAAACACATCCAGAATCACACCCTTCATTTTAATCCCTTCACTGACTACAACCAGAGTCGTGTATCATGTAGAAGCAAACCAGCGGTGTTTCTGTCAAATCCGGGAAATATTCATTTATTTATTAGCTCTAAAAAGCAAGTCGAGATTTGAATTAAATGAAAGACTTTGGTCTGTTTACACACATCTTACAAGATGATGTAGCAGTGGCGGCCCATGGCTTCAACCCACAGACGGCGGCCACAATAAGAACATGGGTGTACACGTGTGAACACGCTCACGCTCACACTCACCCGGCCTTTCATCTCACTTCTTAGAGACCAGAGATCAATATGTGGCTCTGCCTGAAATTAAGATCAAAATATGAAAGCTTCTCCCAAAACCTCTCGGGGAGGAGAACGCGGTGAATCAATCCAGAGAGAGTCCGTTTGAAGTTCGGAGGCACAAAAGCATCTCTGCAGACTGAACCACGCTCCGTATGATGAACGCCGATGAACGCCGATGGAGCCCCCCCCCCCCCCCCCCCCTGCCACATTTAAGGTCACAATCTGTGCGGGGTCAACTGAGGGGATCGAGGAGTAAGCCCCCTACCGCCATTCAAGAAGCAAATGGAGAGGGGGGGTGTGGGTGGGGGGGTCCAGGTCCCAATGTTCACCAAACACAGTAAATCTGTCACTTTTACTTTCACTCAGAATCAATTTATTGTTTGTTTTTTTATCCACTTGGGAAACTCCGTGTGGCCAAAAGACAGGCTGGAGTTGTAGTTCTTCATTGGAGCAATTCACAATATGTATATTAACCTGATCAACGACAATCAACTCCTTTTGATTAAGATCTTTTTGCTGCTGGTTGCATATTTATCAAAAGCAATTAGTGCTTAAAAGCAGTTTGGAGAATTTTTTATTGATTCTTTCCTTGTATCTTAACAGCAGAGTGACTAAAGAGAGCGCTGAAAACCTGAGTGTCAGATTTGTTAACAGCTTGTTCAAACCGCTGTATTAATGGATTTAAAATATATATATTTTCCCATTAACAGACTAAGCGGGAAAGAAGATGGATGGGTGTATTTTCCTATCTTGCCGACCCCCCGAAACATTCGACACGGTGATGACGAGACACTATTTAAGGACAAAGTCGAGCCTTGGCGTGTTCATGAGTCACGTCAGGTACTTCATAAATCTCAGCGTCTGATTCACTTTGCGATCGGGACCAAGAACAAGCAAGGAATCAATACTTGGCCGGACACACCGACGGCGGGGACGTTTCTCTGTGTGACGGGGGCTTTGACTTGAGGAGGCATGTTTAGAACGGACATCATACCAAGACTGAGAGACGGACAAAGAGAAACAAAATGGTGTATCGATTGTGTCCGGCTGCAGTAATATCTCAGTGCAGGGAAGCTGTGTGAATTGATGTGTGTGTGTGTGTGTGTGTGTGTGGGATGGGAACAGGACTGAGACGTCACACTCTGAATGTGTAATTAGCACTCCAGCTTCGCCTTAAGACCCCTTTAATGACACCTGCTCCACTCTGTGCATGCAGCACGTCACAGGCCCGTGGGGAGGCTGAGCCTTCCTGCAACACGCCAAGGCTGCCATGGCAACCCGTCCTCTGGCTCCGAGAAACTGTGTGTGAAGTGATACTATGTCGGCTGAAGACAACGCATAGTTTACTACTAAGACCGAGCGTTATAACCGAGTTAAAAAGAGACAGTCGTTTAAGCAGAAACCTCAAGTCTGAGTCCAGATGTGATTTATCACGGCATTATTTAACTCAACACCCCACTGTGCCTTCAAAGTCAAGCTACGTTAAGGCATTCTTTAACAAGCATATATGGGAGCAGAATAGAGACAGAAAAGCCCAGATCTCAAGCCTTTGGCTGAGATTGTTTCTCTCCAGCTTGATTAAAATTTCAAAACAAAAAAAAAATCTGTATTCGCATGTATGTTAATCAGCCAATTAAAACCAACTGAAATGCAAATGGTGGGAGCCATTAAACTTGCGAAGGAACCGTGGTAATCCACACTTTATGTCGCCGTGTCTGGCTTTTGTACAAGAGGCAGAAAAAAATGTTTGACACGCGAAGAAATGTGAGGGAACGATTCGGTCAAATCAGATGTGATGGGAGGACGATCCTGCATAAATCGGATGGCAGCAACCCTGCAAATTCATTTCCTCGTTAAGACTACGGCACGTTGAACTAGTAGCCCCCCCCCGGCTAATGTTTCCCACTTAGCACATTAGCATCTGTGTGTTCCGGCCCTGACACATCCATTTATTATTTCACCACAGCTCAGCCTTGGCTTAAAGAGAGATCGATATAAGAGCGTTCCATCGCTGCGTCATCGCGTCTCACGGCGCCCTGGAAGCATGTCGCCGCACGATCAATGACACTATTGCTCCATGCTGGCACCCCCGGAGGATGCTGGTGTAAGAGCCTCCCACATCAGCATGTTTAAACTACGCTCAATTTCACACTGCTGTGGCTAAATGGATTGGATTTACACACTCAGGAGGGTAAGAAATCTCTTTTTGGGGGTGGGCAAATCTGAACTCTACGAGTCCCTGCAGAGGCGCGAACCGATAAACCTTCTGATTTGAACAATGTTCAACGCATAATGAATGAGGATTTCGTCACAAAACGGACACGCAGGACAAATACAGTGCTCGCACTGAGCACTTTAAACCATAAGTCTTTATAAGACACACACTAAAATATATGTCAATTGCACATTATCACCATAAAGTATGGATGATCCAATTATTTCAAGTCAGTATAAAGATGTACATGCTTATTTTATAATAGGGTATCTTGCAAAGTGGTGTAAAACTGCCCCAAATCATACATTTAATCATTTGTAGTGGAAGTAGAGGTCACCCATAGATGATCAAATACTATTGTTCTACAATAAAATGCATTATTCAACCACTACAAAAAAAACAACTAAAAGCAATACTACTAAAATAACACATATCTCAATTTGCACAACTATTAGCTTAGACATTACAGATTTTGCCATAATATAGGAAGGATAAAAGGATTCATAGCAGAAGTAGCCAAATATGTTTGCTTATACCTAATAAAAAGAAGTCACTTAATTGAGAAAATGATTATATTCTTCACATCCTTTCAGAATGTGCACGCGAGGTGTCTGTGGTGCTGCTGCAGCGTGTGATGAACGGGAACAGGCAGTACTGACGCCGCACACAGCAGGGCGAGTGGAAATCTACTGTCATAACAAAGCGGGAGCAGGAGGAACCACAAAAAAAGATGAGCAGAAATTTAACCGTGCAGCCCTGTAGCCTACAGTTGTCTCACAGTAGAATAACCGATTTAAATGCATTCGACTACAATAACCTTTCGTCAACGGGCCTGGATAAAATGCGAGCAATCACTGACCGCCTTTTCCCACTGAAATCACTGGTTTTCAACGGTAATTTATTGTCTGAAGTCTGTGAGTTCACAATTTTGCTGTGGCGTGATAAAACATTTCCTTTCATCTATTTCCTACCTGATTACCACGTCTAAATGAGATCAAATAGTGGACTTCCCTCTGCGACCAAACCTCTGCGCCGCCTCAAAGGAGCCCGAAGTGCGACGATACCTACAAACTGCTGTCCTTCAGCGCGTCGTTGAATATTTAAAACCGATTAACTCTCAGCCCCTTACCGTGATGCCTAATCACAATACCTCAAGACGAGCTGCAGACCGCGAATAATTCATTGGCAGAGGGAAGTGGGCAGGCTGCCAAATGACACTAAATGTGTCTGTTTTTGTGATGTATAATGCATACTCAGAGCACCTCTCACCAGTCGTATCCTTCTATAATTAATGAGGCTCTTCCTCGTCGAATTGACAGAGCAAAGACACGGAGTCCTGTATATACTAAAGGGCACGAAGCGAGAGGGAATACGTGCACGCAGGGCAAACTGACAGCTAGTCTGTAGACTAGCTGCCCCCCCCCCCCCCCCCCCAAAAAAAAAAACATATAATAAATTATTGAATAAAAATCTCTATTGACCTGTCATCATGGATGCTGTACTTTTCATTAAAACCATCTCATTTGATGCTGCTTGATAAAGAAACACAGTGTGATACAGTGATCACTATTAATGTGTTATCGGCCACATGCCACGCTCATCTCAAGATACATTTTGCAATGTCGGTTTAAAAAGGAAAAACAATTGAAAAAAAAACATTGAATACGACAAAAGTCCTTGGCACCTGCAACGTGCATCCTGATCATCTCACCCTGCGTTTCAGAAAATGATACAACTTTCAACTGGAACATGATTGTGCTGAATGTTTCTTTGCAGAGGAAGGACACCGACAAGGAGACCTGGCACATTACTGTGGGTGAAGCGTCACAAGCAATTTTCCTGACTTAAAGCTCCCCTGTGGTGGGGGGGGGTGTATATATCATCACTGAGCGGCGGGCGGGCGGTTTAACGCACCAGCTGCAGAGCACCTGTCTGACAACTGTGTTGTTGGACTCTGTGGAGTCTGGAAATGAGCAGATAAGTGTCCAAAAAAAAAAAGAAAAAAGGACTCAACAATTTACTGCCACTATCTCAGGTGACTGCAGTGCCTTTCCACCGTGATTTGGTTTAGAGCAGCACCCTCTTGTGGTCTAAACTATGACAACTTGCAGCAAGGCTCTACAAAGCCCAACACTGCCCTCTTGTGTCCCTATAAAAGTATAACCATCATATATATATACATATATATATATATATATATATATAAACACCCACACTTCCATTAAAAAAAGTGCTTAACCTTTACCCATGGCCCATACCAGGGTTCATAGTGAATCCACCACAATATTCTCCATATAACATCAGCTGTGGGGAAGCAGTGGTTGGAGCCCTGGAGGCACTCATGCCGAGGATGAGTCGCTCGTTTTCAGCCAGCGCGCTCTGTGAGTCGTCTCGTGGCACCCGCTGGGCTGCCGAGTCGGCTTCGGGGTGTATTCAGGGAACCCGTTTAGTCTGCTGGGGCTCAGACGGGAAGAGAGCGCTGGTGTGCGGACGGATTTTCTCCTGTTGTCAGAAGCACTTTTGAGACATGTCGGGGTGGTGTTGGCCGGCCAATGTGATCCTAATGCGTTTCATACTAACGTGGAACGCATATAAGAGTAGAGTAGAGTAGAGAGCTTTATTCCTCCCCAGGGGGAAACACAAACTTACAACAGCTCAAGGTAAAAAGGTGCAGAACTTATAAAGTTAAGGAATTAAAATATGTAAACATGTGTAAAAATCTAAACAAGAGCAAAAAAGAGCACAAAAAATAGAATATGTAAAAATGAAAAATAAAACAATCCAGTAAAAAAGAAAAATCCTCGAAAAAAAAGAGTAAATTGCCAGGATTGATACACACATACATTGATATAACCAGAGTATTTGTGTGTAATTAGAAACAGAAATAAGAGAATGAATTCTAAATTAGGTGAATATTGCAACAATATCCATGGGACTGCCCTATTCACTCCCAAACAAATACAAACACTCATTGGCATGGTGACTGAATTTCCGCGCGAGTGTGTGTGTGTGCTTCAGACACTTACCCTGGTCTATGTTGTGCTGTGGTAGCTGGCTCATCTGACTGTGGACCACACCTGCGTAATTTCGGAGAAAAGCCTCTTCACTCGGTGTGAGCTGAGGGGGGGAGGAGTAAACAAAGTTACTTTCTAAGTAAGTAGGCACTAACAAAACCAATTTGGGATCCCCAAGTTGAAGTGGATTAGAAGGGAATTAAAAAGGTCTGCTATATTTGACAAGAAAACTTTTGTTTTTTTAGGTGCACATTTTTGTTTGAAAAATTGGGTTCTTCTGACAAAGAGGTGATGTTTGCATTGTGGGGTCTGTGGGTGAGGTGGCAACAAAAAAAACCAAGATCAATAGACTGAAAATGAGTGGACATGATGCATGCAATACAACTGTTTTTCTTTCATTTTGAAATTTGGAGCAACATTTTTCAATCTTTGCTGCATCTTGCAGTTTGAGTCACAGGAAAACACAATGAAATGAATGATATTTGCTCATAAGTGACGACTCGTCGTCTCGTCATGTTGTACTTACAATTTAAACTTTCCTACATGTAGATTTATTAGCTTATGACCTTTGTCTCCAGTGCTGTTCTCCTCCTTAACTCTAACGATTAAGAACTTTAAGCTTTGTGCAATATCACAATGTTGCCATGTGCAATTCCTACCATGTCATTGTGAGACACTTATTGGTACTTTTACATTTACTTTACAGTGAAATATTACTACTCTGTACATTCTACTGTTTGCACTGCCGCTTTAGTAGTCCTGCTGTTTTATATGTATAATACTGCCTTAACTACCTCTGCAGCAACTCCTCATACTGTTACTGGCAGCAGGCCTGCCACTGTATATAATCTGTACATAATCTAATTTATTTTGCTTTCGCTTTTTAATGTGCCTCATAATTGCCCCTCTGGGATAAATAAAGTTGGGGTTTTTTCTGATTCTGATTCTATTCAGGTGTTCCAGAGTCTCCGCATTGCTAAAGGTCAGGATTTAACTCGTTGCTCCACCAGAAGGTACTTACAGCAGATTTCACAAAGTCAGTCTGGTTCTTACAGTCACACAACAAATACACAGTTTGCTGTCAAAGCAATGTTTTTTTTTTTTTTGTTGAGTTGATTAAAGTTAGGTGTTTAATTAAAAAAGTAAATCAAATTTTAGATACATCTAACATAAACACTGTTGTGGTTTGGAAAATCATGGTTACTTTCAGTCTGGATATCTCACTTGAATATGATCACAGAATAATTATGGAACAGTTTAATGAGAAGTGGACACTCAAAGTTAAAGGCATTTTCAACGCAAGAATTAAATAAGTGGTCAGTTTGACATTTTCCAACAAATTGTATGAGACACAAATGACACAAAATGCAGTTCTAATATTAAATGACTTTGAAAAGTTATTTCAATGACAGCCCTAAAAATGTTGGATTGATTTGATGCTGAGGAATTAAGTTGACCGTTTTCTATTGAAAGATAAGGAAACGCTGCTGTATTTTGGAAACAGACGCTCAGTGTTTGTCCTTTGGTGGACTGGTGCTCAGTCCAGGTTGTATCTGGCTTCCCTCCAGTCAGCTGGGATCGGCTCCAGCAGACCTCGGTTTAGATAAAACCCGTGTGTAACATGGAAGGATGGATGGAAACAGAAGTGACCGCTGACTTCCACACTGCCCTTTATAAAAACATCATGCCTGCATGACTCGGAACGCTTTCTGGAGCAACGGGCAGTGGGAAACATGAGCAACGACCCCGTGCGAATCAAAAAAGCTGCACTTACATTTGATCCCATTTTCTTTAGCATGAGCAGGACCCGCACTTTCTGTTGGATGTACATGTCTTCAGGAGACTTCCCCGGGGCCTCCTCGCGGTTCATCCCCCCTGCTCCTGTGGCTCTGGACACACAAACACATCCGCGTTACGACAGGCGCTGTGAAAAGTCACAGCTACGCAAACATTCAAGTGTTACTCGAGGGTAAAGATACTGAAATATTGCACTGTTATAGTCACGCGGTCACACTGACCTCGAGATGACAGTATGAAACCAGTAAAAAAAAAAAAATCGGAAACCAAGCGGGATTGGAAAATTGCTCCGACTCGCATTATATGCATTGACATCTTTAGCCACAAGACAAGACTATTCTACATTATAGTTATAACACACAAGAAAGTGACTGCACACATTCTTTATATACTCCCCCCTGGATGTCTGGACTCCTTTTCCAGCTCGTCTCAGTAAAGTCACAGTCCAGGTTTTGCTACTTCACAGCATCATTAATTTTGCATGGCAGCTTCCGCACTGATCTCACCCCTGCCTGCTTCCATCTCTTATTCTCCATCTAACTAATGACCTATTTTCACTGTCAGTCTGCAGAGATGCGAAATATAGGCAAAGAGGGAGAAACGTGGGGAGGGGGGGGGAGGGAAAAGAAGGTGATAAAAGATGCTGCCAACGCTAATGCAGGCGACAGAAAAGGGATAGGTTCCGCTGTGATAGCGCGCACACATCAAGGTCGCCTGTTGTCACATTGGATCTCGTTTACCGTGCGATAAAGATGAGCCAGGCAGCGCGGCCGGGTATGCGGCCCAAATTTGCTGATTGAGGAGAGCTAAAATGAGAATAACTAACGAAAAAACTTGCAAAATAAATCTTGGAAAAGCACAAGTGTGGTCAGAATAAACGGAGAGTCACTGGAGGTAATATCAGTATGCAAGACGGGATTTGTTCTCCCCGAAGGAAAGTCGACAAAAAAAAAAAACGCCTACGGGAACCTCAGTGGCTATGATAGTTCTGGCAATTTATTTAGGCCTCTTATCTATACAAAGGACCACTAATGCATGGTGACAGGCCGTTTGATGTAGGGTTATATTTAATTGAGGAGCAGGCTTGCTGCCCCCCCCCCCCCCTCCCAGAGCCCAGGGGAGAGAGGATGAATGGGGTACCGTTGGCCATTGGCTGGCATTTGGTTGCCACTGTGAGCATGTGGATTTATCCTGATCAGAGCAGCTGGAGACCATGCTCCTGGCTATAGCCTTTGTAATTACACGAACCTTTGCTGGTTGTTGTTTTTGTTTTTTTCCTGCAAACCATTAACACTTAACTTTGTCCTTTTCGGCTTGGTTTCGGCCACGGAAAGCCGTGATGGGAGACCAAGACGCGAATACAGCAGTGTTTCCACTTCGACCTGCGCGTGAGGCGTAGTTTAATTGGAGAGCTGCAGAAGACTGAACGCAAGACATGAAAAGACTGAAAGAGCTTGCCGGTGTCAGTTCAGTCGCTCAGTAAACCTTCAGGGACTGGTGGTGGTGGTGGTGGAGGAGTGTGAATGTCTCTGGGTGGGGGGTAATGATGGGAGAGGGGATGCTGGTGGAGAGTGTGTGGGGTGGGGGTGGGGGTTTCTTTAGATCAGCTGCAGTGACACGTTTGATCACGTCTCCGAGCTCCTCGCTTCAGACAAATGGGAGAGCTAAGACTCCAGGCAAAGAGACCCACCAGCAAGGCGACGCGCAGCATGAAGAACGGGCTGGGACTCGGGGAGCGGCAAGACGCCCGGCCTCAGAAACGCACGGGAAAGAAATCCGTCGGTGCCAATGACAGGACGAAGAGCAGAGGATGAGGAGAACGACTGAGGAGCACAATTACTCTAATCCCCCCCCCCCCCCCCCCCCCCAAAAAAAAGTACCGTCTTGTCTTGAGATCTTTGAAGACCGAAAACATACAAAGACCCATTAATATTCAGACGTCGTTTGGGACTCGACGGCGTGACCATTTCAGCGTCTGCTACAGGACGTACGGCTGCTATACTCAACATTCATCATCTGTATAAAAAGGCCCACTGCTTTCATGACTGAGGCATTTCAGATCCTCTGATGTTTGCTTTTGAAGTTTGAAAACTGCCCATATTTAGCACCCTGTCTGCCCAGGCTCCTCCACTGTTTCGAAGGCTGCAATTTGTTTGTTTTTTTTGTTGTTGTTGTTTTTTTTTTAAACAGTCTGAAACATTATTTTTTATTTTATTCTCCTTCCACAACAATACCTGCAGCGAAGAACAGACGCACACAAAAATCCCACAGGAAGAATCTGTAGAAAGGAGAAACAAGGTGGAATTTGCAAATGTGCCGTCACGACATGTTTGTTAGTCACTTGAAATAAATACAGAGGAAAAGGAAAAGAGACATTGCATCTTTTTTTCCCCCTACATTTCTCCTGCTCTCCTTTAGGCTTGAAGGGGCCAGAATGACTAATTTGTAGAAGACTATTTTGGGCAGCAGAGCAGCTAAAGAACTGGAATAATTACAGTTCTGGGACTCAGTGAACTGGATCACAACATGTATACAACAGTGATTAACATTGTGCATTTTGTTACGTAAGGAGTAGTTTCATGCATGCAATCCTGCTGAACAAAAACTCGCTTTTCAGCCATGTTTATAAATTCCGACCATCAGGCAGATGGCACACGGGTACCTGGCACACAACACATGGGAACAATGCCACAGACGTAACCTTTCAGGCGGTTTACAGTGGATTACAACAGTTAAAGCCCCACTGGGTAAAGGCCAATTACTGTGGATTCCAACACATACATATTGTGTGAATAGTAGTGTGAATCACCAGGGGATTTTCCATGAAATCTTTAGACATGTTATTTAGTGTCAATTATTGCAGACAGTACAGCCGTGTCCGAGAATATCTACGTATATATTTTAAGTCTTTCTTTGGGCCAATAAATAAACCGAGTTGATGTGACAAATGTGTTATGTTTCAAGGAAAGACATTCTATGCGGTAACTTCACAAACAGAGATAGAAAACAAAGCAACGCTCAACATTAAAATAATAATGATGACAACCTTTTGAATGTCTTCAAAGCACCGGATCCCCACAAAGCACTAAGTAGTACTGCTGGTAGACTCGAGGGGTTTCGTCTGCCCAAATGTAATCTCAGACTAAAATCGTGATGTTGGAATCAGAGCTCTGTGGGGGGGGGGAAACGACCATCTGCTGGACATGCAAATCTTTATTAGCCTGACAGTATGTGTGGGTTGTTGGAGAATGAATCTAGGAACAATCGGACATGATACTGCGTGAAGGGTATGTTTCAGCAGTGTCTTATTATTATACAGTGTCAAATTATTACTCCCAATTCTAATCATTTCTATTTAGAAAAATTAACCTTTGAACTTGTTATGAACCTCCACTAGTCTTTCATCGTTCCAAAAAAAGCTTCAAACATGCTTCACGAACCCAGATGTCCTATTAGCGTGACTCCACGGCCCCCCCAGTATCTACTACTCTGTCCTCTACTGGTCCTCTTTAGTTGTGGAAGGTGTGTGCACACTTGTCACGTTTGATCCAGACAGAAAGGTCGTCCAGTCCAAGGCAGACAAGAAACAGGGAGCCTCTCAGACAAGACTACTAACCATAAAAACACTGTGCTGCCCAAGTTAAGGCAATAGTGTATTAAAATATAATATCTGATAAGATTAAAAAGCAGATATTTTAGTTAAAAAAAAATACTTGGAACAATAATCTCACATGCATTATTTTGCATTTAACCAACCCAAACATTGCTGTAGAAGTTAAATATCAAACTATACATTGCAACAGCAGAACAGAAACCACACTGTGAGTGTAAACTTTTCTCTGTCGCTTTGGTCCAGTTGAGGCAACTGCACTAGTCTGAAAACACTCTTTGACCTATTCCGCGACGGAAGATAAACAACTTTGTCATAGCATAGATTCGAGGCTACTCTCATACACAACCGTAAACCATTCTCATTGTTTTGCAACTGAAAATATCCCGATGTAACGGTCAGTGACGCTACTCCCAAACAATATCTTGCGGATTCCCAGAGAGGTAAAACACTGAGCTTCTGGACCTGCCCCCCCCCCCCCCCCCCCCCCTAAGTAAATGCTACTAGAACAATGCCTCATTGTTTTGTTTCATTTTACTATTTCCTGAAGGCATCGGTGTCATACCTGAATGATGCTACTCTGCCATTTTAGTGCGTGTTGTTTTGGACGTCACCTTTGATTCAGTAGAGGGTGACCTTGTGGAGTTAAGACTCAGCATCATACTCAAGTTTATGAAATCTAAATCCCAGAGTGTAACAGTTAATAATCGGTATGAGGCTTTAGTGAGGCTACTACTATCTGACATAACGTTTTCTGCCCACTTTCAGCCAATTCCATTGATCATCACCTTTGCTTCTAAAGGAAGCTCAGCTCAATCCTAACTTTTTTGTGTTTTGCTTTCATTTTTTTTTTGGCCAGCATTGTTTTCTAATTAACTGTATGTGTAAGGTATGAAAGTAAGCAGCTGCAGGCCACTTCCTCAAGAAATCACATGGCATCCAGAAAGATGTTGTGAGCACTCCAACTGGTTTTGGTTAACTATCTGTCCACTTGGTGTGGTATTCATATGGATGGAGTGAAACAAATCACCATGGCAACCAAGGAGATACGAGTGATAAATGTCCCTGCTGCGCTTCATGATATGTCTGAAACACATAATCATAATAGAGACAGAAAAGCTTGTTTTGTGGGAGCGGACACCGTTGCTGCTGGCAAATGTTTTGATCACTTCACCTGAGGCTCTGTCCAAGCTTCAGTTAAAGGAGTTCACTTGTCCAGCTGCCACATCAATAAAATGCAGTTATAGCATGTTTGTTTTGTTTTTTTAATCTCACTTAAACATGCTCATGAGCTACATGTGCGCACTCCTGCGAGAAAATTAAGACACAAATTCAGTCAGCCAACCGGTGCACAAATAAACACACTCGACTGCCCAATTTCTCAGCAGGATTGTAACAGAGCCCAGGAACAGGCATCTCCGAAATTAGAACAACTCAGGAGCATTGAAAAGCGTTGCTGTTCCAAGGCGTCCTCCTAAGTGTACCTTTCCTATTTAGAATGACATCAGTATACACTGATCCTGTAAAGTTGCAAAGACAAAGACAATATCAAAAATAACCATCTTTGACAGCAAAAAAGAAAACTATGTAAAGCGTTCAGATAGAAACTATGTTGTGAGTGCTCTACCGGGGTCATTATCACATTACTCCAACCTGCATGCTTATTTGTGTACATATGCTAAAACTCTTTGAAGGACCACAATGCGGATGCTGTCGGCCTCCTTTGTGTGTGCATGATGTTAGGTTCTCGAGGTGGGCTGGCTCAACACTAATCCCCCCGAGGGATGCTCAGGCAGCATCAGACACACGCGGGTAATATTCCAGACGTAATCAAAGGATTTTCTTTAATGCTGATCGAGGCCCTAATCCCCCCACTCCTCTGTCCTCTGCCGGCGTCCGGGCTCTCGTCAGTGTTGTGATGTTCCACTGAGCTGAGACGTCGAGCTCCGCGAAGCTCTGTAAGCGGCACCGCTAATACCAAACCACCACCACACCGAAGTGAAACAGAAGTAAACTTTCAAAACAAAACAAACTAAATGACTAGAGCCCCTTTCCAATTTATAATCTGTACACATGGAAGAGGCATATGCTTTAATGTATGGTTTATTTACCTGCAGCAACTTCTAAGAGCCTAAGATGATGTGCAGTTGATTTTTTTCCCCAGTATTTCAAAACACAGGCTTTATCGTCTAACGATTTTGCAATATTTCAAAGAAATGCAGCAAATCTCCTGAGAAATACCGGAATAGGCAATTTCACGCAATTCCACGCTCAACATTCAAGAATGTCAAACTGCTCAAACTGTCAAATAGTTTCCTCTTTGCAAAAACGTCACTCTGCGTAGGGAGGCTTGATTATATTATTATAACACTAGAATAGTCATCGAGCCCGTTTTCCATAATAGAATTAGTCACATACTGGGTAACCGTATAATCCTCTCCTTTGTTCAATGCAAAGCTCAAAATGTGCTCGAATATATAATCAAATCATTCATAAACAATATGGTCATTATAGTGGAAAGGTAATGGGTTCCCAAGTTATGCTGACTTTGTCATGAGAGTGAGTGTGAATTTTAGGGGTGACCTAAATTTCAATACAGCTGTCGATGTGAGCAACGCACCCGGGATAATCTGTCATCAAGTGCAGCCATCCGATTCTCCGCCATCACAGCACATAGCATGATACTGGATATCTAACACTGTGGAGATGGTGTGAACTGCCTCAATCTATTGGCACAAATACTCTTTAAGATATCAATTTCAATCCTTTTAAAAATGAGAGCTTGGGAATCATGACTGATGCACTGAACTGCTACGTACAAACAAATATTAAACTACCTATGAGTCATGCTCGGTCCAGGTCTGAATAACAAGATAATAAAATCATATGATGGGTTATGATAACTTGTTGTGACCTCAGTCTTCACTAAAGCTGGTGTTAAATGTCAGCAGTCGGACTTGCTGCATTTGAGAAACACACAGTCACAAAACTGCAATATTTCATTATTACACCTTCAGCAATGTCCCTTTACAAAAAAAAAAAAAAAGCATACACGAGTCTCTGTGTGGCTGCATTTCTTAGGAAACAACTGCCATACAATGCAGATCATTACTTCAGCCCGTTGCAGGACCTGGCTGAGGCCGCACACTGCAATGAGGGTCTGCTGCCAGGGATTACAGCATGCAATGTGATAGGCCTCTACATTTGCTGAGGGTCAAGAGGGGGTGAGGCTGCCACGGTGCCTTCGGCCCAGTCGCACACTCGGCCTGGGGTCACTGTTACCGTCTGTGGCTTGACTGCTCACATGACACAGCGGCATCCCGATTTACAAATCACATTCCAACGACAGGCACAATTAAAGTAACACTGGAGGTCAACGGCCTCTGCAAAAAAAAAAAAAAGAAAAAAGAGGGGGAAATCCAGAGTTACGGGCAGGAAAATAACGTTTCGTTTCAGTTCTCGGATGCTCAGACATCCCAAAGCAAACGTGTGAGTAACTAAAGGAGGCTACAAGCCTGGCGTGGCTGCCAGTTGAGCTGCCAACAACCTGGCTGGCCTGCTTCTTCAGAGCAGCTGTGCCACTGCAGGTACACACACACACACACATGCGCTACACACTTGTGCCTACAGATGGTTGGTCGTCGTTTGGAAACCAATTAAAACGATCTATACGAGAAGACAGCACAGCAGCGATCTTAAACCGCATGGAAGTTTACTAAAATAACAAATTGTAATAATGCACAACACAACATGAACTGGGACCTCAGCACCGTTCAGCAATAAAACGGTGCAGAAATGAGCCAATATGATCATCAGCGTGTCTGTCATAAACTAAATGTATCTGTTTAAAAGGTTTATATGATGGCTCATGCTACATTTCCAGAGTCTGCATCCAAATGTTGAAACACGCCAGAGTCTGTGACGCGTGACGCTCGATTCAGGTGCAAATCACAAGAGAAACTCTGCAGCCTCCCGCTCCCAGTGCACAATGTGAGCTTCAACTTCAAATCTCTTCCTTCACAGAGCACCATTTGGTTTTTTTCCCTGAATTTTCAAGACAGTCTGCTTGTCCCTTGTCAGTGGTCGGGTTTCCATTGTAAGTTGGGGATGATTTATAAGGTAACGCGTTCGCTGTTCGTTCGGCTGTCAATCGGAACGCAACATCTGGAGTTCTGGGAACACAAACATTTAAAAAAAATCTGAATTGACTTTTTTTTTTTTTATTATTATTATTGGCAACCAACCTTCAGACTTATGCACATTATTTTCTGTTAATAGCTTGCAATAAACTTTAGAATTCTAACAATAACATTCATCCCATCAGCCACATAAGGCCGGGTGATATGGCCCATAGGTCATAGGAACATTTTTCTCAACGTTCCAGTATACGATATGAACTCGATATTCTGAAACGCACGCACTTTTAATAGCCGGGTGCACAGAATAAACATGAATTCTTCAGAAAAGGCATGTATTGGAAATTTTTTTTTATATATTTGCAACAGGAAGTGTAGCAACACTTGAAACTAAATACTTTAATGCAAAAAGCTATAGATATAAAAGATATTGTATTTTTTTTTTTTTTTATATCAAATTCAGGAGAATCTTGCTAGTTCATACATTTCGATATATGGTCCAGCCCGAGCAGGAAACCTAGTGAAAACTGTCTTGACACCCAGCAGAATGACTCCCTTTACATCAGGGCAGCCTGGCAGGTGAGCAGACCAGAAAAAAGGCTCCGACTTGGGACGTACCGGTTGTCTGCAACGCTGCCGTCTCCTCACATGTACAGTGTTTACAACAATGGCTACAGTATTTGGGGACAATGGTGATGAACTAGATTGTGAAAACATGATTGATAAGTAGGTCATGTCTTGTTGTCACCATGTGAGGCATGAACTCGAACAATCGTCCCGAAACTGTTACAAGCGTAGTTCATAGCTGCTGCTGGGTGTCATCAAGTGTTCTTTGACCGGTTCTATCTGTGCCGCTTTAAGCCGACCGCGCGTCCATTTAATATCGCAATACTTGATCATATGTAATATTCATTTTGGTACGTGCAAAACAACTGCCGTTTCGAAGCTTATATGCTAAAACATTTAATAACCTGACTCTGCTGTGCTCTCCGTCAGCAGCACCTTAATCATATAGAGCATGCTCGACAGAACAACGAAATTTTCATCTGGGCAGTGATCACAAAGCATTTATGCCTACTGCTCAGGGTCTCTCAAAGGAATTGAAACAGAAGCTGCAGCCTTAAGCTGGTCCCTCGGGGGTTTTGGCGAGGAGATTTTCAAAAGAGCCAACGTCAGGCAGACGACACAATTCTGATGTGACCACACTTGGATGAAGTACGAGCTCGATATACAATGTGGTATATTTCACAGAAATTTGATTTTTTTTTGCCTGATGACGTTCTTGAAATACATGGCGGTCTCTGTCAATTCGAGCCGACAGGTAAGTCAGCAACTCTTGAGTTACACTGTCAAGACCCACCATGGGCTTCTGTGTGCTCTGGTTCATGCTGACAGAATGACATGTGCTGTGCCACACTCTGAGCGAGCCATTGTGAAATGAACCGGCCTTCCCTCACCAGACGATGACATCCCCTCGGGGGGGGGGTGCGGGGTGAGAGGAGCAGCCACTGAAGACCACTGCCACCACGCGTGAAGAGGCGAGTAAGAGAGGGTAAACCAGTGGTAGTGACTGCTGTCAAAAAAAAAAAAAAAAAAAAACCCAGACTGCCCGGGTGATGTTCAAACTGAGGTGAGCTCGACATACTGTGGTCTACAACTAAACCCATCAGGATTCGGTTTGCCTGGAACCAACTGGCCGTAGCACCCTTCGATGATGGGTGCCAGCTTCTGCCACTGGAAGGGGGGTGCTGTCATCTGACGTGCTGTGGTCGGGGTGGAAAGCAGACACGGTCAAAAAGCAGGGTGGCACAATGCATCCATGGGTGGCAGCATCCCAAAAAAATAGAACACCATGTCAATGACATGTGCAAAAAAAAAAAAAAGAAGCAAACTTGGACATGAAGACCTCATGTGCGAAAGCAAAGGGTTGGAGATGCAAAGCATTTCAGATGAGCTCGTCATCCGAGCGTCGTCTTGACTGAATGGTTTAAAAGCGCCTGGACTTGTGGGAAACTTGTGCATTTAAAAGCAGATGACAGAAATCTCCTATTAAAAGAGACATTAAGTACATGGTTGTCAACACGACGCCGAAACGGACACGACTGTTAGCTAAGGTTTGTAAAGACATCCATAATTAATTTTCTATTCTCAGAATTAAGAAAAAAAAACATCACCCCCCCCCCCCCCCCCCCCCCCCCCACCCCCACCCCTTAAAGAGAGCAGACCGGGACCACCGGGAGCAGTTTTCTCCCCCAGATGGGTCCACATGACTGGACGGTTCCTGTTGTGATGGACGCAGACCGTTCAAACTGGAGCGGCGCTCGCGCTAGCAAAGCGGCGAGCCTCCGGAGCCCCTTTTTTTTCAGCCGTAATCTGAAGCCTCACCCGCCGCGGGGGGTTAAAACAAAAAACAACAAAAAAACACACGCACACACCGAGTCGCACTGGTATTCATTTGGAAACGCGTCTCGTTTCGCCTCCGCCAAAAGCGGCGCTACTCTTTTGTGAGACGGCCGGTGCTAACGAGCGGAGCTAGCAGGCTTAGCATTGCCCCAGACAAAAGCCTGAATGAAGTTCCATCCAGGTGCCGCCGCTCCGCCGCGGACGCCGAGATTCACAAACGCAACCGAGCGCCTCCGCGAGCCCCCGGACGGGGCGCAAAACACGGCGGGATTAGGAACACATGCGGTGGGTGAGGCGCTTACCCCTCCTGGTCCAGCTTTACTTTCCTTCTGTGCTCTGTTTGAATGGGGTGTTGTTGTCGGAGGGCGTCCTGTTCCGGGGTCACATCCCTCCAGTCGGCACAGCTACGGCGGACTGACTCAACTCACCGAGCCGCCTGCTTGGCTGCGCAGTTACCGGGTGCGGCCACTGGGGGCGCCGGCGGCGCTGCCAACACCAGAGTAGACCAGAAAGGATCTACTGTCATGTTCAGTATAACTGCAATGGACTGGAATAGAATAGAAACCAGCACACACCATGCCTCAACTGGACCGACAAATATTAAGCAAACAAATGTGGGAGATCAAGTGTATTGAACTCAGGTTCAGGTTGGCACAATTGTAGTTATAACTCGATGACTCTATTAGTTTACTTTATAAATACTATCTCACACCAGTCAATACTGTGTGTATGTGTGCTGTGAACCCCATTGATGACAATGTGAGGTTTGTTTTTAGTTATATGTAACTGCCCTGACATTGAAGTGCACAGGGAAAAAGAAGAAAGAAAACAGTGTCAGTTCAACAATTAGAGAGTTCAACTCTAATTCAGACATTTGGTCCAACTATTTAAATCAAGTTGAATTCAATTGAATTAAATGGAATTGAAATGAAGAGTGACATTTTTAAAATTGAGAATAAAATTCACTCTCAGGTCAAAATCAACTTTTCAGAGTTAATTTTACTCATTTTAAAGTCAAATTTAACAATGGATTGTGTAAAAATATTCAACACTTGGGTTTCATGACGCTTTTCAGAGGAACATCGTTACACTTTATGCTATTGTCAGTCACCAACTAGTTAAAAAATAACTACAGTGTGTTGGTCTTCTGCAGTTTTATTTTTTTGCATATTCATTATATTATATATTACTATATATGCCAGAAAAGAGGCAATGTGGTTATGATGTATAGCATAAGACTTGTTCACCAATGGGTCTGTCTGTTCGATATGTTGAATGGTCCATCTTATAACATAAACGGAAATTTCCTCCACTGCATTATACTTGACTTTAAAATCCTAAACAATGTTATGGACCTATTGCATAGACGTCGACTGCTGTGAGCTGTGTGAAAATGTTTTAACAAGGCTCCAGATAAGATTTTACGAAATGACATTGGTGATTTATACCAAAGAGCGATTACAGACCACATACATTCTAACATGTAAGAATGAAAACAACATTGTCTTAATTTCAAATTGCTTTATTTAGGTGTAAATTAATCATGTCCCTGTGAAGTCTGAAGTCTCATTGACCTGTACCGAAGGCAGCTGCTCTAAAATACTGCTGGATATGCAAAGAGTAGGAGGAAATAGGGGTGTCTTTGGTGGTGCTGGCCATCATCCAATTAATCAGTCTATTTTAGGCAGCATAAAAATAGACAGAACATTAAGCTAACAAATGGCCTGGATCCTAGAAAGCCCCTGTGAGTGATCCTGTTTCAAACCGTTTATTGAACACGTTTCCCTCCCGATTGCAAGTGAAGCAAATGTAATGTCTGGATACGTTTAAAGCATAGGTCCACACATGACACTCTTCATCTAAACAGTTTATCTATTTTCACTGTGAAAAAAACAGTAAACAAGCCCTGGACCCTAAATGACTTCTGCCATTAGAGTCTATATATCACATTAAATTAAAAAGGTTTCAGCTGTATATTTTACATTTTCACAAGAGAAGCCTTATAATATTAATAAACCTGACCTGAAGCGGCAGTGTTTAGTGGAAACCGCGTTGAGGGAGTAACTGACCCATATTTAAAGTCTATTCCACTGCGTACATTCCAATAGTTTAAGGTATTTAAACTTCATGCTGTGTAATCTACAGCAACGCTTGCTCGTCTCAAATGCAATATTGTACAGTGACTCACAAAAAGTGGAGACCATTTTTTTTAACGGCTCTGCATAACAAAAGAGGTGGTGAAAAGGACATAATCTGTGCATTCAAGTGGTCCTTACAGGGACTGGCAGGATATACAGGGAGCAAAGTAATCTGAATGCACCTTAAAACCAAATCAAACAGCATATAGGATCACACACATCATTTTGCACTACAAGAATGACATCTCTTTCACTGTACCTGACAAATGTGTTAAAAAAACCAAAATGCAAAGCAAACTGCAGTGGCACAACTTAAATATCCAAGCACACGTACTGCATCTTCTGAGATATTTTCCAGATCTACACTTGCAAAGTAGGCATGAGAACAGTATGGATATTTAGATACACAACCATGAGTGTAAGGGCTTATACAAGTCCACAGATTATTTTATGTAGGTCAAACAGAAACCAGACTTAAATATAATGCCTACCTCTCTAACCAAACATGTACTGCACCTCATAATTGTCCAGTTATTTGAGATTAAAAAAACAAACAAAAAAAACAGATAACACTTCCATATCTGTGTATTATATATGACGCTGCAGCCAAGAAATGGTATGCTTAGCCATATGTGAGTTAAGGAAATGTGCAGATAGCGCCAGCTTGGCCCAAATCCACCTTGAACAGAGGTTCTGAAAGTGTAAGAGATATGAGGCCCCCTTACAGAGCCAAAACCATATTGATTCCTAATCCAACCTAAATATTTATTATGGTAATAGCCTACAACTGTTGTGACACTTCTTGGTTTTACCACTGAAATGTGTCTCTGATGAACTTAAAATAAAATCGGTATGAGAAATGTGTGTTTTCATAAAATTGTTGGTTTACCTGCAACTTATTTATTATCTTTATTTCTTTGCAAAAAAAAATCTTGCTGCTTTGAACCTTCTGAAGCTCACACTTTGGGAAATATGAATTTAGCAGCACTTCCAACACTCACTATTATTCTTCCAAATTCAGTAAAGCTGGTGGGAAGGCTGTTTCTTTTTTTCTTTTAATTTCACAAGAACCAAGTGTGCTTGTTCCAGCTCTTTCAATTCTTTATTCTAAGCTCTGAGTCACAGGCTCCAACACTACAGTTAACATATGGATATGAGAAGCACCAAACTTCCCATATAAACACAGAAACGAGTGAGAGTGTGTCTTCAGGTGAAATGTGCACCCTCATCCACCGGCGTGGTATCAAAGTTAAATATTATACCGTCTCATTTGAAATCACATTGTAAATCTGACAATCGTTCATGTCAATTGGCACTACAAAAGGCAACATATTGTATTTCAAGGCAATATTACACAACAATGTCATAGCAATAAAATACAACACTATACATATATTTAAAATACATTTTATGGCTTTACAAGTGCTTCCAAACTACCAAATTAAATAAAGTACAAGGAAAAAAAACAAACAAACAAAAAAAAAACCAGCAAACAAAGATGCCATTGAAAGAGGAAGTGATACAGCCGTCCAGGGTTGTAAACAGGGTTGTTTGCAGCTCCCTGCTGAGTAATGCAATGGGTGCAATGGAGTTTTCTGTGACTCAGCAAGTGGTTTTCAAGTAGCGAGTTCAAGGAATCAAAAATACATTAATCGTGTGGGTGGATACGTCCCCGTTGCAAAGACAATCTTCCATCGACGTGAGACGAGCGCGAAGGATTCCATTCACTATGCTCCAGGATTCTCTCTTTGTCTTTGGATGCCGACATTTTTTTTTTTTTTTTTAATTCACCACATTTAGGCAAGTGAAATGTAAACATTTGATAAGGTCCGTCTTTAAATGCCATCCATAGCATACACAACAAGTCTTCTTTCGGTCTTCAGGTCCGAACTGGTCCTCTGGGTTTATACAATCGGGGTTCCTCATGGTCTATTATCTTTGGCCAGGGAGTGCATCATCCAGTTGACCTTGGTCTTCCAGCTTTCCCTTAAAGCTTCATTGAACTTCACTTTGAAATTCTTCAGCGCTTCATCCTCGGATTTGCCCAGAGCTAAGGAATCCTTAAAAAAACAACAACAAAAAAAACATAAAAAAAAAAAAAGATATTGAAGGTCAAGTCATATTTACTTTCTGTAGAAAAAAAACACACGACAAATAAAGGAAAATGCCTTCCTTGTTTTTTGGCTGTCGCCTTGAGGAGTCACTACAGCAGGTCATCTGCCTCCCTTAATATCCCCCTTCCTTTACTTTCACACCAACCATCCCCATAGCCTTCTTTACTACTTCTCTGAGGTCCTCCTCGCCTGCTCCATCCCCAGCACCCCTTCTTTAATAGATCCACTAACTCGTCTGAACCATCTCAGCCCCGCCTCTCCAGCTTTATCCCTGAACTCTCAAGGAACGTCTCAGCATCTTCGTCTCTGCCAGAATTGAACTCGGCTTCCAGCCTTTAAAGCGGTGCCACACCCTCCAAACCAGGCGACGTAAACATCAACATTAAGAGCGGTTGCACACCTTTAGATACTGGATGTCCTTAAAGGAGGTGAGCTCAGGGAGGCCCGCTGCCTTCATCATAGCGAAGAGGTTGACAAACAGCGTCCCGTTCCGACACAGGATCTTATAGGCTCGCTCGCAGTACTCCCTGAACCTGGTGGAAAAGCGCACATTTGTCATTTGAATCGTACCCCCGGAGGGTCTAAATGCGCTGAAATTGTTAATGAGTGACAGAAAATGTCCTCACCTCTCAAATTTCTCACTGTTGTTTGTCCTTCCTTGCTGGATCACGTGCACAAAGTCGTAGGTTAAAATAAAAGGCACGCGCTCCCGGTTGATCCCGAGTTTCCGCTTGAAGTTTCCCAGGAAATGCCCAAAGTCGATGTGGAACAACTAAAGAGCAAACATTAAACAAGAAAAAAAAAAGGTTGGTCATGAATCGTGACTTTGGGTTTGTGATGTGATTGACTTCAGCCCAACATGTCAGAAAAAGAAAATCATTAATAAAACTCATCACTTGCTATGAACATGAAGCTAAACAAACTATTAACAACCTTAGAAGGATCAAGGAATCTATGTGGCTTATATTTTGGAGTGACTTGGTACATGGCGATTCAAACACGGAGCAAACCTAACCTGTCCAGTTTCTCTGATCATGATGTTGTCGTTGTGACGATCTCCAATGCCCAGGACGTAAGTAGCTACACAGTAGCCGGCACAAGACAGCGTGAACTCCTCTATTGCTTGATCAAGTTTGTCCCTGGTGGGGGAGAAAACAAAACACAGAAAGAAGTAAAGCATGAGCAGATCAAATTTCTGACATTTGTTTTCCTGTGAAATTTCCAATAAGCTCAAATTGTTAGGGTTATTTTAACAGAATATGAAATATCTGTGATCTGTGGCTGATTAATAACCACCAATTCATGGTCTACCATTGCAAGGAGCATACAGCTAATATTCTCTGTTCACTATTTGGCACTCTCTCAGACCTTGTCTGGGGGGGCCGGTGATCTACTGGTTAGCAGTCTCCCCTCAAGCCAAATAATATCCCCAGTTCCAGAAACACTACCTGACAATTTTTTGGTGTTTGAGTGCAACTATAGCTGAACAGTAGAAAAAAAAAAAAAAAACGCAGGCCGGTTTTACTTAATATTGTGCATCCGACCTCTGCTGCAGTCTGTTCAGGTTATATATAGCCAGTCACATTTACTCATTCACTCACACTCTTATTCACACACCAATGGGAGCAACTTGGGGTTCAGTGTCTTGACCAAGGATATTGTAACACGTTGACAGGGCGAGACAAGGAATCACACCTAAACCACTAAACCACAGAGTTCATTTAAAAAAAACAAAAAAAACCAAAACATTTTGTTGCTGCTTAGTCATGGTCCACCAGACCTCAATCTCGGAGAGATTCTGTGGAATAAGCTTAAGAGAGCCACTCAGAGCAAACATCCTTAGGATATAGCTGAGCTGGAGCAACTTTGTAAGGATGAGTCATCCATAATTCCTCCTGACTATTGTGAAGCCCTGGTCAAGAACTATAAAACTCCAGTGAAAGTACATCTTGTACAGCCATTAAATCCAGGATTCACTTCCCTTTTCCAGCAGCAGTGCGAACGTTTAATGGCCGCGGTCAATAAATATGTAAAATACCATAATTGGGCCTGTGTGTGTGTGTGTGTGAGTGCACACTGTATCACATGACGATTTCATTCAGGAAAAGCTAGGTAATTTCAAAATATTAACATAAAGTTTTTTTCCGCCATTGTATTGTGTGTCATCAGTCTTTTGTAAAAGAAAATTGTATCAATTTTCAACCTGAGCTGAAAAGGCACACTATTTTCACATAGACCTGAAGGGACAGACACTGTGTGCGATTAGTGGCATCTACTGGCAAATTTGTAGATTGCAAGAAACTAGAATAGCTTTTTCTCACCTTCCCAATCTGCATAAAAAAATTGATTTTCACAAAAAATGTTTGCTCAGAACATTCTTCAGATGTTGATAAAATGCCAAAATAGCTGAGAAAAAATGTTTGGCAGAGTCATATCCTGTAGATATTGTACTCCTAAAAGCAGTACACGCGTTCCAAGTGATTTCTGGAATTTCATTTGCAGGTGTCATAGGTATTGATATTGTTGTGAATATTTTATTGAGCTCTATTTTAGGGAATGCGTGACGTGAGCTTTTAAACTGTGGGACTACTCGGTCACCGATCGGCTGAATTAAAAAGGGGAATAAAACAAAAGAACTAATTAAATTAGTGAAGACATTTGGCGACATTCTTAACCGCACAGCCAGACTTTTGTTGGGAAAAAAACCAAAACAACAACCCTCAAACACAAGCCACACTCAGCCGGCAGCTCTCAGCCGTCTGGAACTCAACAATACTCCACAATGGACTCAAACCTCCGTGGTCTGATATCGCCAGCTAACAAACAACCAGAGCTTCTCAAGAACAACAACTTGCACGGTGTCCGAATTAATTCTCAGACTCGCAATACACCGTTGTGTACTTTTCCGACATATGAGACCAACCAGGGGCTTTTATGTGCCGCAAGTTCATCGAAAATGCTGTCAAGACATCAAACATCTGCCTCTGCTCTTCTTCATTTATTTCTTGTTATTGTACTTGGAGAATGGCGACTTAGAATTTAGGAAGTACACAAACAAAATGTAGCCTCCGATGAGCCTCTCTAATGCGAAATGTTTAAACTGAAATATCGATAGAGAGAGAGAGAGAGGGTGGAAAACCTTTGACAATTCAGGGTTAAGCAGATCATAAATATGAGACCCATAATGGATCTGCTGAGAGTCCGTGCAAATAGAGCTCCTGCTAGAAGGGAGGAGTCGGTATACATCAGCGAAGGAAGAACAGGAAATTGACGAAGAGAGTAGAGGAAGCTGGTACTAAAACAGAAGACATCCATGGGTGCAGTGAAGGAGGACATGCAGGTGATTGGTGGTGTGAGGAAGGAGGATACAGGCGACGGAGGCTATTAGAAAAAGTTGATCTGCAGTAGGAAACCCCAGTGAAAATACTCAAACAAGAAGATGATTTATTCCAAAAAAATAAAAAAGGAGGAACTGATAAAGATCAACAGTAACAGGAAGATTATTAAGAAGAAGAAGAAGAACACCAATGTAATTGGCCTGTCTAGGTAAAAACTGTTTACGAGGAAAAGAGAAGTCGAGATTAAATGAGTGCCGATTAAGACGTGGGATATTTTTGAACGCGCTATTTTGAAAGTGTGAAAAAACAAGACCCAAAACTATTTCTGTGGGGTAGATGGTGTACGTATGTAGTACCGGTACCTCCACAATACACAAGTGTGACAAATAGCCCTCCGGAAAAATGTGTTGTGCACGTTTTCTCTTCGTCAAAGATGATCCCTCCAGGAGATCTGAAGCAGCGAACATCGAAACCCTCACGGCACTTGTTTTGTTTGTTTTTTTTAATAACACAATATTAATAACCATTTTCTTCAACGAAAGAAACCAAGCAGCAATACACTCGCATTTATTATCTTATTTTACAATCGACTTGGAAAAACAATGGTCTGCTCTGTAGTTTCAACGTTTATTTATTATTATCTATAATTCTGAAGGATATTGTCTTAAACAAGGGCATCAAACTGATTTTAGTTCTGCGCCCACAGAACTAACCTACAGCTCAGTTTTATGCTGTGTGACCCAAACTAATAACATTAGAAATAAAGCAACATTTAAATAATGTAAACTCAATTTTTTCTTTTTTGCCCAGCAAAACGTTTAAATGCATTCTGAAAAAGTCTACAAGAAATTGTCTGAACATTTTAAACTGTAGTCCTACTCCAATAGTAGACATTTTTCCAGCACCTTCATGTGCAATATAGAGTGAAATGTCTTGAAAATCAGCCAAATACCAAAAATGCAACAATCTCTGAAGCTTATATTACTAATATGTTGCTTCACAGCTGCATCGCTGGTCTCTTTTACTTTACTTTAATTGAAAAACTTAAGTCAGTGTTTTCCACTTTTACCCCTCCTTAAGTCCTACATTATTTTTTTAGCCTCTGTGAGGTATCATCAATCATTCCACGTAAAGTTTCCCCCCCCCCCTCACTGACGGCTTTCAGTCCTACATACACTTAGGTTCCTCGTACTCACTCGGGATTCTTCGACTTGAGCCAGTTGAGCAAGGCGTCCTTGTTGAAAGCGGCGGTCGCGGCACTGTTACTGTTGTTGCGTTGTATATTGGCGATGGTGTCCGAGTTCTTCACCACTTCAATCAGTCCCATTTTGTTCCCCGTGGACAGACAGCCGTATGGGATCATCCTTCAGGTGCAGGGAGGACGAACAACATCAGGTCAGCGAGAGAGTGTTTCTATGGAAAAACATCTACGGTTTTTTTTTTGGGAAGAAGCAGCCCCCCCCACCTCAGATCCAGGCCTTCTCTCTTCCACAAGTTCTCCATCAGCCGGATCATCTGCAGAGTCAGCATGTCTTGCCGAAGATCTAAAATGACGAGTAGAAAAATCGAATAAATGATCCCAATCAGAACAGTTTTACCGTTTTTGATCGTTAAAATTCCTATAAATAAGAGGAACAACACGTTCTAATTTAACATGTGACGTTTCACACCACCACCTTTAAAGTCCCAGCATTTCCTCGTCTCACTGTATTCTCTGTACGCCGTTACTCGAACTGTCGCGATGGCAACGTGCGTTTTGGACTCTCTCGCATCTCACCGTCTCCATTTTTGAATATGATGCCGACCATGTCGCCTTCAGCCAAGGGGTTCTTATACAACAGCCAGAGTGGCTTCATCTTGGAGTCCATAAATCTGCACTTATCTGCACTGCAACAGCAAAAAAACGACAACATTTTTAACACATGGTAATATCGAAGACGAAGTGTGTGCGTGTGTGTGTGTGTGTGTGTGTGTATCCTAACCAGATCTCAGCCAGGACCACGCTGGGGTTGAGAGGTGACAGCAGGTCTGACAGGGCCTCCAGGTACGACTCCTGTCTGATGCACAGCTTCAAGTCCTCCGCCGTCATCTTCTGGGACCCCGACTTGACGATGTCACTCAAGGCCTTCATTTTGCCCAGAGCCTCATTCTGAGTGGAAGCAAACAAGAGATTTTTTTTTTTTTAATACAAAACAACAGAGAAGTGTGGAGCCGGAAGGTGGTGTGATTAATCGTGCAATTACCTGTTTGGTTAAGAGCCTGATGTGGTAGATGTTTCCTCGGCAGTATGCCTCCAGAATCAGGCCGAAACGCAAACCCACAGATGCCACATGAATCTCTGACCTACAAAATAAACAAAACAACAACCCACACACACACACCCACACACACACACACATACGTTGTCCGGTAAAACAAAAAGCCACACACACCCTGGCTTTCTTTTTCTTCTTTTTTTTTATGAAGAAACTGCATCTCACCTGAGATGCCAAAACAGGAAGTGTCCGATCCTCTTGTTGGACAAAGCCCTCTCCAGCAGGAAAGTGGTGAGGTCACAGTCGAGGTAGGACTCGTACTTGAGGACCTGGACCAGCTGTATTAAGTACTGGAGCAGTTCATCGTCACTGTGCGCAAACAATATTCTTAAGACCTCTGATGCAATGGTTCCCGCTAAAACGTGACGGTAAATATGTTCCCACCTGAGCTTCCTGAGGCATCTGATGGTGAATGAGCGGACGGCCGGGTCTGGAAAACTGTAGTCTAGGAGCTCTAAGGCATGAATGGCAGGGAGGTCTGGCCAGTTCTTGAGGAGACTCACCATCTGAGGACAAGCAAATCAGAACTTTTAGAACATTTTTAAGGCGCAAGCTGCATTGACTTCCTGCAGAATGCAGCAGCCGAACAGATACGTCATCCCGACTGCCAAAAAAACTCTCCGTGGGTCTTTGTTTATACCTGAACCACGTCCTCGCGCTTACTCCACTTGGTGATGAGGAGCAGCTTGGACAGACTCTCCGGGAATCGATCGCGGACCTCTGTGCGGAGCTTCCACAGGAGCTCCTTCTCGTCCTCGAAGAACTCCGTGGAGTTCTTGTTGTCCATGATTTCCTTTAGCCTCATGTACTACAGCCAAACAAATTCACAACAATGAGGTGGAAACATAACCTTAATTGTGACTTGTGAGAAATTCTCACCTCTTCTTTAGTGGGAAGAACTGGAGCAACGTTTTTCTCCACATCAGCAATCTGAAAGCAGAGGCGGATTCCTTTTTATTATTATTTTTTTTGGCGGATTGTTGCATAGATGATAAACTCTCAGTATGCGCTGGCGTGTCGGTACCTTCTCGAGCGGAGGGTAATAGAGAGGGTGAGGCCGAATGTTGGGGTAGCGGATGAGGAGTCCGGCGGCGCTGTCCACGTTCGGGTTCTTCTCCACGGTTCCCATCGGGTTCAAAAGCTCACTTTTATCATCTGTGATGTAAACGAGATGGGAAATGGTGAACACGCTGCATGTCCCCCTTTAAAAGTAGGAGCGACTATTAACATTCATCCAACGCATCAGAGAAGTCATTTTAACCTCCACAAACGGGCATTTCAACGTCTTAAAAAGGCGACCGCGTGCATGGGCGGCCACGGAACACGTGAACGCACGGCCACATGCTCCTCCGGGGTATTTCAGACCTCACATGTGAGGCCGCCAAACGTTGTGGAGGAGGGCTGTGAACATGTGAGCCGCTTGTGAAGAGGAGGAAATGTGACAAGAGGCGAGGCTCAAAAGTACCGGGTACAGATGGCCATGTGGACAGGAGGAACTCCCCAGTCTTCAGCTGGTCCTTGTAGTCGAACACCATGGTGTTCACCCAGGCTATCGGGCAGTCCTGAAAGAGACGCACACAGAGAGAAGCAGGATGAGATTTGTTCGGTTGGCCATCTGTGGCGATTAACAATGTCTAACATGATGTCCTAAACAGTGGAAAATAAAAAATGGCATTGAAAAGTGAGAACAAATTAAAACAAAAAAAAATCACTTTCTAAACTGGCATCAGCAGTTTTCAGACAAAGTTAAATCATATTTGCACAGTTACATCCAAACATTCTTTAATTCAGATGTCTTGAAGTCGAACCTCGAAGTAACGTCCAATACATTTTTTTTTTTTTTTTTAATTTTGTGAAGAAAAGACAAAAACATGCACAAGTAGAAACATGCAAACTCCACACAGAGACGCCTCCAAGTCTAACGTGGATTTGAACAGGGGAGTTTCTCGCTATCAGGCCAAAGTTAACCACTTGCCACTACATTACAGTTGATGCAACTGATTTTTCCTCTCTGTAACTCTCCGATTCCACTGATCAAAAAAAATCTTTACACTTTATTTACCTTTCAAAGTCAGTAATAATAAAAAAAACACTATTTTACATCATCAAACCCATTGACCTTTGCTAAAAACAAACCAAGGTAACACATATTTCTCAATTTGTGGCCGAAGGATGTTTTTAAAAGAATATAATCCTCGGCACTGGAAATTTGCCAAAACACAATCGCGTTCTGTTATTGTGAGGAGCGGGTATTTTCATACATTTTACCAATAGTAGAGAACAACATATAAGCGCAAATATTAAAACATCTCGTATTTTGTGACCTTCGTTGAATTATTGTAGTTTGGAAGAAATGTTGAACCTCCCTGATAAAGAATTGAAACTAATTTACTCCGTTTGTAAGTTATATTTTAGGTTAATGTGTATTCAAATGACATATTCGGAGTATCATTTGACTTTTTTTGTAAGAACTCAATGAATTAAAGAAAAAAAAAACATGTATCGAAGACAAAAAATCTCCACTGAAAGTTAAAAAAGATACCAGAGAGCATTTTTTTTATATTTATAGGAGCTCAAGTGAATTTCCAAATAGGTCGGAGAAAAAAAACAAAAAAAACGACGTCCACCGAGTCAATGTGTGAAAAACTGATTCAGCCAAAAGCCCCTAGTTTAAAAAAAAAAAAAAAAAAAAAAAGTGGCGACACAGATAAACATGTCCGGCGTTAAAATAGCTTCATTTCCGTCAGTCGTGGTGTCTTCTGGCTGCAGGACTTCTCTTCCAGGCAGAAGAAGAGAGAAGTGGCCCAGAAAGGAGAAGTGGCCTCGATGCCCATGAAACACACACCTGGTGCAAACCAGAGGTCTGCCCTCATGCTTTTTGCTCACAGCTGCTGTGAATAGCACTCAAAAACAAAAACATGCTGAAACCACATTCACTGAAGAAAAACTTTTTTTTTTGCATTAGTTGCTGCTGCAATGAAATTGTCCGAGCCGACAGTGTCACGTCGTCACGGTCGTAATAAAAGTGCTCTTCTTTACTGTAAATATCAAAAAGCTCACAGCTATATGCGTCTCAACTGAAACAGTACAGCCACCGATGAATATGTTTTACACTAAAATGCAACGGATTCCTTTTTTTTTTTTGGACCGATGTTCAAACCTACTGACCTTTCATCAGTATTCATAAATTCAACATTTCTTCCAAACTAACTATATTAACCAAATGACAGTTCTGAAATACACAATTTAACTTGTACTCACTACCAATATAGACTCTGCTTTTGTAGGGTTTCCAGATTTAGTGAAGTTGATGAAAAATAAACATGCAGCTCCTGCTTCATTGTGCTCAATGGACACACAGTTGTGTTTTGACGTGCTTCACATCAGTCTGTCAAACTGATCCATCTCGCCTGACACTATAAAAGAAATAGTGGATAGTTGTTTTTTAAGAATCTTTCACACCAATCAGCTAGGAAGTTTATACTCTTTATACTTTAAGAGATCTAGATGAGTCATTGCCTTAACAACGGAAAATCCAACCATAAACAAGCCATTTTCATTTGTAATCAACACAAAAAATAAAAGTGTTTGTTTGAAGGAAAAAAAAAATGTTTTTTTTAGCTGTGCTCTCTTGAAGTGGGCTGCCACGAAATGATTTGAAATGTTTACAAAAAAACAACACATCAAAAGTTAATATATCGATTAGATTGAAAAATTACCAATTGCAGTTTATATCTAAAAATAACTTTAAAAAAGTTTTTTTTTGTTGTTGTTGTTTTTGCAAAGTACTTATTAAATGCTACTTAAAATCTTCTGAGATAATTGAATGTTCAAACATGACCCATGTGCGACTTCAGTCAGAACTGCATGTTTCAGAGGTTGCTTTGCATTCATCGGGGTTAAATAGGGTTTTAAATAATCTGCTCCTCCAGTGCATGTCATTTTTATGGCCTAAATATTAAAACACTACCTGTAAGCACTGGCGTTAATTGAGCTATACAAGCTTACTGCAGGAAGTTGTTGAGAAGTTTTGACAGCTCACTCGTGGACTTGGTGTTTATCGCAGAAAAAAATGGAAGTGTCCCCAGAAGAGGCCAGAGTGTGATGGTGCATGACGGTCACTGGAGACGATGAATTTAGAATTCCTTGAAATCGATGGCCAACGCCTTCCTTCCTCAGACTGATGCGCAGATAAAAGAGCTTTAAAGCGGATGAAATGGTAACCGCAGCGTTGCCACTGAACACACTTGCACAAACCAACGCAGCGGCAAAACACACCCACACACCCACACACACACACACCGACTATAGAATCGATACACACTGGAGAGGAAACAGATCTGTTTATGCTTGCCAACAAACTCACACCCACCCACCCCGCCCCGCTTGCTCGCAAAGTTCAACGGCGAGGCCTCAAAAACTCACCGCCCTTTTATTCTTCTTCTTGGTGCCGCGGGGCTTTTTGGTCTTCTCAATGACGGCGTAGAGCGCGAAGCACAGGCGGCTCATGCGCGGCAGGTCGGCCACGTTGATGTCGAACTCCATCTTTTGGTCCCAGAGAGGCTCGGAGCACACCGTCACCTCCGAGCTCGTCACCACTTTGCAGAGCAGCTCGCTCCCATGGAACAGACCAGCCTGCACCACGAGCTGCACACACACACACACACACACACACACACACACACACACACACACACACACACACACACACACACACACACACACACACACACACACACGGGGGGGGGGGTTTGATCAGACAAGGGGATGGCATGTGGTTTGGAAGTTGGAGACGTTTTCGCGCGTGCGAGTGGAAGGTTGTTTGTGGAAGATTCACAGACTTTGCGAGATGATTCAGAGTTTCCTGTGTCACTCAGGCTATGACTCAAAGGGTCTGCACATTCATCACATGAGCAGCCCTCCGAAACCTTTCAATGCTATGCGGGTAAGGGTGGGGGGGGGGGGGGGGGGGGGTCCTTCCAAAATGATAAACAACCACAAGAGTCATAATCCAATATAGTACGGCCATTAAGTCTTTTGCCAAAATCAAGATAGTCTGAATCTATATTTACAAAATATACGAGTGGCTTTTACCCCCCCCCCCCGGGTGTGTTTTCAAACCTCTGGCCTGCCAACTGCAGACATGACTGATAATTATGTGACAGGGCAAATTAGCCGTGAGTTATGAGGCACTGAGGCAGCGGGCCGGAAGTGCGCTTGCACTTAATAACCCATCCAAAGAGTAACACAGTTAGTTATGAAACGGAATTAGAAAACGCAGACGCGCCGTGACAGATTTCTCTCCTTCTCACTGTTTTTTCTGACTCAATTTTAGAAAGAACGAAGGACTTTTTGCAGGCAGCTCAGGACTTTTCTGCAATAGTAATCTAACGCAAGCAGTATCTAAAAAAAAAAGAAGAAAAAAAAGAAGTGCATCCGAAAGCGAGGGAGGCACGAAGTCTGCCTTTTTTTTTTTTTTTCTTAGAATCTAGGCCTCAGAATGAGACGTGAAAAACCAGATAAGCCCTCCCCACTTCCTGTTTTTAAGTTTTAACCGACCGCCTCGATGCATTATGGGAAACGTGTGGTCTGGAACCATGTGACCTCCCTGTCATTTACACCTCAAAACTACCGCTGCTCCTACAAGTGAAATTGGAGATATTAGTAAACAAGCGAACGCCACGTTTCATTGAGTGGTGAAATGAGGGCAAAGCCCACGCCGAGCCACACCGACCTTCATCCCTTCGTCTGCGTTGACTCGGCTGCCCTGCAGCAGGTGGATAGAGAAGGCCTCACTGATGGACCAGAGAGACGAGGTGTTCTGCTGCGAAAAAGGAGAGAGAGAGAAAAAAAAAAGTGACTCTTCTCTCTGGTTATTTACATCTGCATTGGCTGCTTTCATTGGAGTTGGAAGTCCCGACACGGGTTCCTGTTTGGCAACAGGTCAAAATAAGAGATGCACAACAAGGCAGAAACGAAAGAGGAACCAAGAGAAAACTAAAGAAAGGTGCTTGAAGTACTTGAATTATTTGGTTAAAGTAAATGAAACTATCACCATTGCTTACATTTAGTCGTATGACGGAGAAAAGGCAACCAGTTAATTCTTTTTCGCAATGACTTTTCTGTGGTTTATGCAGTTTGGAGTCATTTGAAATCAGTATTGGTCATTTTCCTGTAGCTACAGCGTTGGGATATATTTTATTTTCAGATGCAACCAGATGTCTTTCTGTCTTACTGTTGAACAAAGGGCTGTTCGTTTCTCGTGAAATGACATGAACGTGCACACAAGTTGCATTATTCATGCTTCTAAAACACATTTGTATGACATCTTTGAGCCTGGCGTTGTCACTGAACCGTGATCTGCTCGGTGTTGGACTGCAGTGAACGCAGGCAGACGTGTCAATTATCTACACTGTACTGTACATTTTATGTGTGCCAAAGTCCGCAGGCTGGCTGAGGAACAAGTATGCGAGGGAGAGAGGGAGAGAGACGGAGAGACAGAGAGACAGAGAGAGAGAGAGAGAGAGAGAGAGAGAGAGAGAGGCACGACGGATAAATCGCTGCTCTGTTAATGAGAGATGGCTGACGTCTTACCTTTTTCAGGGGCAGGGGAGGCGGTCTGGACAGGGAGCGAGTCTTGTACACCTGGCTGCACATCCTTCCCTGCTCCTCCTGATATTTACTGATGGTGGAGTGATGCACCAGGGTAAGATGAGGGTTCTGGCCATTTCTCAAACACGAGAACATGTACTAGGGGAACATAAAAGATGGAGAAGGAACAGATTTTTTTTTTTTTTTTTAATGGCCATTAGACAATTCACTCCCAGATATTTCCCAGTGTTCTGAGAGCCCCGGCTAACTCCTGAAGGCTGACTCATTTGCCGTAGGTTAATGCAGCCAAAATCTCATTACGTGTGGATGGATGCAGTTCCTTTCTGCAGGGCTGCTCAACCGACCATGAGTCACCTCCCGGCAGGTCGCCGCAGATTTGAAATCAGGAGCAGAGTCCCTTGCCACAAACATCGTCACGCACACACCCCCCCGATCTGACAGATTTCTGTTAATATCGACCACCTGCTCCAAATAACCCCCCGCAGTGACGCATGACGGGACACAGTTCCGTCCTTAAATTGTTTTTTTTGAAACAAAGAAACATATCTAAGGTTTGAATTCCCTTGAAAAGGAGACAAAGCGGCTGTTTGGAAAATAATTCACTCCATCTGATTGTCTGGATTCGTGAGAGTCTGCTTCTCTGCATCCCATCCAGAAGGACCGTTGAACATAAAAACACTTAAATGTGAGGAAGCGGAACAAGCTTTGGTCTGAATCTTGGGGATTATATTCGGAGAGAAAAGTAACTCCAAAATAAAGACACGCAGACCCAAGAAAACTGAAGAAAAAAAAATGAATAATCATAAATTTGAGCGAAAACACCTTAAACTATCATTTCTTGCAAAGTTGTGGGGAAACATCCTGCAACGAAGAGCTGGAACTTCGTGTAAACGTAACTTAAAATGTTAAAATGCTTTATGGTTTACGACAAGGGTCATTAAACTCCACAAGGGAAGAGGCCGTATTTTCACGTGGACGGGCACTTCTCAGGTGCGAGGGCGCGTTGCGGCGACTCACTTTGAACTGGCACAGCGGGTTTTTCCCGTAAATGAACTCCCAGCGCCCGTTGACCTGCAGCGTGTAGTCCTCGGGCTCCTGCCGCACCGAGCGAAACACGGTGGCCTTCTTCTTGAGGGCGCTCTTCATCAGAGCCACTGGGAGGTCCTGGGGGTCCTGCTGCAGCATGAAGCTCTCCTATGAGGGCAGGCGCACACACAGCTTCATTTCAAAGAAAGGTGGCAATTTCTTAAAAAAAAAAAAAACACGCAAAGTGTCACTTTTGCGTGTGTGGACGTTGTTTTTTTTCCAGTGAAGATTGTGTTTGTGGTTTCGGAGGGGAATTTCAAAAGAGTCTCACATTTACTTCATTCTCCAGAGTGTCTTTACACAAATCTAAAGTACAGGGTTTTTTTTCTTTTTCCAGTGCTCTTTGAGGAGTTCCCTGCAGCTGCACCGTCATGGCAAATCATTTGATTTGATTTGTCTTTAACAACGCGACTATATGACTCAGGATAGCTGCAGCAGCAGCAGCAGCTCAAACTCACCTCACTGGCCTCGAACTTGACGTTGATGAAGATCTTCTTGGCGTTTTTCGTTCTCGAGCTCCCGCAGCCGGGCGGAGAGCAGCAAGGCTCCAGCTCGCAAGGGAAACTGTACTCCATCCACTGCTGCCAGGGGAGACTCTGGCGCTCCTGAGCCTTTTCCTCACAGAAGGTGCGCATTTTAGTCCGAAACTCGTTCACCTCGTGGTTCTTCTGGGCCTCAAACTCGTGAAGACCTGAAAATTCATGGTAATCGTTTAAACGATACGTTAAAAAAAATTTAATAAACAATCATACAAGAGGTGGAACACTTTCTCCTTTCAAACGCGGAATACTTTCTGATTAAACTGAAATGTACTGAACAACATGACTTACAGACTGCCAGTTAAATTAAGTTAAATAAAGAGTTTTTCCAAGTTCTCTGGTTTCCTCAGTCTAAAATCACGACTGTAATTTGCCTAAAGTGGTGTGTGTGTGTGTGTGATTTTATGTGACCCAAAGTTGGACACTAGTTATACAACATAGATGGAAGTTTATCAATGGTTCAATTGGCAAACACAGCCAGATTATTTTCATCCCTACATAATATACTTTTCAAAAACCATTCATTCATGCAGTGCGAGATGTCACGGTTGATTTTCTGGTTGGGAAAGAAACTGAAGCTCCTCACAGGCTTTTTTTTTTTTTTTTTTTAGGTTGCAAATGATCATTGAAACAAACGTTTTCATAAAAGTATGGGTGGAGAGGAGCCTCAGAACAGCATCGTCCGTGGTGCATCATTGCACACTGAAGTGATTTGAATATATGAATACAATAATACAGCACTTTAGATTCAATTGTGTGATGTTGCACCTTGTAGTTGTCAGATGAGCTGACATGAACAATGGCCTGCTTTAGCTAGTTGGATTGTGTCTTTGACTGGATTTACAAGTGAGTTTATAGAAGTTCATAGAACTCGCAGCCTGTCCAGTGTTGGGAACCGTTTTAAGCTCTGTGTTTAAGCTCAACGCCACTCAGTGTTCTAGTTTCATCATTCAGGTGCAGAAGGAAACAGGAAAATGGCCAAAAGATCAATTGTTTTGCACGTTATTTGTATTGACAAAAAGTTCTCAGCATTGAATTCGAGTGAAAACAGATCAGAACTATTCGAATATTTTGAAAGACTTCATTTTGATTTTTATGATTTATAAGCTAAAACGTATCAAAGAAATGTTTTGGTTTTTTGTAAATGATTGAAATGCTTTTAGTTTGTCTATAACAAATGGAAAAGTTTCACCAAAAAGTTTCACCATTTGAATTCAATAATGTGCAAAGAAACTTTTCTGTTGTCTTCTATTCAGACAACGAGACTTCTAAGGACGGCGTCCTCAGGGCCAGCCGCTACAAGGTGATGTCACGAGACAAATCTGCTGTGCAGTCATTTCATCGACATATTCCTATTCAGAACGACGCCTTCATCACCGAGTAAACATCTCAACATGAGTTCCTGACCTTTGCCGATCAGCAGGCTGATCTGAGTGTTGGTGAGCTTCTCCACCCGGTCGCCCTCCCTCGCCACGAGCCTCAGCACACACATGAAGGGCCGCACGTCGCTCACGCGCCTCGACTCTTCCTCCAGCTCCTCCCGCTCCGCCGTCTGGTTGATGCAGGTGAAGACGTACCCGTCGGGATCGCCCAGCCCGCTGAACAGGGCTTCGCTCCTGGCGTTTTTCCAGACCATCTGAAACGGGAGACGAGAGCGGAGCGCCTGGAGGTTTACGGCCGGCTGTGTACAAGCGTGCGCTCTCGAGCAGGAGTCGCGTTAAAAAACACGCTACATCCCAACAGCGATTGAGAAATACCTGGACACGTGCAAAATGACCTTTTTTTTTTTTTTTTAAAGTGTGAAGTGAAGCTCTGGCGAAGATCTAAACGTCTGATTCTCTCTAATCAGCAGGCGGAGAAAATGACCTCAGTGGGGGTTTTTTTTGAGCATGAGCTGAAATTTGTGGCGAATCCGCATCACCGGAGAGACACTTGGGTCTTTTAATCATCTTAACAGCATCCAAAAGAATCATTACTCAAGAGAGCTAAATCAAAACAGCCTGAAGTGGCAGAGCTGTTGGCACATTCAGCTGCACGCTCACACTTCAAACAGAAGATGTGCTCCGGCAGAGATCTGGGCTGTGTTTAACCACGGAGGACGAGCCGGAGCCCAAATTCTCTTTTCAGATACAGCGAATACTCCCGATGCATCGTCTGTACCGTGCAGCATTTTAATCAGTTTAATGTCTGAAGGAAGGTATTAAGTCAACCAATTTGTTTAAAAGCATCGTTCAGTAAAATATAGTAAATAACAACATTTTGCAGTTGTGGTCATCGAAGCCACGGCGCCCTTGCTGCACTCAATCAATTACAGTCTATTAGAAGCACAGCGCTATCCTGTAATAGATACATTTGCAGTGTGTGATCGCATTACTCATGGTGCTAGAACGGGGGGGGAAACAAACAGGCCATACGTGCGCTTTGAGAAAGCAGGCGCCGATAGATACATGTAGATCTCTGGGAGACCGCCTACTTTTTTGATGTTTTTGATGGTGTCATTTCGAGACACTGGGAATTTGAGGAAGATCCCAGTCGGCAGCAGGAAATCCATGACGACCTCCTGATCGCCCTCCTTCTCCCACTCCTCCTGCATCCCATACTTCCCCGGGGGCATGGTGGCGGCCTCTCATTTACTGTCGGCTCCTCCGCTGCTCACAGCAACAACCAGAAGAAGAAGCACAGCCGGGGTTAATACGTCCACTATTAACATCCACTACAGTACAGCGTGTATGTGTGTGCAGTGAGCATGCAGCCTGTGTAACAGTGTGTGTGTGTGTGTGTGTGGATTTTGCTGCCAAAAGCCTTGATGATGTATTTGTACTAGATTGTCATTCAGAGTGAATGACTGAACTGATATATTGCACCCGATCGCCTTCCCTCCAATCCATTGTCTGTTCTGCAAATTTAATCAAACACAGTTTATTAAATAATGTACTAAATTTGAATTTGACACTGTTGCACTGAGGTTTGTCTTTAATCTGCACGCTGTCACCTTCGATAGACACTTCATTCATAATTCACACAGCCACAATATGGACTCAATGTTCTGTCAGAAAGGAAATCCTCCTCAAAGGTCACATAAGGTGAAGAGGATACACACATGAAAGAAAAAAAACTTTATTTTTTTTGGTAAACAATTCGCAGGTAATTTTCATAATCTACATCATTGATTGAGGTAAAATGGGAAACTCTCCGCATTATTAATGACATATGTAAGGTGACATGTGTGAGAATAAACCTGATTCTTCAACAAAGTGCTCTAGAAATATTATCTTAAAAGGACACGTTATACATGGACACGTATTGCGCACGAGCAAGAGAGAAATCCGACGTTGCAGGTAGCGCTGCGCTGTCAGGAGTAAAACTTGTACATGATGGCGAAAGCGCTGCCAACCTGTTAAACGCCGAACACTCGCCTGTCAGCTGCCTACAAGCCGCTCATCTCCGCGGTGAAGATGGAGGCTGGAACATCCCGCTGAGACGCGTCTCCCTTTCCGGCGGCGCTGCCGTGACCGATCCGGACCCCGGGGGGGGGGGTGGGTAGAACCGGGTGACACCGTCCCGGGAGACGCGATGAATCCGGCTCAGGCGGAGCGAGCGGGGCTCGTGTTGAAGCGGTGAAGTGTGTCCCTGCCTCGGTCATTCATGTTGTTGCGCCAGCGCTCGGTGAAAGCGGCTGCGCGCAGCCTCGTCTCCTCTTCACGCTCACCGCGGGGCCCAGGGACCGTCCCACAAAAGTTCCGCTCGAGGCGAAGTGAAACCGAAGCAAACCTGCGTCCTCGGAGAGCCCGCCCTCCTCCGCGCCTACCTGAGGAGGAGGTGAATGTTTTTGTTTTTTTAAAGGGTTAAATAAAAGTATTTTGTATAGTTTTGTGGAAACATAAAAATTAAAAAATAAACAAACAAACAAACAAATAAATATATATATATATAAAAACATACAATTGTTTTTATGTTTCCCATAAAACTATACAAAATACTTTTATTTGACCCTTTAAAATAAATAAATAAATAAATAAATAAATAAAACAAACAAATAAATATACTGTATATATATATATATATATATATATATATATATATATATATATATATATATATATATATATATATATATATATATATATATAATCGAAACTTTAATTTCTTCTAATTTTTGATCCTCTCCTGATTTTTCTCAACCACCTCCCCAATTCGACGTCAGTTTTCTGATTGACTGGAAAAACGTGTACACGCGAGGTAAATTTGTTGATGGGATGATGTTTTGTGGAATCAATATTAATAATATTTTTTTTTTAAAGAAAAGTGATTGAACACTCCAGCTGACCTGAAACAACTGTAGGTCCCTAAGCATGACCCTTGACCCCCAATCAGCTCCCGAATACCCCAAGTGTAGTTAAGATTAAATGAGCAGAATTGATTTCCCCAAGATGGATCAATAAAGGTAAACCTAATTATCTATCCTTCTGACTTTCAATCTGCTCCTATAGATTGTTTTTTATCCTGTCCGCCCTTTTCGCCTCTTCCACTGAAGCATCACATTCTCCTGCTTTTTCCATCTTCCCCTTAATTATTCTGTCTTGTTCCCCCTTTTTTTTTTTTGGCAATAAACAATATCCAGCCACTATCAGAGCATTTATTGTATACAATGTGTTTGTCTGTGCCTATTCTTCTATACTGGGAAAAAACAACAACCCTGAAACCGTTGGGGGCTCGTGTCACCATGGGAACACAAATGGAGGTCCCCGTCAGAAAAACTAAAACATTTTTAAGTGAAGGTGTGTTCAGGCTGTGGCTGGGGCTTGTTGGATTAGATTTATCGGATTACCATTAAGTGTACTTCTTGTTTAATGCATTGTCCCCAAACATAAAGTATGTGAGCACTTTGCTGGAGCGAACTCTTTTATGCAAAAAGACTTAGCTGTTCACATGGTATGTTTTCAGATTTCTATCCATTAGAATGCTGGGACACTGCGATATTGTCGCAGTAGTAGTTGTTTACGTTTTCATCTTCACATGTCGATGATGTAGGATGATCTATTTGTGCTGCACAGTGGTGTGGTGGTTAGTAGTCTCATTTCTTAGAGAGAAGGTGCCCGATTTGAGCTTTCGGTCTTTCTGTGTGGCGTTTGCAACTTCTCCCTGTGCCTGTGTCGGTTTCTTTGGGTACCCCAGTGCATGAGAGGTTTATTGATTACCCTAAACCGCCTGTAGGGCATGTATGAGAGTGTGTGATTGTCTCTCCCGGTAATCAAAGTTGGCAGGGATCAATGTATTAAAGCTATTGAAGGCTTCTGTGAAAGACTGAAAAACACATTTTATGCTTTTCTTTCTGGTTGTCCACTACAGTATGCCAAAACAAAACAACTAATCCGAGAGCCTTATCAATAAAAATCGAATTAATTCAGACTAGTACTGTGAAAAACAAATAAAGGCGATCTTTGTGTGTGTTTTTTTTTTTTTTACTTTTGAAAAAGTCACATGTCTGTTAGTGAAAGTGAAAACATTTGATGGAAACCTTCCTTCCCCTTTTCTCATTTCCACGTGGTAACGGTGAAACCGGCTATATTTTTTTTTGCTTTGCAGCAGTAAGCCAACAATGACACCACACTTATGGAAGTGGAACGTAAACCACAGTAGTACTACTGTACAAAAAGGGAAATAGAGCAGTTAACTCTTGACTCTCACTCGACTCAAGGAGAAAAGCGATGAGTTTGTTTTTGCTCAATTCAAAGGGAATGTCTCAGATGAAGCACGAAACGGGTCAATAAAAGAGACTGGATATTTGCTCTGCGCCTGTGTCTATTTGGTTTGGTCCGCAGATGGAAACGATCTGAGCTTCAGTGGTCTCCTTTGTCTAAAAAGACCCGCTGACTGACGCCTTTAGAAGCTCGAGGCCTGCCAGACACTCGTCGAGTGCTTCGAAAAACACGACCTGTGTTTTGTGAGCTAACTTCAGACTCGCTGGTGAAAACAGGAAGTTACTGTGCAGAAGAGAAACTTTTGTTTTCGGCCAGGTCGGCGAGACTGACAACATGAACATGCTTCCCACCCTTTCAGCCCCGAATTATCAGTGAAATGTTTTCAGCATACCGACACAGGCTGCCCACGAACAGGGTGTCATGTTGAAGCTCTCTTCAAGTTGACGCTGACAAAACTATCAGTGCTATCATGGAACTGAAGCTTAAAGCGTGCTTTATACACCATGGTCAAAGAAATTAGGTCACACTGGCGTCTGTACCTGTCAGTGAAAACATTACAGTGAAACAAAACATGAATTAGTGAGAGTAAAGCAGTTGTTGTAAAGCACAGTGTTTTTGGGGCGTGACCACCAACAAGAACTTAATCAGGGCAACAACAACCACAACACCAAAAATTGTTTTCTTCAATTTGGATGCTTTGCTCTGACATTAAGTGACCTGTTCATTACCGTCGGTCTCAGCCGCAGGTCTTCGAGGTGATCCAGAAAAAGATGTCGACATCCTGTGATCACATTGTCAGGCTCTAAAGGAACAAACATAAAAAGCGCTGACACATTAAGATTCTTTTTTTTCTGCTATTAATTGATATTCCCGATTTTTGATGAATTTTCTCTCTGAATAGCTTTTCCAAGATATAATCCCATTTTATATATTAAAGGACGAGCTGCTTATTGTACGTTTAAAAAAAGTTCCAAATACATCTCAATGAAAGGAAAAAAGAAATTCACTTAGTAGTAGTGGCAGTACTTGAGTTAAATGCACAGAGAGAAGTAACTTGAGTGTCCTTCAGCCTGTCCTGTCATAATGTGCTCAAAGCTGTGAGGGTTTGCGGATGTTAGTCCCCCCCCCTTCCTCTTTTCTGTATTTGTGTTGTTCTTCCCTGGCCACATGGTGGCGTAGTGTTCAATGTTCTCAGCTCACAAGGATCAATATTAGGCCACGTTTACACCTGGGTATCTGAAAAAAAAACTGATATTTCTCTGCGTCTGGGCCATTTACACATAAACACATCTACGACGCAGCGCAAACGACGATTCCTGAAAACTCCAGCCACAAATGGAGATCTTCAGTTTGCTTTTGGGTGTGCAACGTTGGTGACAGTTTCATGGCCTTTCAATGAATCAACCTTCAGAAGTAACTCGACGTTACAATTCAAGAATGAACAAGACTGTACAGGAGAGGCTACAAGTTTAAAACAGCTCATTATAAAGCGTACCTTTTCCACCCTCATCCTCAGACGATTTCCTGGATTTTCAGCAGCAAAATGGGAGTTTTCCCACCACACAATTCCATAAATCTTTCATGTTTGACATTTTTGAACATATAAAGTTAAATTGTTTGAGAAAACCAAAAAATTATAAGAAGAAATGCAATCTGGTGGTTTGCTAGAAATAATAGATACAAATTTCAACTGTGAGAGACAGAATGTGAAAAAAATCTAGGAAATCACATTGTATGATTTAAAAAAAAAAAAAAGAATTTATTTGTGAATTCATGGGTAAAATAAGTATTTGGCATTATTATTATTTACAAATGATCTTGAGAACGGTGAGGAATCAGTCCAGAACTCCACGGGGGCGAACCGGTCAATGACCTGAAGCGAGCTGGGACCACAGTAACAAAGGTTACTATTAGTGACACACTACGTCGCCATGGATTAAAATCCTGCAGCGCCCGAAATGTCCTCTCGTGTTTAAGCCGGCACATGCCCAGGCCCGTCTAAAGTTTGCCAGTGACCATCTGGATGATCCAGAGGAGGACTGGGGGAATGTCATGTGGTCCGATGAGACCAAAATAGAACTATTTTGGTATAAATGCCACTCACCGTGTTGGGAGGGGGACAAATGCTGAGTTGCATCCCAAGAACATCAAACCCACTGTGAAGCATGGGAAGTGGAAACATCATCTCTCATCTTTTTAAGTGAGTCAACTTGCACAATCGGTGGCTGCCAAATACTTCTTTTGCCCCAATGTATAGGCGAGGGCCTGGGTACACAATGGACCAGTAGCCACACAACACATGTAACGATATTTTATTATACAAAAGAAATCTGAAAGATATTCCTCTTGTCTCCTTGAGGAAACGTCTCTCATATTGTTAATGGCCCCTTTGGAGGAGCAAGAAGCGAGAAACCTTCCTGGAGCATATCAATTGGAGACGAGAGCTATTTCTATATATATTCGTTTCTCCTCATTGACTTCCTGTGTAATCATGTAATTTTAAACTCTTCTCTGAAGACATGGGTCTGAACAACCAGGTGTTGTCACATGGCAAATGGCCATTAGTCCTATATTCTACCATCACAGCGCTTTGTTCTCAGGGTGCTGCCGTATTGACGGTTTAGCGTTTCTAAAAGTAGAGCAGGAGGCAGAGCTTTCAGCCATGGAGCTCCTTCCTCATGGTATCAGCTTGTAGTTTCAGTTGAGGCTAACACAGTCCGTAGTTTTAACATCAGACTTAAAAGGATTCATTGAAGCGTATAGTCACGAAGCTGCTATAGGTTAACACTGTTGGAAGACCTTTACTGCACCAAGCTTTTGTCCTTTTCTCACTTAATTCTTCTGTCTTCATCTTCCACCTGAGCTAAAGGGGTGTCCTTCTGTTTTTTACGTGTCTTTAATGTTTGTGGATTTGTCTTCATTTATCAAAATCCTTCAAGGCCTTTAGATGATCAAGGACTTGGCTTAATCCCTGGAGTTAAATCAATAGGAGAAAATCCAGCTTTGTAGTCCAATGCCTGGACGGTTATTCAGCGAAAATCCATGAAACAAGTGCAACTGGATTTCTTCTTATTCCTTCCATGAATGAAACCTCATGTTTTCTTACTCAAATTGAAAGTCAATTAAATAGCTCACATTTGCCAATGTAAACGTTTCTCCGGCTGACAGGACGTCAGATGGTGTGCACTTGTGTTTTCACTAATGGTGAGAAGGGGGTTGGTATTCACATTGCTCTGCACTGCAAGTGTTTGGTCCATTACAACGACTTTGAATATATTTTTCCAGCAGAGAATGTTTTTGTCGAATATCTTTGTATCTGAAGTTGAAACTGTTGCCAGCTGTAAAGTAGGATTAAGTCGCCCCCTGGTGGCATTTGTCTCACACTGGACCGAGTTATTTTTCCTCCTGTAAATCTCTGGCTTTGTTGGTTTCGGGAAGATTTCATCACATGTTTAAAAACCAAAGATTTTCAACGGATCTGAACTCTAAATGATCATCACTTACCTATACCAACCAGACTGTTCTAGATCAATTGAGCTAAAATAATTGTTTCATACCTATAACTAAAGTCAACATTGCCCCCCCCCCCCAATGATGTTTTCAAATACATGTCTGTAAATTGGCTGCTATGGCACAAGAGGGTGGGGGTCTTTCACTGGTCTAAATGCAGGTGGGGCACAAGGCTGGGACTGAATCATCGACTGTTGGAGGCTCTCTTTAATCCAAGCTATTTCTGCACTGAGGCCTTTCAGGGAAACTCCACCTGTTTTCAGTTCTGCTGGCTCTGTTAACAACTCTGGGGGTGAAATGGTTTTAGCTTCCTTCATGGGGCAACTAACAGGGACTAGCTCTTCTGACTGTACAATGCTTGGACTTGTAGCTGGCTGAGTGTTGCTACATCTCTTTTTGTTTTGACTCGCCGTCTCATCCGTACAGGCACAATGTCCGTCTTGTAAGTCTAAAACTCTCACGAGGAAACTTTGAAATGTCTCTTTGGTACATAACGTGTGTGGAGATACTAGTTGGGGTTCTCCACTCAGCTTAGCAAATAGATGGAATCACAGCATGCACTGTTTCTACCTCTGGAAAGCCTTTGTGAAGTCCATTCTCTATCTAATGAGCAGGACTGGAGAATGTAACTTTATCCTTTTGACAAGGTTCCCCAGTTGGACCAGCAATTCTGAAATCCTTGCACCAGTGTGGGCCTGGTCGTTGCTGAACACTGGTGGCAGATTGCATGCCCTCTTGTGGTCTTGTAGGGTCTGTTAAATGACACAGATTTACAATGATACAGATACGGATTTAGCCAGCACAGGATCCAGCAGCCAGGATGTGCACACCAGACATCTGAACAGCAATCCCAGTGGTGCATCCAAAAGGTTACACCCCTGAAAAAGAGGTCGAATAATCACAAAAGTTTTGTGAATGGTGTCTCCTCCTTCATCTATTAAACTAAAATTATTATTCAAAAAACAACCTTCTTCTTTAAGCATAAAACAAAAAACAAATTTCTTTGATTATTTATGAAGAGGCAAGTATTCCACACATTACAGTATTGGTAACATGAAACAGAAACTCTGGGCAAGATTATACACTGCTGTTGCCTTTGAACCGCCGAAAGTGCAATAAAATGTGACTGAAAACTTCTGAAAGTTAATAAAGAACGAGGTGGTGTGATACTGAGCGAGACTGAGCGAGACTGCAGCCTGGTCTCACACGTGTGTTTTTCCCCTCGGCAAAATATACAGTAAACTTCTGCAAGGATTACAATCACAGTCTCTTCACTTAAATGACAAACTCCTTCATCATGGGAGACATTTTCACTGTGTGTATAAATAACCAAAAACCTGTAAAAAGATGGATAACGGAATAAATGTGTTTAATATATATATATTCACATTCACATTCACATAGAAAAAGCTGCTCGTCGGATCGTTTTTCCATCATTTTTGACATCATTTTCACACGCACGCGCACAGATGCATCCCTGTGACGTCCGTTGATTCTGCCGCAGTTTCCATGGACACGGTCAGGGTGATGCATCCTGCTGCAGTCACTGTAGCTGGAGCGTTTGCGGCCGCAGCAGTGGCTCGTGGAGTGTGTGACAGCGTGAGTGTGACGGCGTGAGTGTGGCGGGATCCTCGCGACATCGTGACTGCTGCTGAACGATGTGATTACCGTGATTTCCGCGCACCTTTCGGCGTCGGACGAGCTGCAGCTGGAGGTGAAGTCCAATCTCGTCTTCTGCATGACGACGCTGCGCGTGTGTGCGTGTGCATTTGTGCGCGCGTGCGCGCGTGCGTGTGTGTGTGTGTGTGTGTGTGTGTGTGTGTGTGTGTGTGTGTGTGTGTGTGTGTGTGTGTGTGTGCTGACATGCGCGTGCGTAAATTATTAGCGCTGATTTAATGATTTTTCTTTAGTCACAATCTGCGGAGACATTTTGCTTGAGCTGGGCGACAAAATCTGAAATATAAATTAAGGTAAAGATAAAAGCCTTTTGCTGAGATTGTGCTTGTGAGAATGCGCAGGTGTAATGAGGTGATTGGAGGTTTATTAAAAAAAAGTATGAAGGGTTAAAGAGAGTGATATTTTGAGGGCTATATGATGCATATGTGAAGGATTATATGGCAGCGTGTGGAAGTATGTCGTGGTTTATGGCGGTATATACTAATGTGTGAAGGTATACAAAGGTGTGTGCAGGTGTGTAGAGGTTTGTGAAGAGGTATATCTGTGTATAGAGGCGTGTGGTGGTGGTATAACGAGCGGTGTGGAAGTATATAGCGGTGGGTGGAGGCGTTGAGTTATGTGGAAATACATAATGGTGTGTGGAGATATAGAGCAAATTGTGGGGAAATCTATAGAAGCGCAAGGATGGATATACGGTTGTGTGAAGGCTTATAGAAGAATGTGGAGATATGCAAGAACATGTGGAGGTACATGGCAGCGCATGAAGGTCTATAGAATATGGTATAGAATAGTGTGTAGCGTTTTATATGGGAGAGTGTTGTGGTATGTTGTGATATGTGGAGATCTATAGAGGTGTCTGGATGGGTCCATAGCAGAGATATACAAAGGTGTGTTGACATGATAGAGGTGTTAGGATGTATAGGGATGTGAAAGTTTCCAGTTTTATTGACTGGTTTAGGGATGTATATGGGAGGTTGTGGGGCTTTATAGAGGTATGTTGACTGTTACAGAGGTGGTTGGAAGTTGCTACAGTTGCATGGATGTGTAAAGAGATTTGGGTTCATATATGGTTGAGTTGAGGTTTATAATCGTGTTTGGAGGGTTAGAGACATATTTTCTGTTAACGAGGTCTATGGAAAGTTGTAGTAGTGTAGTTCTATATGTTTACGAAGGTATTTACAGATGTGTGGAGGTGTTTGGTGATGTAAGGCAGTGTATAGGAATGTGTGGTATAAAAAAATATGTGATGGCATACAGTAGTGTCTAAAGGTATATAGAGTTTTTGTGGAGCTATGTTGTTTTGGAGGTATACAGTGATGTATGGATGTACGGACAGGTGTATCACGCTATACTGGTGTGTGGCGGTATATACAAGTGTGTGTGATGGTTTATAGAGTTGTGTACAAGTGTTTACTTTGTACAGATATCGAGGTTTGTCAAGGAATAGTGGTGTGTGAAGGTATATAGCGGTGCGTGGAGGTGTATGAAGATGTGTGGAGGTGAATAGAGATATGTGGAATTATATAGTGGTGCATGTATGTATTTATAGTTGTGGGTGGAGGTACAGTATATAGGCCACACGCTGGCACAGTGGTTAGCGGTCTTGCCTCATAGCGAGGGGTTCAAACACCAGCCCGGCCAATATCTCTGTGTGTGGGTGGATTTTCTCCCGGTACCTTGATTTCCTCCCACAGTCCAAAAACATGCAGCCAGCTTAATTGTTGATCCTAAATTTCCCACAAGTGTGTGTGTGTGTGTGTGTGTGTGTGTGTGTGTGTGTGTGTGTGTGTGTGTGTGTGTGTGTGTGTGTGTGTGTGTGTGTGTGTGTGTGTGTGTGTGTGTGTGTGTGTGTGTGTGTGTGTGTGTGTGTGTGCGCCCTACAATGGATCTGTCCAGGGCGTATGCTGCCTTCACCCATAAGTTAGCTGAGATTGGCTTCAGCACCCATTGACCCAAAACAGGATAAAGCAGTAGAGAAGATGGATGGTTGGAGATATATAGGATTATGTGGTTGGAAGTATAGATATGTAATGGTGTAAGGTCTACTGTAGGGTGTGGAGGTTTGTGGAGGCGTGTGTACTGTTTTTACAGGTGTAGAGTCTTGTTATAATGAGTTGAAGGGTATCTACTGTAGGTTTGTGTTGATTTAGAGAGCTTTGGTAATAGGCATATAGAGGTGTGTAGGTGTGTCAGTACATAATGATGTGTGAAGTTATATAACAGTGTGGAGGTTCATAAGGTGTGTGGAATGGATGTTTATAGAAAGGTGTGAAGGGTTATAAAGGTGCCTGGAGGTTTAAAATGTCTGTTGAGGATTATAGAGGCTATAACGCTCCTATAGAGGTGTGCGGATGGTTATACAGTTGTTTGGTGGGTCATATAGGTGATTGGATTGTTATTGAGATATGTACAGATTATAGAGATCTTTATAGAAGTGTGTAGAGTGTTATAGAGGTGTGTGGAAGTTTATTGAGGTGTACTGGGCTATAGAGGTCTATCAAGGTCTATCGAGGTGTTTTGAGGTTTATTATAGAATTGTGTGGAGGGTTTAGTGTTTCCAGCAGTGCTTTAGTGAAGTTTGGATAGGGTTATGGATGTGCGTGGAGTGTTAAAGGTGTGGAGGTGTCCCGAGGTTTAAAGAGTTGTGTGGAGGTTAGTCGTGTTCAGTGAACAGTTAAAGAAGGGTTTAGAAGGTTACGACTGTGTGTGGTGTTCTGTAGAGGTGTGTGCAGCGTTGCAGACCTGTGGAGTGGTAAAGATGTGTGTCGTGGTATATAGAGGCGTTTGGAGGCTTATGGAGGTGTGTGTATGATGGTCGGACAATGTGGACAGTCATAATGGAGTATGGAGAGTTATAGACTGGTGTAATCATTTTATGAGGACTATAGAGGTGTCTGGTGGGTTGTTGAAGTGTGTGAATGGTTATAGACGTGTGTGTGGAGGTTTACACATGTCTGGATGCTTATAGAAGTGCATGCAAGTGTCTTAGACGTACGTGGAGGTATATAGACGTTAGTGAAATTATATAGCAATTGTGGGGGTTTAGAGTTTTACAGCTATTTCTGGAGCTAAATAGATGTCTATGAAGGTATATAGATGTATGTGGCAGTAGATAGAGGTCTATATTGCATGTGGGGTTGTATGAAAGCATGTAGTTTTGTTTGCAGGATTATATCAAAGTAGTTGGAGGGATAAAGGAACGTGTGAAGGTATTTCGATGATTGGCAAGAGACATATGGATGTGTGGGGGAAGGAAGCAGTGTGGAGTGATATATAGGGGTGTGTGGACATCCCTGGAAGTGTGAGAAGTTGTGAGAAGGTGTGTGAACAGTTTTAGGTGCGTTGAGGTTTATACAAGCATGTATTAATCAACACAGGTTTTTTGGAGGGTCCTAAAGGTGAATGGAAGTAGGGATGCACCGATGCTGGTGTTTTGACTTCTGATCTGATCTGCCGATACCAATATTATTTGGATACCAGAGCTGTGTTTGCTTTAATAATATTAATATCATTATTGTTGATTTTATATGAGGCTATAATAAACTCCTCTCTACAGCAAAGTATGAAATGTATGACTTTATGCATGTAGTCTCTCAAAAGGCAACTTGAGATAATTATAAGGTCAGAAAAGGAAGCAGTACAAACTATTTTGGTCACTTTGGACAATGTGGGGGTCTGCGTGACGTCATCATCTCATCATAAACTGGTTCTATCTTTAAAACCTCCTATTAATTCCTGGAGAAATTATTCAGCAACGCGGAACAAACTGCAATTTTTACAGCTCTAACGCAACACAAATGATTGAGACTATTTTCAGGCAGTTTAGCGTGGAGTGTGACGCAGCTTCTCGGAGGCGTGAATCGCCTGCCACAGCGGAGGAGCGAGCTGTTCTCCTTGGCACGCTGGCGTTTTAAAACCGTCGATTCTGGCTGCAGAGCGTCCGCCTCGATGTACAACGCCTTTTACAAACATTCACGTTGATACTTTGCGGTGTTTTGGGGGCGTAAAGTCCAGCCCAAACAGTGACGTGTTGTCATGAAAAGCAGGGATGGCGCTGCTTCCCCAGCATGCTAAGCCGGCTGAAAATTGTAGAAAGGATTTCGTGATTTTCGTGATTTTCGTGATTTTCGTGATTCGGCCCCATCCCAAAATGGAAGGTTTCAGCAGTGTGTGGGCGGAGTTAGAGCTTTGTAGATCGACCTGTGTGAAGGATACCATGTTGAGGGATATAGGTGTCGTGACGGTTCCAGAGGTTTTGTAGAATGTTACGTGTGATACACGTGTGCTGTGTTTTACAGGTGTGTGGTTGGATAAGAGGTGTTTGCTGAGTTATGGAGTTGCGTGGATGGTTAAACATATGTGTAAAGCGTTATAGGAATCACTTCGGGGCTTATGGAGCTTTGTATGGTTTTGTAGAGATCTGTGGAGATGAATAAAGGTGTTTGTAGTTTCATAGAGATCTGTGGTGGTTTGTGAAGGTCTGCATGGCATTATAGAGGTGTACGGAGGAGTTTAGAGGTGTGTTGGGTTTAATAGAGATGTATGGAGGTTAATAGAGGTATATGAGCTCTTACAGTTGTTTCTTGATGATTATAGAGGTGCGGGGAGTGCTATAGATGTCCGTGGAGTGTTATAGAGGTGTGTATCGGATTATAGGACAATGTGGATGGTCATAGTGGTGTGTTGACGTTTATAAAATTGTGTACAGGTTTACAAAGATGTATGTTTTATCAAGTGTGTGGAGGGCCATATGGACATGTGTGGAGAACCACTCAGAAACTACCCGAAGCCAAACTCTCCCGCATCGTTTTCTTTCAGACGCTTCACTTGCGACCGACTGTCGTTCACACTGCTCTCTAGTGGTCACAGGCTTTGTTATTCTATGTTCAGTGGAATACTGCGAGATATTTGTTAGTTACATTCACCCTGTTAAAACCATCATTAGTTTAATGCAGCAAAGAACCTGCTAATGGTAATGCTCGATCACATATGTGTAAAGCATAATTTTCTAAACCACGGAAACACACACTGAGGTCTGTGAAAGGCTGCTAAACTGGCACACACACACACACACACACACACACACACACACACACACACACACACACACACACACACACACACACACACACACACACACACACACACACACACACACACACACACACACACACACACACACACATCCTGCCTTCTTCTCTCGGCTGTTTGAGCCTCCTCCATCTTTCCATCCATCCATCTGTCCATACAGGCTGCCTGTCTGCACTCGACACCTCCTCCATCTCTCCCTCTCCCTCTCTCCTCGTCTCTTCTCTTCTCTTCTCTCCTTTCCTCCTCCTCCTCCTCCTCCTACAGCGGCACAACGGAGGAGAGCAGTGGAATATTTCAGCGGTGATAATCACAGCACCGTCCGTTCACACACTCGTGCAGATGGAGACGAGGATCATCGCGCTGCAGCGTCGGATCGCTGAGGAATGATAATTAGGACGAGACTGACTCGGCTGTGAGAGGAAAAAGAAGAAGAACCAGGAGGAGGAGGAGGAGGAGGAGGAGGAGGAGAGGCAGGCCTGCAGTAGCGAGGAGAGCAGAGGAGTACATGGAGAAAGATAACTGAACCCACCATCTGATCAACAAGAGGACCACCGCAGCATTTTCTTTCCCTCAAGGAGGTGATGTGACAGCAGCAGCAGCAACGCAGGAGCAACAAGCTCCTATCAATAACCACCCCCTCCTCCTCCACTTCCTCTTCCTCCTCTTCCTCCTCTTCCTCCTCTTCCTCCTCCTCCTCCTCTTCTTCCTTTTTCTTCTTTACCAATTCATCCTCCTCCTTCTCCTCCTTCCCTTCATCAAATTCGTGAGCCTTAATTCATCGATGCTGCAGCATGCGTGTGTGTGTGTGTGTGTGTCTGTGTTTCTGATTGGGTTGTAACTTCTATTCTTTCTCGTGTGGTTATTTTCATGTTTTTTCATGACTTCAAATTTTCTTTTGCTGTTTTATTTTGACTTTGATGTGCACCTGCTTTGTTGTTGGATTGTTTGGTTGTTTGTTGGATTGTTTTTTTTTGGTGTCTTTTTTGTTGTTGTATTTTGTTGTTACTTTATTTGGTTTCTTGCTTTGATTTGTTGGTCATTTATTGGGTTACTTGTTCTTTTGGTTTGTTTTTTTTCTCCTTGGTTTTGAGGTTGTTGAGAAACAGGACCCTTTCTTGTTTAATCATATATATCTGGAACAGCAATGACATCGTCTTGTCTTCTACACCTTTTCTATCCAGTATAGGGACTCGTAGTCACAGCGAAACAATCCATACCAAGAAGTGATGATGACAGGTTACACCTGGACAGGTCTGCAATTCATCACAGGACAGACGCAAAGAGTCAGTCAGTCACAGGCCTTCACATTCCCACCCAAATGACATCTGGAGTCACCAACTAATGTCTTAAACATAGTTTTGGGACAGCGGGAGTAAAAGCCCTCACACACACACATATCGGAAAATCATGCCAACCACATACTGTATAAGCCTTAGCCCAAATAGGGTGAATTAAATAATGAATCAATCAAAGGTTTTCTGTTGTTATGGATCTGTGTTTATGCATGTCCCATTTACAGTATCTAGGCAAAGCCATTGAACTAGATGAATTGGACTTGGACTCAAGTCATATGTGTTGGAAGACGTTTCACCCCTTAAGCGACGCTCCCAACCCACCCTGCATGTTTTTAGTCCGTACGGTTTTTTTGGATGGAGGCCACGGCCGCCACGTTTTTCTGATAACATGGGGAGGGAGTGGCAAGAGCAGGGAGGGAGTTCATCGACTCACGTCACTGACGCGGTTGCGCAAGGTGTAAATACATGGCCTTACACGCCACACCTGGCCATGAGCAGTTGCGTGCATTATACGTTGCACACGTGGTAAGTGAGTTGTACATGCTTACAACGTGCTTACAACGTACGATCTCCGTGCGATTGCCACGTTATCGTACAGCGTCACATGTTGTAAGTGCGTGTAATTGTGATGAACGTTGATGAACGTGATTTTTTCCAGATAGACGCCTTATTATAATCGGTGAATTATTTGTAACATTTCCGTGATCTTGGATGAATCATCATGGGGTTTTTTTTACACACACAGATATATAGTTTTAAATTGCAGAGGGGGAAGTTAGAAAGGAAAAAAAAGCAGCCATTACATTTCCAAATAAATGCGACATAGTCCAGAGCAACTTATGTGTTGTTTTCATCTCCATGACGCATTTTTTGACACTTTTTTTGAGCGATGCAATAAATACATTTCTAGAAATAACTTTTGAGGAAAAGCTTGGCTGGAAGCCGCATATAACTACATATAAAATATTGGTAGACTATAATGTGTAAATTTCCGATTCCAGAATTAGATTAAAATAAACTCAACTTATTATATAACTCCCTCATTCTTCCATATCTTTGTTATGGTGTGGAAATATGGGGAAATAATACGATGATAATAATCATACAAGTGAACTAATCAAGGGTGAACGGATAACTCATCCACGGAGGAGATTTCAGATTTTTTTGGAGAAAATAAATCCTGTACAATGTAGTTTTACATATTATTTCTAATTGAAGGCATGCGCGTCACCTGTACAGTGGTGAATCTGTAGCCCGGACGCAGCGAAAGTTCCTCATGCACGAAAAGTGCTACGGTGTGTCTGCGTGCTCCCAAATCCCCAAGTTTTGCCCACGTTTTTGCAAGTAGACAGCACGCACTTGCAAGTACGGCGGGTTGTGTTCATTGCTGCTCTCTGGACTAAGTTGGATAGTGTACCTAAATAGCGGCACTCAGGTATTTCCACTCTTTGGTTGTTTCACTAAAGTTTTTGTGTTAATGAGACCTTTTGATGGTTTATTGTGTTGTGACTATTTTTATTGTGGTCGTTGGAGTCAAGCGAAGTCAAAGGGTGTTTAGAGGGGGTCACTTGTGATTGACTATGACCTTTTGAAACTGGATATTTGAATATGCTGGACAAGAAAGAATAATATATATTGTAAAATGAGAAGAAAGGTTGGCAGAAATCTCCAGTTTAAAGAGAGAGGTTTTTTTTTTTTTTTTTACACTTTAATGCTTATAGCTTCGTTTACCTCCCCTGGATCCATTTGTCTTTTCTGAGAAAAATGTGGACATTTCACGGGTAAAAAATGAGATTTTCTTCACTGATCAGTAAGGTGTCTCTTCGTTTAAGATGGACCTCAGAGAAACTAGTAACTGGGGAACTTCACATGGTACCATGGTGACATTATTTTCAGAATCAGTAAAGTCAGCTGTCTTCTGATTGTCAAGAGTTCAGTTCTCCATCCATCCATCCATCCATCCATCCATCCATTTTCTATACCACTGACACTGTTCAGGGTTGAAATCAATCCCAGTTTACTATGGGTAAAGGCAAGATACACCCTGGACAGGTCACCGGTCCATCACGGGGCAACACACTCCCATTCACATCTAGGGTCACCCGTGAACCCCGCATGCACGTTTTTGCACTGTGGGAGGAAACCAGAGCACACATGGGGAGAACGTGCACACTCCATGGTATTTGGACCTGGTCCCTCTCGCTGTGAGACAAAGGCGCCAACCACTAAGCCACCATGTGGCTCGAGTTCAGTTCTGTTAGTATCTAATGTTTTGTGAGCCGTCACTTGTTTTGAGGCGTCACTTGGTTCCATGAAACGAAGAATCGTCATCATAATCTGGTAGATTTGCAGAATTGAGCGTAGACTTCTGATTAACTGATAACTTTGCTTAATGCTGAAGTGTTTACGAAAGGAACAAGGAAGCGAACACCAGGTGAATGTCATATCCTAGGCTTCATCTGTCATCAGTTGGATCTGTTGGCATTTGACCTATATACCTTTTTTGCCATCGGAAAAAAAACAAAAAAACTTGAATGAACATTATAGCTGCATTGTATTTAAGTTCATTTTAAGCTGAAAAAATCCCAGTTGAAGATGAATTGCCTGTGTCACTTCAGAACATTTCATAGCTAAAGTTAATGACTAGTCTCATATTCTCCATCACCTCATCTTCTTCATTTGCGATGTTGTAATTGCTGGTGCCAGTAGAAGGCACATTCTTCACTGTTGCTGTCCTCCAAATGTTGGGATTATGTCTGTAGTTTACAGTTGAGGAGTGAAAGATGAGGTGCAGAGCATTGGACCAGCAATGATGATAACCTCTGAAGACTGATAAAAACATGGGGATAATATGGTAGGAGTTTGAAGAATAAAGACAGGGAATATGCTCTGTAAACATTAATTACAGAACAGTGAGAAGCAAACCGTTTTAACGGAGGAGTCCCAATCTCAAATGAGGTGGGAGCCACTGCTGGACCTGTTGTTTCATGGGGGAGGGAGCAAATCAGTTTCCCAGTACTACCAATATAATGCACATTTATTTCTCAAAATATCTTCTTTCATTTCAAACATTGCCTCAGAAGCTACGAAGAGTAGGTTCTGATCTTTCCCCTCATTTTTTAATTTCTAATTGAAGCCTTTCAATGAACTAAACTTGGTACCGTTTTCTGGCACGATTTGTGGAAGTACTTATGCTCATTTTATTCATATTCTGCAAAATTAAAAAGTATGGACATTAGTTTTCGAATGCTAGTGTTTAGGTTTTTTCAACATCTTCTGCTTATGCTAGCTCTTTCTCTGCTGCTGCTTTTTTTCAAACATACCCATCTTTTTTGTTGTTGGAACACAATTTTAAAATCGATTAAAAGACAGAAAACATTGTTATTTTAATTGTTGAAAGAACATTTTTCAAAATCTTACAGTGAGCTGGGAGTTTAAGACTCCTTATTCAAAGAAAAAGTCAGTGACTCTAATACTGATCAACTCCTGTTTTTTTTTCTTCTTCTTCTTCTTTAGGACCGAGAGGAGCCACGATGCCAATGTCCCATCGATTTGTAGAGGAGGAAACCCACTGTCGGCCATGATGTTTGAACTATGGTCATCAGAGCAGGATGGCGGGATGAGTCCTGCTCCTGAGCCCTCAGACCAGGACCATCCTGTTTGTCAGAAGATGATTAACACTAGAGGTTTTCATGTTGTGTTAAAGTCGTTCTGAAGTGAGGGAACCCTTGTTCTTCTGCTTGAAAATTCCTCCTGTTTGATTCCTGCGGGGCAGTAACTGCAGGATGAAACCCTGAGGTTATTCAGAGGTGGGTCTTTGGTGCAGATATGCTGCCGCGGACCCCAAGACCAAAGTCCTGCGTTAGATGTCTGGAGCAGAAAGCAGTCAAGGTGTCTGACCTGCTGCATGGAGAGCGGAGGTTTGTCTAAGTCACTGGCAGATTGGACCACGTGCTTACTGCTCAGACTGTCCGGAACAGTTTCCTCTTTGTTTTCATGGGTCTGAAACCCAACAGCTGACCAAACCAGGGGATGAACCACAGCTCGATGAAACTCTGTGACCAGAGTACTCTGCTCCAAGGTCCATCCTGATCTTTAAATCAGAACTCAAAGAAGGACAAGTCCCCCCCCCCACTCACCTCTGGTGGTGGCGTGGGGGGGGGGAAGGGTGCTCCTCATTCCAAGGTGTAGATCTTGAGGCTACAGGGTATAGTTTTTAGCTTGCAGACTGATTTGCTTCTTTCCGGTGTTACTACTTTTACAGAGTTTGTCGATTCTTAGCCTGCTCGTGTGTCCAACACGGTGAGTTTATCGTGTGCACCACACCAGCTGTGACTCGACACATCAACCAGTGTACAAGGTTAGCATTAACATCAAACCGAGCTGACAGCTGTAGGCTGTAAAAATTTCAGGCTTAAGTTCTGACCATAGCAAGTATAGCCATGGATGCTAATCAAGGCCCAGGTCAGGGTAGTCCAGAAAGCCCTAACCGGGCTGTGGAGTATCTTCTTGAACTCAACAACATCATCGAGAGCCAGCAGAAGCTTCTGGAAACACAGCGGCGCAGAATCGAGGAGCTCGAAGTTCAGTTAGACCGGCTCAGCCAAGAGAACAAGGATCTGCGCCTGGACCGGCAGCCCGTTGCGCCTCCTCCCCCTGCTCCACCACCTGAGCCTCCTCTGCCCCCTCCTCCCCCACCACCTCCACCCACTCACACAACATCAGCATCTGCCTCTTTGAAGAATCATTACCACCACAATATCCTTCACCAAGCAACTCCCCAGCCCCCCACCTCCATCTCCCTCCACCAGCAGCACCACCAGCAGCACCACTACTACAACAGCACTGTTGGCACTCCCGGTCCAAATCCAACCTCCATCTCTGTCCCCACCCACATCCCAGCTTCGGTTTCGCCAGCTACACCTGATCCCCCACCCCCACCTCCAATCCCACCCAGGGACCAGCCACGGGCCCACAGCCGGCAGACCCGAGTGCCCTCCACCAGCACAGGCACCAACACCAACTTTGTGGAGAAAGAGAAGGAAAGGCTAGAGCGACTTCACAAAGCCAATTCTGCCAACAACCATCACGCCAACACCCTCCACCACCACAAACCGTAAGTTCTGCATTTTTCCTACAAAGCTTGAGGCAGCACAAGATTGAGACAAACCGAGGCTACCTATTTGCTGTGTTGCACTCATTCAGAGTCCACAGCAAAAACAACTCTCTTGCTTTTCACACACTAGATTTGGTTATTTCCAAAGTGCATGCTAATGAAACATTTTGAGTCTTACAAGACTACTATATAGCATTTTTGTGAATTTCTGGCCCTAAATTTCCGGACTCACAGTGTCCTGTCTGAACATGGTCTGATTTGTCAAACCTTGTGTTCCGCTCAGACTTTGAGACTCTTCTCTCTTTCCTGTTTGTAGTTTTCTCACACTATGAATGTGTAGAAAACTTTGATGGGTGGTTTTGTTTGATTCTTCATTTACACAACCGCGCTGCCACATGTGTTCAGAGGTTTGTGATTCTGGACATGGTTCATGATGACAGACAGCAACTCAAACTGTGTGATCAGTGGCTGCAGAGTGGAAGGTTGATCTGGGAACAAGTGAAATGTGGAAGGGCCTGCAGAGCCACAATAGCATCTGTTCATCAGTAAAACCAAGACTGGATTGTGCTACATAACAATGATTTTTGACTTTTAATTAAAATAACACTTTTGATATAAGGAAAGTTGGTTTCTGTACTAATTGCCATGGTAACCACAAGATCAATAGCTGAACAGCTTCTCCGTTGCTTTTTTTGGGGAATTTTGCAACATTGCAAACATTTTTAATTTTTAAAGAACTGTGTTTGCTAGCAGCAATAAAGTTTGTTGCCTGGCAACTGTATCTGAGGATCATCCCCATCAGGATGTATAGATCTTCACTGGTGTTGTCTTTGTACTCAGGGCCCTGCCAAGCTACAGGGTGCCAAGCTGTGGTCGTCCTGGGCCTCTACCGGGTCGTCCCTCTGTGGCAGTCCATCACTGTTGCTATGCAACTGTTTGAAACCTGTTTGAAGGACTGCTCACAGAGAGGAGCTGCTCCCAACAGAGCTGCAGAGATGACGGCTGGGACACGCAGCGATGACTCACATATGCTTTGTCCTGAACCCTATGAAACCAAAAGCAGATCACACAAGTAAAAGTGTCACTCACACTTGGGTCATTGAAGCAACCGAGATCCTGAAACCTGAGCCTTTTGTGTTCAGGTACAATTCTGGCAGCTCTGGCAAGGGACTCAAAATAACGATGAGTGTGACATCAGCTGAAACATGGCTCATTGGCTGTAAAATCAGCTGCTTGCTGCCTCCTCGGCACACTGTGAGCCAATAAATCCCATGCTGCACTGGGGCAAATGGTGGCATGACAGCATGGAGCCCAGACGCACACCAAGGCAAGGTCTCTGTCCCTTACCGATAGCAAAAACAACTGTGGGTCAAAATAATTCCCGTTGATGCTAAGCTAAGGTGCGGAGACAAGAGTCAGAGCTGTTGGACTTGCTTCCAGAAAGATCCAGTCTGTATTAGTGGAGTTGAGTCTTTAGGAGTTGAGTCCGGAGGAGTCGGGTCTGTAGGAGTTGATTTTGTAGGCATTGGGTCTTTTTGAATCCGATCTGTAGGAGTTGGGTCAGGAGAAGTCAGGTCCAGAGGAGTCAGGTGTAGAGGATTTGGGTCCGTAGGAGTGTGGTCTATATGTGTAAGGATCTGCAAAAGTCAGGTCTGGATGATTCAGGTGTGGATGGTTTGGGTCTTGAGGTGTTAGGTCTGTAGGAGTCAGGACCGAATTTGCCTGGTGTTTAGGAGTTGGGTGAGGAGTAGTCCAGTCCTGAGGAGTGTGAGAGATGAGGAGAAAGTCAGATACAATCTACTGTGACACCTCCTCAGATCTTTCTCTTTTTTTACCTTCTTGTGTCATTAAAAAAAACGAGTCTTGATGTATTATCTCAGTAACCATGGCGATCACGCACGCGCGCGCACGCACACACACACACACACACACACACACACACACACACACACACACACACACACACACACACACACACACACACACACACACACACACACAAGTTAGAGTTTAGAGTTCAGAACCAGAATGTCTTTTTTGTATGCGTGCTGCGTGTGTGTGTGTGTGTGTGTGTGCGTGTTGTGTGTCTGCGTGTGCGTGTGTGCGTGTGTAAAATGAAACATGACAACATGGAATTGCGACATGCAGCTCATCTCTGCTGCTCGTGAGGCTGAGGGAGGATAAAAACTCTGTTGTCATGGCAACTGCTGGGTACCCTGAGAATGTGCAGGGATTTTCTATTCAAGTCAGTTTTATTTATAAAGCACCAATCACATCACAGTCTGAATATCATGATAAACCTCCATCAGTCCAACAGCTGCGCAGCAGAATCAGAGAGAGCACAGAATACAGAAGAAAGAGCACAGACTGACCGGGGGGGGGGGGGGTTAAGAACACAGAGTAAGAAAGAGAAAGACTGAAGCTTATTGCTTGAATGAAGCTACTGTATGTTAAGACTTCTCCCAATTGTCTACACTGACAGTAGCAACACTAAAAATATTTTTTCTCTAAGCCTTGTTGGATTTTAAGGTTCTTTAAGGTTAAATCTGTTGTGTTAGTCCCCTGAACTCGGGGGCTCCACATGAGGTAAGCCTGACATCAGAGAGCTCTGCCTTCCATTCTACTTGTAGACATTCGAGGAACCTCCAGAGGGCAGTACTCGGAGAACCACATGCCACTTGCTTTCAGCTCTGGAACATGTGGTGAAGCTATCTGCTTCAAAACTGTGAAGGTGAGGAGGAGGATTTTGCAGGAGACCTACTTTCCTCTCTGTATTTATCTAAGCTTCACACCTCACACGATCCTCATTTTTGTTCTGCAACATCAGACTGAAACGAGGGGAAACTAGGTCACTGCAGCAGGACACTGCACTTCTGCATGTGTGAGCAGGAACAGTGCACCATTATGTAGGCTACTGCACAACACCGTGCAAGCTGTGAAAAGCTGTGAAAAGCTGTGTCAGCGCCTCCTTCAGGCAGTTGATATATGTGCGTGCACTTGTATGTGCGTGTGTGTGTGGGTGTGTGTGTGCGTGCCCTTTTCTAGTTTGAGCTGTAACAACAGTGAATGATCAACGCTGTTTCCTCAGGAACTTTGACACCAAAAAAAAAGGCTGAGTTTCAAGTAGCAGAATAGTCCGACCGAGACCTTGTGGTTTATTAGAAGGGACAGAAATATGGCTGTGTCCTAAATCTCACAGAAAATTCTTTTGTAAACTATTTATTCATCCATCGATCTTCTCAATCTATGTTATTCAGTGAACTCAGATTCATAGGGTTGTCATAGTGGAGTCAATCCTTACTGACCATGGATGAAGGATGACAGGTGAATGGTCCATCACGGGATGCACAGACGGGCAGACTCACATTTACACCAATGGGACATTAAGAGTGGCCTACTAAACTCGGACACATGTTTATCAACTCTGGATGGAAAGCCACAGATATAAATGGAAAACATGTAAACTCCATATAGAAACTCAAACCTGGGATTTTCTCACCGTGAGGAAAAAGTGCTTGCTCAGTGACGAGTGAGATCATTGAAATTCTGCCCAAGTCCTGCTGAGACAAGGAGCTCATGAATTGTTTGTAGAATGGACGTGACACTCTCATCAGGATCCTGGCAGCACTGTTCTAAAAGTGTTGTAATTCTTGGAGGCTCTTGCAATTGAGCCGATGAGTAGTGCAGTCATTAAAGCAGTCCAGTTTGGAGGAGACAAACACAATCATCTTACCCAACCCAGCATTTCGGCATTATCATTGAGTGGATGGATTCAAGGTTTTTTTTTTTGTTTGTTTTTTTGCAGAAATTGGTGTTTTGGATGTCCATCCTATTTTTTGGGGATCTGCAACCATTGTGTGTGTGTGTGTAGGGGCGGGAGGGGATTGCTATTTATAAAAATGAAAACTAGATAGGCCTTAAATGGTACATTCGGCTGCATTGTAGTACTAAATACTGCTTTGTAAATTTAGCTTCTTACAGTAATATATTTCCTTTTCTCCTTGACATTTTTGCTGATGCCTCCAATACACTTTCTTGCTTTGTAAAGAAGTCATTTTTCTTTTAGGGTAATAGCTTCTTTTCATTGGTGATGGTTTTCACTTGTACCTGTACCTATAACTGAACCTGTGCCATGTCCCTGATTCACCTCACTCCAAACTTCACGACATGTACTTGTTTATTTCCCTTGTAGTTGACACATGGCTTCTATCAGCACCCTAAACTGAGCACCTGTAAACTGAACTGTGAAATAGTTTCTATTATCCTCTTATTAGTTTTTAATTGAATATTAAATGCTTATTTGTTATCTGCAAGCCTCCTATAGCAAGGTCCTAAGGCCCTAGAATGTCAGTCACACGTAAATTGGTGATAGAGCAAGGATGATTGTCAAAATCAGCATTTTCACAGCGAAGAATATTTTATTCTTCAATGAAAAGCATGAATGATGTGCAGTTATCCAAACACGTGTCAACATTTTGGAAATGAAAAATTTGATTGGGGCTCATCATCTACATTTTCCTCATCAATCTCAATGTCATCTGGTTTGGCATGTGAACTTTAAAAACACACTTCAGGTTGGCAGCGTTGTCTGTGAGAACGTATCTTCTCTTGGATGCCATGTTCCTCCGTGATCTCCTCGAAGACGGTGGGAATTAGCTCTTTACTCTGTTTGCTGGAAACATCTAAAATCCCTTTCCCTTGTTGTACACATGAGCGCTTACACTCAGAGATCAGACCACATATCATTAGTTAAGGACACTGGTGATCTTTTTCCTTCAGTTTCACCAAAGTCTCTTGTTAACTTGTTTTACTAAAGTGGGTGCATGCTTGCTTGTCTGTGTGTGTGAGAGAGAGAGAGGTCTTTAGCCTATTCATTCTACAGTCTACACTATCCCACTCAACACCTTGTTCACGTTAGCTTGCTGAAGCAAAGTGCTATAACGTAGGTTGGTTTTCATCTGTACTCTGAAAGTAAGCAGATATATGTTTGTCAAATGACTGTAGATTAAGAAGAGCCTACATTTGCTTCTCTGGGGTTGTTGAAATTTGGAAAGTCCTCTCTGTGTTTCCCCGTGACGTGACGGTGAACGTTGTACACATTGTGTACGTGACGGTGCACACTACAATGCTTTCTCTGCATGTTGTCCTACAAATAAACACTTTCTGGTTTTGGAAACCTATACCTAAATTACTGCTGAGTTCACCTGTAATGAACATCTTCTCTCTGTGGTCCCAGATTTAGCAGTCGTGAAGCTCGGTAAATAATTTTACTACAGATTATCTGAAGTGCTTCATTCTGGTTGAGAGAATTCTTTATCAATAATATTATCAGTAAAGTCGAAACAAAAAGCCAAAGTTATGGTCTCAAGTTGTCTTCAAGTAGTACTCTTCGAGTAACAAAGCACCTGTAACTACACTGGACACTACAAGGGCGACAGCACTCCTGCAAGACAGAGCCAATTGACGCCAAATGAGTTTTTGTGTTTTTATTCACCTCAAAGCCCCACACTCACCATTGCACTCTCTGAGTCACTCAGCCACATTGTCTCTATAATCAGAGAAAGCAAGGTTTCACACAGGAAATGTTTTTGTGTCCCCCCCCCCCCCCCACAAGCTGAATGTGGTTTAGCTTCCTGTCACAAGCATCTCTGTCGGTCACACAGGTTTTCATCTCAATGGTGCAGTGGTACTGCAGTTTCTAAACTACAGAAGTGAAGTAACAACAGTCACCTCATCTCTACCTTGCCTACACAGTAAACCCTTTTGCGTGTTCATCTGCCCCCTCTCTGCCTCTGTACTGTGCTCCTGTACTGGTCTGACTCCAACCGCCTTTCACTAACCACGCCATGCTGAGTTGAGACTGTCTGCTTTCATGAAAAGACATGCTAACCATTAACACTGGTCACTGTCTACATGGTTTCCAACTGAAAATACTGTTTAAAAAAAAGAGAGATTTGGGGCCCCTTCGAGGTTTCGAGCTACAAGTTAAATGAAGACATTTACACTAGAAAACAAAGAGGAGATGACAAATATGCAAACTCTTCAGAGCAGCGTCATGTTGAATCGGAGCAAAGAGTCAAAGGTTGGAAGAGATGGGCTTATTATCAGTGATGGAGGCCTCGCCGTCCTCCACCCTCTTGTCCCCTACCACCAATATTGCTGTTGTTTGTAATTATGCTCTGACCCGAGTGTCGCAAAAGCAGGTTCATACACATCTAAAACAGCTTGAATTGTTGTGTGTAAATGTAAAATTCACTTATATTGAGCTTTTTTGCTGTTTTACATGACCCGTCACATTCACCCATTCACTCACGTTGACAGATCAAGGGCAACTTGGTTTGTGTGTCCATGTGTTGGGCGGGCGTATTTATTGGAATTGATGCAATATGTGTATTCTAGTTAGTAACATGTTAGCTGGGTGTGTGGCGATTCTCTGCTGCTGTGTGCTGAGCTAATGCTTGCTGTTAACCTGTGTGCTAAGCTAACATGCTAAGCTGATGCTCTAACTGTGCTAACGCTGTTTGTGTCTGTGTCCGTGTCTGTTGTTGTTGTTCTTGTTGTCGTTCTTTCTCTGTTCCTCTCTTGACTTTATTTTTCTCTCTTTTCTCTCCCACCTCTCTATCTTTGATCTTCTCTTCACCTCTCTATCTTTGATCTTCTCTCTCACTCCCTCTCCCGCTCGCTCGCTCGCTCTCTCTCTCTCTCTCTCTCTCTCTCGCTCTGTCAGGTCTTACTCCTCCACCTGTACCACTACCACCACCTGTCGCTCCTCCAACAACCCTACCAGCATCACCACTCCTTCCTCCACCTCCTCCTCCTCCTCCTCTCTCTACTCCTCCAGCCTTCCTCCTAACAGCCACGCCACCTACCATCAGTACTGCTGTCCCGCGCGCCTCCGCCTGCCCAAGCCTCCCTGCGCCCTGCCCCCCGCCAAGCACCACGAGCAGGCAAGGTAAGGGCCGGAGTCCCCTTCCTCACCCACTCTCACCCAGCCTCCCCCCCCCCGTAATCCTCCCCCAACCACCTGTGGGTGCAGCAAGAAGTGGCAAGCAGCATTCAGAGCTTGACGTCTCTTCACCATGAAGCAGATGCTGGATTCCACAAATAAATTCAGAGAAGAGAGGTTTACAGCTCTCCTCGTGTTTCTGAGACCTCTTCTTCAAATTAGCTGTGCAGAAACAAACTCCTCAAAATATGTCTCTCCGCAATTGTGGTTTGAAAGTCTGAACTGCTCTGAATGCTTTTTACTGGCCACCCCTCCCACCCCCCCCCCCCCCCCCCCCCCACCCCCCATCCTCCTCCCTTCTCTCCCCCACAGTGGTACAATCACCTGTAAATCCCCCCCCCCTCCCTCCCTTCCATCTTACACAGAACCACTGAAAGTCAAGCAGCCCTCTCCACCTGCCTACAACACTGTCGGTTCTTTGCCTCTCTCCTCACCCTCCTCACCCCTCTCCTCCTCATGCTCCACGTTTCTCTGAAGCCAAACATCTGCTTCAGCCCCCCCCCCCAACATTTTTTTTACATTTCTTATTATTCTGGAAAATAAATTATTTTTGCTTTGACACCACCACAGATTATCGCTGCAGAAAATATCCCTGTTAGATAATAGACCACAGTCTCGGGCCTGAAGGTTTGCGCGTATAAAAACTTGATATCGCATCTGTACATGTTATAGCTGATTTACTACTGAAGTAACGATTGAGTCTTTCAGATGCACAAAGTAACTCGCATGATCAATTTAGCATGTTTATCCTCATGAGGCATGTGTCCCAGATAGCTTAACATACTCAGACGTTTTTAGGCTTATAGAATCATGTATCACGTGCAATCTGACTCACAACATCTGAAAATGTTTGCATTATTTTTGATGGCGTTTATTCAAACACTTTTGAAAAGGAGGTAGAGATCAACTAAGTCTTCAGTAGAGATGCTGCTGTTACTCTGGTGAGAGACATTTCCTCACCTGGCCTTCCACGGCTTTTCATTTGCTGACTTTATATATATTAAAAAAAGTCATTTTATTTTACCCCTCTTTAGGTCATTCACTCTTTTCTAGATTTCGTTTGTTGCATCATTTTACTGCAACTTTGACTTTATGACAAATGATCATTCATATTGAATTTGTCTTTTATTTGCCGGAAAGCTAATGTTTATAACTTCCTCCACAAACATGTCCATCTCCATGCTATCATATAAACATAGCTAATGAATGCAGAACCCTAATCTAAAATTACATCACCCGCAAAACACACACATAAACCACAAATGCAATATATTTACAGGAGCATGCAATTGAGCACCTTATGAAGGATCTTAGTAAATCAAGTCCTTTATTGATTTAAACTGGTGAGGTTAGTTATAGTCCAATAACTCAGAGAAGAATGCACAGGTATCACTAACCAACCAGTCACAAACAGTTTAGTTACAACTGGAACAACCAGTCACAGACAGATTAAATACCACTGAATAACCAGTCACTAATAGATTAACTACAACTGACCAGCTGGTCACTAATAGAGTCAACGGACCATTAGTCACGGAAAGGTTTACTACTATTCAGGAACTAGCCACTAGCAGGTTTACAATCACTGACCAAATAATAATACATAGGGTTTATATACGTGTATCGCTTTTCTGGAAAACAACGAACTGTGATGTAAATATCCGCCACAACAGAGACACAAATTTGTCCAGATCTCTACTGTGGCCGGAGTTTTCAGGAATCATCGTTTGTGTTGAGTCGTCGCTACGTTTATTTGTAAATGCAGAGAAACATCACCATTTTTTTCAAATACCCAGGCATGTGTAAACATGGCCTAAGTGTGATGAGTTTAAACTCTGACAGTTTAGGAGTCACTCAAATCTGGAGAACAGAAAGTTTTTTGGGGGGGACTTTTGTCAACTCTTTCTGTTGAGATCACAGAGGAACCGCACTACCTCATTCTCATTCCCTTCTTCTCATTGGCTCAGCCTGACACAGTCACAGTAATAACAAGTCTTTTCTGAAAGTTCACAACAACAAAAAAACAAAACACCAGACACACGACCCACCGCTCACCCTCTTTCTCCTCACCCAGCCATCACCTCTCCCTCTTCATACAATCACGGCCTGGTGAGCAGAGGTGTCTCCATCTCTTCAGACTAAGCTGGCTATCCTTTGCACACCTTTTAGTCAGAACTACGCTGACACAAGTCCTACACTCCTCCCATCCATCCATTCATCCCTCTTTTTCTCTCTCTCTTTGTCTGTCTCTCTCTAACGCCCCACCTCCTCTTTCCCTCTGACTCTCTCTCTCTCTCTCTCCCTCTCCCTCGCTGTCTGTCTCTCTGTCTTGTCTCTGCCCCGTGCTTCTTGTCCATCTGTCTCTCTCTTGTCTGTCTCTCAGAGAAGATGAAGACGACGACATCGCCCATCAGTTCTGTTGTCCTGCCTCCGAGTGCAGTAGCCCATCATCTAGGTAACCAGGGGCACCCCGAAGAAACACCCGACTAGTTACCCCGCCCAGCTACCCCACCCAGCTGCCCGGCCCAGCTGCCTCACAAATAGGTTGTTAGAGGCCGGATCCTCTCACCCTGAATGAACTTTGACTTGGAAAAACAAGCAGAAGGAGCACCTTATTCATCCAGGTTTTCTCCTGTAAAGTCTGAGACAGACCAAGAGGAGTCCTCCTCTCCTCTGCTCCTCCTGCTCCTCTTTCTCCTTTCTGTTGTTCCTCCTCCTCCTCCTGCTCCTCTCTCCTCCACTCTGCCCCTCCTTTCTGTTGCTGCTCGGTGCAGGAATCTAACACACCGGACATCTCAGACATCCAACGACAGACTTTTCCCTTCTGTCTGAGCATGAAGCCATGATCCCGCTGTGCCCAGAGACCAAAGTAGACAAAGTCCAGTGAGGACAACCGATCCTGCGCCACATCACACGGACGCTACAGCAGTGGGGTGCTCACGAGGGTGGGGGGTGGGGGGGAGGCGGGGGGGGGGGGGGGGGGGGGGTGACAGCTGCATCTCAGCTCTGGGTCTCCCGGGGGCCAAGTCCTCCACTACACCACTGACGGTCCGACATGGTTCTCTTTACAGCCACCGGTTCTCTTGTGTCGGCAGACTGCTCCCGCATAGACAGCACAGACAGATCAGGGACCTCTCAGAGGGGAACTACAGACTGCTGCAACTCCAAACTACACACACCTCACAACATCTACAGTCGCACAAGGTGTCACAAAAAAACCCATCTGCGACGTCTGTGACGACACATCTGTGAAAACACAGCGCATCTGTAAGAACACAACGCGTCTGCAAGTACACATCTGGAATGACACAACACACCTGGAATGGCACAACACATCTGTAACAACCTAGCATACCATCAACTACACGTCTGTAACAACACAATGCATCTTGCAACAAGTCATCTCGGATAACGCAACACGACGCATCTGTAAGAACATAACGCACCTATGACTGCACATCTGTAATTATACATCCGTGCCAACACAGCCATTTGTAACTACACATCGGTTATAACACATCTGTTATAACACAACATAGAACTAACCACACAACACATCTGTAACCGCACTACAAATCGTCCGCAACACATCTGGAACCGCAAAACGCATCTGCAACAGCACAAAACATCTGTAACAACACATCTATAATACCACATCAGTAACAACACATCGACCGCCCACCACATCTGCAACAACAATAAACATCTGTCACAAATACATCAGTAACATCCCATCAAATCACAACACATCTGTAAAAACACAAGGCATCTGTAACGAGACCACACATTTGCAGCAACACAACATCTAACAGTCCAAGTGCTTCCCTACCTGTGCAGCTGTAGGGAGAACCCCGGTGCCTGATGTGTACAGCACACACACACACACACACACACACACACACACACACACACACACACACACACACACACACACACACACACACACACACACACACACACACACACACACACACACACACACACACACACACACACACACACACACACACACAAATATATCAGCCTTTGGTGACTGATTCTCAGCAGCAGGATCACTGTTATGTGTGTTTACATGGAGTTTTGAGCTGCTTCTACAGCCCTCTTTTGAACAGCCTATCAGAAGTCTCCTTTGATTTGTCATCCTCTCGGTTTAATGCAGACAGTTGCGACATCACCTCCATCATTTCTGAAGCATGAATACTAGTATAGAAGCTAATGCTCGGCTAACAAGTTACATGACCTCAGGGTTTGCACCAATCAGCTTCACTCAGCTCTTTTACTCAAGTCTTTTCTGAACTTGGAAATCATAAAGAAAAAGATCAATTACAAGGTTTGAAGAGGAGAAACTCAGCCTGGAAATGACTAGCCCCAATCCAGTCCAACAACCAGTCTGAAACCAATCCTAACCAAATTTGAAAGGACTCACAAACCAGTCTCAAACCAGTTCCAAACAAGTCCAAATCAATCTATAACTGTCCAAAACCCATCTAAAAAACAATCCAAAATGAGTCTAAAAAACAATACAAGAAACAGTCCGATACCAGTGAACCCCCCCTTAAGCCAATCTAAAAATGTCTCTTGACATCCTGTCCAAAACCAGTCCAACAACCAGTACCAGCCCAAATGCCTGATCACTTGTCTGTCAGCATCTTTAATGTGATTTGCTTTCTGGGTTGCTCATATGGAGCTGCAGGTTAGATGTATTAGTATCGCTGACTGTTTCCCTTGGTGGAACTGGAAGTCAGGTATAGTTTCTCTGCAGTGAAGGTGAGAAAAGTAAATGGAGCTTTAGCCTCTGAACCCATCACCACACGTAAAATTAATGCAGCTATTGCAGGGTCCTCACACACAGCTTCATCTTGTCTGACTTCAGTTGCATTTCCACGACAGGTGCTTTTACAGAGGAAAAACACGACTGTTCCACATGGCCATCATAGGCAAATGTGGAAAGGAAAAAAAGTCCCTATTACCTCTGCAGAACCAGACTCAGAAGTGGAGACAATCTGCTGTTCTGGTTGGGGTTAGAGAATAGTCAAAATAGTAAAACTCAGGTAACTCTAAACTCTATCTAATAAGAAAGTTTGAAACCTGATCTTGAAAATAGAGACTGTGCTCGCCACCCTACCTATAGCTGGTGTTCCACTTCCACACGAGAACAGCCTGATAAATGTTGTGTCCCATTCTACTTTTAGAAACAGGAACCTCCAGAGGGCAGCACTCTGGATAACGCTGGACTAACTTTAACATTTGATGAAACCTGGTTGTTAAGAGCTTCATAATTTAAAATGGGAACTTTAGATATTTCTGTATAATTCTCGATATTACCGGTATTGGAGTGATGTGATTTCCTCTGCTGTCTCCTCTCGCCCATGGTTTCATGATCTCATGGTTTGATGGTCTCATGTCCTCTTGGTGTCATGGTCACAGATATACATGATGTGGATTTCTCCGATGCTGCATTTTCCCCCTGTGGTTCTAATCGCATCTTGCCCCTTTCGTTGTTCACTCGCCTTCAGTGTCAGTGCTGTAGAGCAGCGAGCCAATCAGAACCCACTGTGTTCACAGGTGACCCAACATCTGCCTGCAAACCAAACACTCAACACACCAACAGAAAAACCTCTGAGCAGAGAGCTCATCCAGTCCGTCCCACTCCAAAGTCCAAAGCTGGCCTGAAACCCATCTGAACTGGTGTGAAACTGGTCTGAAAACATGATTAAATCAGGTGTCGAACAGGACTGCAACTGGTCTGAAACAGGTCTCAAAGTAGTTTGCAAGGACTGACACCGGTGGGGAAATGTGTGAAACGAGTCTGAAGCTGATCTCAAGACGTCTCAGAAACTCCGCGGAACGGGTGTGAAACAGGTTTAGGACAGATATGAAACAGGTGATGTCATGTGTGTTATGAGGTCCTCCTCCAGTCCAGTGAAACCATTTGCTGGTTTAGGTTTTGTCTCCACATCACCGATGATTCTCCATTATCTCCTCCTCCCTTCTCCTTCTATTCCTCCTCCTCCTCCTCCTCCTGCTCTCTCTTTTAACCCACAAACTGCATCAGGTTCGGTATGTCACTGGTTACCAAAGTAACCAGCAGTTTGAGTGGGAGGTCATCACAGAGAGATGACCTCATCTCTCACAAGAGTAACACACACACACACACACACACACACACACACACACACACTCACACACACACACACACACACACACACACTCACACACACACACACACACACACACACACACACACACACACACACACACACACACACACACACACACACACACACACACACACACGCACACACACACACACAGGCTTTCCCTTCAATCAAACTCCCTCCTCCTCCTTGTTTTTCTTTGGTTCTGCTTGTTCTGTGTCCTGATGTAAATATTCAGACTTTATTCTTATGTAAATGATTTAAACAAGTCAGCACCATGAAATAAAATATATTCTAAAAGAACAAAGAGAATGTACTCAGTGATGAAGATGAAGAAGAAGAAGATGATGATGATGATGATGATGAAGATGATGATAAATAACTAAAGATTAAATATTATGATTCTAAAGCAACCTGATATTGTGTGTTTTTTTTCCCTCTACATGAGAAAAAGTTTGGCACAAAGATATACATTTGGGTTTCAGTTTGGATATGTGGATGCGTACATGAGCTGTGTTCACGTTTTTTTTTTTTTTTTATAAAGTTTTCACAAATGGTCGCTTCATTGTGTTCAAAGATCTTCCAAAAGGGTCTGTGATGCAGTGGTTTTTTTGTGGGTTTTCAATGCAATGCTGTCCATTTTCAGTCTTGACCCTGGCATACAGAAATGTGTTCACATTCTCTGAGTCTTCAAATAAGATTTTATCTCGTTGACCATGAAACCAATAAGTTCTACGCAATCTGACGTGGAGAAACACTCTTCTTTACTTGCACTGCACCCGTCTTCGTCTTCACTCCTCAAAGACCTTTTTATATTCAATATTTCCCTGGCCAGTTGCTCTGCGCAGCGTCTTCTCCCATTGAGGAAGTGTACAGAGTGTCTCCTCTCAGTGACGAGGGGGCCGGAGGTGTACAGGAGCTCCAGCTGACTGCAGATTGTTGCAGAAGGCTGTGTCTTCAGTCTGCAGTCACATGACAGCAGCAGGAGAATGCATGCTAATTTCCCCATCGTGTGTGAGTGTATGTCTTTTGCCAGATGCGTGCAGCCCTGTGTGCTCGTGTGAACGCCTGAGTGAACATGAATGTGAGTGCACTTTGTGCACAGTGGAGTGAGTGCTACACACACACACACACACACACACACACACACACACACACACACACACACACACACACACACACACACACACACACACACACACACACACACACACACACACACACACACACACACACACACACTCGTACAGGCAATCATATGTGAAGCAGATTCTGCCAAGAAAGCAGTGATGCAGCTCCATGGGGGAAACAACCAGAGAGGAGGGAGGAGCTGAGTGGCAGCCTGAACAGGAGGAGAGAGAGGAGGACATAGGTTAAACCGAAAGAGAAGGCATAGAAGGAGCATGCAGAGGCGCAGGGGAGGGAGGAGGCGAAGAGTTGGGGGAGTGGCTGGGTGAGAGAGATAGACATAGTGAGGGATGAGAAGGTGAAAGAGAGGGAGAAAGGATTACATGGAGGGCAGACTCAGAAAGGGACAGGAGTTTAAAAAAAGGGAAGGAGGAGACAGGGCGGTCGAGTGGTAGTGAAAGAGAGGTGTGTCTCCTTTCCAGTGTGAATGAATGAACGGCCTCTCTATTGTCTTCAAAACGGTAAGAAATTGAACATGATGCTCAGCAAATGAAGATGTGCGTGTGTGTGTATGCGTGTGTGTATCTGAATATGTATGTGAGCTTGGTGCTTCCTTTGTGTCTTTTGTTTCCAGGTTAGGAAAAAAAAAAAAAAAACGTGTTTTCCCATTGTTCACTTCTCTCACTTTTCTCATTGATGTTCACATACTACACATACTGTATATCTTATGTGTCCAAGCAGGAAGTTTTCAGATGTGGTAGTTTGAGCTGAGGTGGAGAGGGTGTGTGATGAAATGTGGAGGGTTCGTGCCGGGCTGAGCCAGAGGTCACTGTCAGGCTGTGGCGATGTAAAGAACCACACATTTAATTTGTGTTTACTCTCTTTTGTGATATTGTTTTTTAATTCTAATGTTATGAGGTTTTCAATTAAATTCAGTTTCACTGTGAATGAATGAGTGAATTAATGGATGAATGGATGAATGAATGAACGAAAATGACGGGATGTGTGTGTGTGTGTGTGTGTGTGTGTGTGTGTGTGTGTGTGTGTGTGTGTGTGTGTGTGTGTGTGTGTGTGTGTGTGTGTGTGTGTGTTTCTATGTGTATGAAAAAGACTGTATTGGGTGTATGTGCTGACTTGGGCATGGTAATGTGAATGTGCTCTTGGTGGAGCTGCTGATGTCACAGTGGACTTCATGTCTTTTATGACATCACTTCCTGTTTGTGAAGGTGTGTTTGCACCGACACTTGCATTGGATTGAGGCATTTTAAACAAATGCTTGACGTGCGTCTTGGTCACAGGTGCGTCTTGAAGCAGGTGTTCTGATATTGGACACCGGCCCATAGATACGGGAGATTATGCCCCACCTCCACCTCTCACTCTCCTCAGGAGGTTGTCATCACCCATGTGTGTGAAGCCTTGAGCTCGGTGGTTCAGGTCGGGGTTGACAGGGTCCGACGTGATTCAATTCTGGAAGCGGCAGGTCTCGGGCTGGTGTGAGCTGATCCCAAGCAGCTGCATGGGCTCTCAGCTGCTTTCTGCCTGCAGCTCATAACGACATGAAAAATTTAGTGATCGACCTATTTCTGCTTCCAGCTCCCCGATCTGCTCCGAGATCTCAGACCTGATCTCAGACCTGCTCTAACCTGGTTTGAATCACTGTAATCCTGGATCTGGTCAGATTTGTCCATAGTCTTAGATCTGATATGACCCAGCGGTCAAGTTTAACTTAGTCCTGAATCTGTTCTGACTTGTTCCTAGTGGTGGACCGAGTCTGGCCCAGTGTACTCCTGGACAGAGTGATCCTGGACCTTGTTGGTTCAAAGCTTTGTCTACGTGCGACCTGGTCTGACTTCGCTTAGTTCAGAAGCAGGTCTGACCAAATGTCGCTCTGGACCTGGACTCAATGTAGTCTTTATTTTTCTTCAAATTAATTTCAATGAATTGTGGCGTCAAATAAAAAAAAAAAAGTACAAAACGTTGAATTACTAAATTTAAGAAAAACAAGCCCCAACAATAATACAACATCAATTCAGTTGAGAGGATAAAATGACAGGCAGGATTTAAAGACTGCAATTATAACTAATTTTCAATGTCATTGAAATGGTAAAGTTCTGCTAAAGCCCAAGCAATATCATGAATAGCTGATCTATGGATTGTCAAGCAAAATCCTCCATTCACAATAACTCCAAAAGGGTTTGGTTTTTTTAATAGGACTTACACTATCTCAATGTTATTTATGAGTAACATATGAACATTAGCATACTTTTTCTTTTCTTTTCTTTTTTTTAAATTTTCATGGGAAAATCTGTGTTTAAAATCAACATAACAAAAGTGGATAGAAGAGAGATGATGAGAGAGCATCTGGCCACCTGGGAGGTGCTTCATATTACGAATTATATGAAGTTAGACTGTCATTCATTTGAAAGTAGTTCATATTAATTTCAATAGGCTACTGACATCATGTTCCAGTCAGTCAGTCAATACTTTATTTCACCGAAGAACGACAGAAAGCATGTCATGAAATGAGAAGAACGTAGGGAAGCAGAGACCAACAGACAGGGTTTAAAGTTAGTGTCCGGCCAGTTGAGGTGGGATGCAGCAGATGATCCTGGGGGAAGCGGGAATGCAGGGGCAGAGTCTGAGGAAGGGAGTGAAGGAAATGTCACAGAAGGAAAGAGGATTTGGTGCGGAAGGTGTAATATTATTCGGGGACCAGCAGGGGAAGCTACTGAGCAGGTTTTGAAGCTGCCAAAGATCTGTTGAAGCAATCTGCAAATCTGTCTTCTGTGGAGCCAGTTCAGGAAGAGGAGGGTTATTTAATTGCCAGAGTTATATATTAGAGCCTCTTTGAATGATGATCATGCTGCTACACAAATAAGTTTGTCGATTGCCTCTGACAGTTAATCCCCCCCCCCCCCCTGTAACTTCAGTATTAAGCTTTAGTAGCCTGAAAGTAAAGTGTACAGCAGGGGACAGTTCCAGCGTCACCCGGCTCTTTCACCTTGACGTTTCCTTCCTCTCCACTCCCTCGGTACATTACGTTGAATACCTATCTGAAATAGTTATAGGATGCTATAAATGGATAAACAGAGCAAGGCTTGTTGAAGTGGGCAATGCTGTGGAGCCGCGTAGGAGCAGTGAAATCACTGCCTTGCCTTTTGGTGGTGTTGTGGGGTTTTCAACTCGTGAAAACAGATGAAAGGCGGTCCCCACCTGATGACCCCATGAGACATTTGAGTAAAGGACTGTTCATTGTATAAGCCTCAGTTCTTCAAGTGCAAAACCCTTTTAGAGAGAAACAAAACGCTTCTTGTGTTTGGCCTTATACACACACACACACACACACACACACACACACACACACACACACACACACACACACACACACACACACACACACACACAGATTAATAACAAGGTTCCCTCCCTCTTCCTCTGTAGTCAGCACGTCCTCTGTGGATTGAATGAAGGTGGCAGGAGTTGAGAGGAAGAGGCTCAGAGGCTGGTTGTTCTTCCCAGTGTGGCACTGTGCTGGTGTCTGAATAGAGAACGACGATCATCATTCTCTACTCAGACTTTGGATCTTTGTCACTTCCTGCTGTTCAACCTCATTAGATGAACCTTCCTCTCTGTCTGGGTCTCTTTGGACCTCCTCATCCCTTCTGATATGCTTCTCCAGGAGGTGCAGACCTGGCTTCCTCTCAGCCAGCATGTGGTGTGATGACGACTGAATTTAACCAATGAGATGGCGTTTCTTAGATAACCAGCAGGGGGAGCCACCCTCTGCTGCCCGAAATGACCTCTGAGCCCTTTGGTCCTCCTTTTCTCCTCCTTGTCATGTTTATCTCCCAAAATATGATCTCAATATAGAGGAAGACGATGATGATGATGATGATGATGATGATGATGGTGTGTGTGTGTGTGTGTGTGTGTGTGTGTGTGTGTGTGTGTGTGTGTGTGTGTGTGTGTGTGTGTGTGTGTGTGTGTGTGTGTGTGTGTGTGTGTGTGTGCGTGTGTGAGCGCGCGTGCTCATGCGTGTGGGAATGCTTGTGCGGGAATGCGTGTGTGTGTGTGTGTGTGTGTCCTCCTACTTTGTGCTAAAATCAGCAGCACACACACAGAGTGACAGCTTGAAACCTGTGTTGTCATGGCAACACCTCACTTGACTCCAGCTCCTCTCCTCCTCTCTGCCCCTCCCATCAGTTCGACGGCAACTGTCTCCAAGCAACAACCCCCCTCTAACTGTCTGAGCTGAGGCGATGAAAACACAGAGGACGGAGGAGGAGAGTAGAGAGGAGGTTTTTCAAAGTCTCTTTATTTACCATTTCAGGGAAGAGAAAACGCTTGGAAATTTGCACTTATCAAACGGAAAAAAAGAATGATTAAATAAACAGAGGGTTGGATAAATAAAGCATTTAACTGACCTGTGTTTTATCACGAAATTCAAAACGAAGGACATAACACTTTGCAGTAGTCCATAACTGAGAGCCAGCAGGTTGTCCATCGTCATATATCCGAGTGCTCATCTCTGAGTCCAGCCTTTAAACATCCACTCAACCGAGGCACCGCCTCCACAAATACATCACCTCCACACAGGCACAGTCTCCACACAAATATATCACCTCTGCACAGATATATCACCTCCGCATAAATATATCACCTCCGCACAGAGATATCACCTCCACCCAGATCTATCACTGCCTCGCAGATATCACCATCACATAGGCACCGCCTCCACCAGATAGCTCACCTCCGCACAGGTATCATCTCATCATGGAAATTATCACCTCCACCCAGATAAAACGCTTCCACACAGTTATATCACCTCCACGCTGGGACCACCCCCACACAGTTATATCACCACTCAGATAAATCACATCCACAAAGATATATCACCTCCAACACAGATTAATCACCTCCAGACAGGTATAATGTCAACATGGACACATCACCTCCACCCAGATAAAACACATCCACACTGTTATGCCGCCTCCATAAAGATATATCACCTCCAACACAGATTAATCACCTCCACACAGGTATAATGTCAATATGGACACATCACCTCCACCCAGATAAAACACTTGCACACTGTTATACTGCCTCCACACAGATTAATCACCTCCACACAGGTATAATCTCAACAAGGACACATCACCTCCACCCAGGTAAAACACTTGCACACTGATATACTGCCTCCACACAGATTAATCACCTCCACACAGGTATAATCTCAACAAGGATACATCACCTCCACCCAGATAAAACACTTCTACACTGTTATGCTGCCTCCACAAAGATATATCACCTCCACACAGGTAATCTCAATATGAATAAATCACCTCCACATATAAATCACCTCCACACAGTTATATCACTTCACACAGGTACCACCCTCCATGGATTTATAATCTCTGTACCGTTATAAAAGGTAGTGGGGGCTTAGAGATTAGAGAAGCAGACTCCTGATCTGACGTTTGTAGACTTGAACCCTCCAGCCGTCCTCGCTCTGGATCCCCGAGCAAGGCCCATGACCTCCGTCAGCTCCATGAACACTGAGACTGTGGCAGCCCGCTGCTCTATGATGTGTTAAATGCAGAGAAAGTATTTCCCTAAAGGACACAAAGGGACCACCTTAATCTGTTTTCTGCATGTTAGGATACAAATGAAAAGTTGACAAAAGGATGAGCTGTCTGTGGTTTAGCACTATTTGCTGCACCATATATTGACATTTTGAAAGGTAACCCTTCTGTCAAATCGTTAAACCATCTTTTCAACGTAACCAAAAGTGCACGCTGCCAAGGACATGAATAAGATAAGTGTGCAAGAGATTCAGATTGTCAATTGAAAGTGACTGTCTCCCTCCTGTCACTTCCCTACAGATGAGGGGCAAAAACTGTACACCTTGACATCATCCCAGTCGTCATAAAATGCACAGTCGCTGTCAAAAGTTGTGGCAGAGCAGCGCAGACCTTGTTCAGTCAGACAGATGTGAAGTCTTCAGGAGGCGAGCCTGTGTTGTACCGTCAGCTTTCCTGAGGCCGGATCTCAGGTTGGCAGACTGTAACACAATGGGACTCTTGGTAGAACAAGGGTTCTTTGAGCAGCTATAGCCTGGTGTCACATTGCCTGTCGAGAACATGAAAGGCATGGGGAACTCGGTACTACAGAGGTGTGCATCCAGTCACATCGATCAGCTCAGTTTCAATGGAGCAAATCTGCTTATCTGTCTGGGGGGAGCTGCATAGATCGAGCAGGGACAACAACTGATAGACTGTTGTCGTATTGACCCACGACCAACCTCGATCAGAAATGAAATAAGGATGGAGGGACGGAAAGAGAGTCGGCTGGAGGATTGAAGGAAGAGAGGATTGAATAAAGAAGAGCCTTTGTTTACATTATTTATCACCTTCAGTTTATTATCATGCGTTCATATTCTTCCGTCACCGCTGCCTGCTTTTCCATCTTACCTTTATTCTTATCTTTATTTTATACGGGAGATGACGACAAGAAGGGCAAAGGGCAGGAGGAGGTGGAAGCAGACAGGATAAGGAAAGGAGGAGGCGAAAGAGGAGGCGAAAGAGAAGAACAACAGGAAGAGGAGGAAGACAGGAGATGGATCGTGAGAGGAGGAGCAGGAGAATGGGAGGATGAGGACAAAAGAAGTTGGGACAAGTGGAAGAGGAGGACTAAAGGAAGTGGACAGCAGGAGTAGGAGGTGGTGGGGCATCTTTTTAAAAAGTTGCGATGAATAATAGAAACGTGTCCTGAGGCTGATGAGTGGAGGGATGGAGGATGATAAGAAATAGGTCACAGCAGAATGGAGGGGAGAGAGGAGCACGTGGGACAGCTTGTGGAGAAGGAGGAGCACAATGGAGTAAGAGGAGGACGGGAAAGTGTTAAATAGAACTGTGTGATGCGTTTTGTCTCCCATTGCCATGGAAACCAAGGGAAAGCTCTTTTATGTTTCATACTTTGTCAGCTCACGATAACAGTAGTGAGAACCGATTATACAGAGACAAACAGATACATGAGTCATCAATAATCAACAATGACTAGATTTCACTTATATAGCCCCATTCCACCACTTGAGCAGTCCCCAAAGTGCTTTACATTGTTAATCACATTCACCCATTCACACACACATTCACCACACACCGTCAATAATCAATAATGACACAATTAATAACTGACTCGTTAACAAGACTCATTAGCGACGTCACACCAATAATCAATATAGACCATAATATATCATCCAAATCTATATAATCCATTATTGCGTTAATAACAAGCAACTTATAAATGTTATTTTCTAAATATGAATAATAATAAAATTATCAATAATCAATCTTGATGTAGTCTGCTACAAGCAGTAATTCATCAATAATCAACAAACTCACCAATCACCTGCAATGACAAATAATCAACCATGGGTCATCAGTAATCAACAATGGCATAAATGGTAAAAAAGTGACTCATCAATATGACTTATTCATGTCAATATCAACACATTGATATTCATTATGGACTCATTAGTAAACGAATATAGCATGGTTGACCAATAGCGGCTCATTTGTGATCAATATTGATTGTTCAATAACCAATAATAAATAATCAAAATCAATAACTCCTCAGTAATCAACAGTGATGTAAATAGTGACTCATCAATCATCATCAACAAGACATCAATGATAAACAAAGGCTTAATTAAGGCTAAAAGTGTCATCAATACAACATTTCACAGTCATTAATGACATATAAGCAATCAATATACTTTTATTAATAATCTCCCCTTTGTGAGCAATATCAATACTTCTAACAAATCATCAAAATGAATAACTCATCAAAATCCTCAATGACTTATCAATAATGAATATTGGTTGATCAATTATCCACAAATGCACCAATATTATATTATGATGTGATGTGATCCATCAAACATCAACAATCACGTAAATAATCAACTATGACTAATCAATAATCTCTCTGCAGCCAATCACGAGTGAAGTGCAGCTATTTATGAGCCTCATACTTCCTTGTTGTCCGGCACCATTCAGGTCTCACTGCTGTTTTTTTTATTTTATTTTTTTATCAACAAAACCAATTCTGCAAAATCCTTTCCACACATTTCTATGTTTTCACAACTTCTCTGCTCACAAGTTCAGCGAACCGCTCGGAGTGATGGTTGTCCGGCAGTGACGAAACAGAAACCAGAAAAAAAAGAAAGAAACCCTTAAAATACACTGAGGGCACAACAACAAGAGGCTTCTACCTCATGGACGCCAGAGCAGAGAAGAGGGATTCTGTTGGACTTTTTCCACACAAATACAACAACCAGAATAGATCAGCAGGGTTAATTAGCAGGAGTTAAGTTGTGTAGCCAGTTTTCCCTTTTGGGCCTCTTCGAGGGAGTTTGCTTTCTGAGTTTCTGATGGATTAGTGTGGTGACAGGCCCGGATTTATTAAAAAAAACAAAAAAAAAACAAAACATACTTTATTGACCCACTTAGGGAAATTGCTTCTCTCCATTTAAACTCACCCTGTTCTTGATTAACCTTACCAGCACACAGGAGCAGTGAATTGCCTTGGTGCAGTGCCTGGGGAGATGGTGCCTTGCTCAGGAACCCACAATGATAACCTGTAAGCAGTGGGATTCGAACCAGTCAACCTCCAATCTCAAGTCTGCTCCTCCAGCCTCTAATGTGCCCTTGACACACTGCCAAGGCTTACCAAGAGGATGGAAGCTCCTCTGAGGGGTGACAGCAAAGTTAATTTTCCTAAAACAAAAAAAGAAAAAGAAAAAGAGATGCCCTGGAGCTCTGGTATGTGTGTAATTACGGTTTACTATTAATAATGCAGGACCTCCCAGGAGGGATCAATAAAGGTAACTTAACAAAGGAGGGAAAAGAATTTAGACACTTTGCGCATATAAAATCTACCTGTGTTGTGAAAGTTACTGAAAATGAATTGTAGGTTATAAAAAACAAAACAAGCATTGGCATTACATTACTCATTAGTCATTATCAATGTAGCAATTATAATGTAACAGTAATGAGTCATTACTGCAGGTTAAAATTAGCTGAGCTGTCAGTTGGTCAGTCTTTGCCTCCTCCAGTTAACAAGAGTTTACAACAAGAAACGGAGGTTCTCTTCAGTGAACATGACAACTTTGTATAATATGTCTTGGAAGATGTTTCGCCCCTTATTAAAGTAGACGAGCAGCAGCAGGTGCGTGTGGGTGTTCAAATCAACAAACACACAGAGACTTCCCTTACTGTATCTGAGTCACTAATTTATAAAACTAATATTTTACAAAATCTCTTATAACAACCTAAGTATCCTGTAAGATATAGTGATCACACAAGTTTTTGGGTTTTTTTTTTTCAAGTGACTATCAAGCATGTGTATTGACTGGTGCTTTGCACAGAATAAATGCTACTGTACCTCGTCCATCCCAAAGTGGTTGCCCTGAAAAGAGCAGATGTCAGAAGCTTATAATAAGCAATTTGAGCATTTAAGGACTGGGAATAAATACTTAAATGGCTACAACAGAGGTGAGGAGCAGCATTCCTTCTAATGGGCCCACAAAATGTCAAAGCAACTCAAGACAAAACGTCCATGTTTACCACTCTGGAATTTATTCAGATCATTGTCTATTATATTGCTTTCTACACATAAGATACATTATTTTTATTCAGTCAATTATTAAGTCATTTATTTTACTAGTGATGGTGGAAGAGATACTATATTTTAGTTTAAGTCTGTATCTTTGTTTCCTATTCATACCGAGGAAACATACCTTATTATATACTAAACTATAATGCATTTCTAATAAATTTTGAGTGTTCTACGTGGATTTCCCTGCTTTCACCTCAGTTCCAGTTTCTCAGAGAGAAAGGACAACAATACGAAGTCGGAAACTATGGGGAATTAATAAATAATTACACAGTCAACAGGTGACCTTTTTGCTGCTGCTCACGGATAAAACGAGTGAGCTAAAGTGAGCTAAGAAAATTCCAAATGAACAAAAATATTGTGGGGAACTGTCTTTTATTCCTAGTTATTAGAGACTGCAGATGATTTGCTGAGACGTTCAGAGTCAGAGCCAATCACAGGCAGGATGCTGAGCGCTCGCGTGCGCGCAACCTGCAACTCCAAATATCTGCACAGTGTGACAGTTTGCGCTATCTGTGCACATGTCCTGAAGGAAAAGTTGTTGACTTGAACACCTGCACCGTGACGTCACGGGGGGAGTTTCCGGGTCACCTGATTGGAGGGTGGTTATTGTTGTTGTTGTTGTTAGTGGTCGCGGTGGTGTTCTGCGCGAGGTCCGTGCGTGTTTGCGGAGCCGGTTCAGCTGCCAGGGCTTCGTGTGAAGAAGAAGAAGAAGAAGAGGAGGGAGGGATGTGACGATGATGGTGATGATGATGATGATGATGATGCGCCTCTGACGGAGCGCAGGAAGCAGAGCGAGCGGACCGAGCGCAGGAGAGAGAGGCTGAAGGCAGCTCCGCTCCGCCGCGCCGCGCCGCTCCGTGCGTCCGCCCGTCTCCCTCTCTCTCTCTCTCTGTCGCTCTCTCTCTCTCTTTCTCTCTCTCTGTCGCTCTCTCTCTCCCTCTCCTCCCGGTGTTTGTCGCAGTGGCAGCAACGATGTGGTGCATCAACTGCGCCTCGGACAAAACGCCCGCGATCCTGCACAACAAGCTGCTGTACTGGTAAGCCAGCCTCCTCCACACTGCGCACTGACTGCGGCTTTACCGCCCGTGGTGCGGCACCGCCGCGCGCAACGTCGCTATACTGCGGCTCCGCTCAGGCTGAATGCGCCACGAGCGCAGGATGATGGGCCTGGAGTGTGGACACCGATGACCCGTCTGTGTGTGTGTGTGTGTGTGTGTGTGTGTGTGTGTGTGTGTGTGTGTGTGTGTGTGTGTGTGTGTGTGTGTGTGTGTGTGTGTGTGTGTGTGTGTGTGTGTGTCAGCATGTGGAGGTGTGTCAGGCTTGAGAGACAGCTGACGTTTGCGCGCGCGTGTGTGTGTGTGTGTGTGTGTGTGTGTGTGTGTGTGTGTGTGTGTGTGTGTGTGTGTGTGTGTGTGTGTGTGTGTGTGTGTGGTCGAGCTCCGTCATTACCTCATTACCTGCTAATTTTGGAAGAGGAGCGGCCTGGGGTGTGAGCGACGAGGCGGAGCTCAGGGAGAACATGCAGTAACAGGGCGCCTCTGTTTTAGACCACGTTCAAAACATGTCGCTCACATGTGAGCTTGTGTTGTTGGCCAGAGAGGCCGTGTTTCTCACTCCATTTCTCTTTCGATTTTATTGGATATTGTGTGCTGGGAGTCTTTTAGGTTTGAGGCCATTCAATACAGTTCTATTTTAAAGTGAAACATTGACATCAGAACAAGGGGACAATAAATAAATAAATAAAGCACTGGCAACCCTTAAATGAATGTCCACGTCACCTGAAACAAATCACACATCACTGATATATACAGAAACGCCCATTTTTATTTATTTTTTAAAGTCTTAACATGGTTTCACAGTAGGTATAAGATGCCAACAGCAACATAACAAATGCATTACTGGTGATTTATTCAGGAGGATTGCTATGATGTGTGCATTCCATGTTATATTTTAGAAATGATGTGGACAAGCAGCCAAAGAAGACCAATGATCCACAGCTGTAACCTCAGTTTTAAACTCTGAACTGTACAAACTGAACTTTAACTACTGCACTGTAAACTCTCATGTCAAAGCTGAGTGGTAAATCCAGACCTTTTAACTTTTAGCTGTAAAGACTTATGAATCAAGTCAGAGCTTTAAACTTTAACCTGTCCACTGATGTATAAACACTGAGCTGTAAAGGGAGAGAGTTCCACGGTGCGTTTTAAAGAACAAGTGAGCTGTCAACTCTGACATTTAACTTCAGCACTTTAGACTCACGTTTAACCTGAGTAGAAACCTCCGACCCATGAACTGTATAGACTGCTCTGGTAAAATCTGGTCTGTAAAGTCCTAGTTATGAATACTGACTTGTATAAATACTGAATACTGACTGCACTGAACCTTTATACTGAACTTTAACCAGAGAGCTCTAAACTTTAAGCTGCAAGCATTGAGCTGTCCCCACTAAACTGCAACCATTCTGCTATAACCGAGGTTCATACTGACCGGGTATCCATGGGCTATGAGCACATCGCTGCAAACTGCTGTGACACTGAAGCTTAAACTGAGCTGCAAACATGTAGTTCTAATCTCTGAGCTGAAAGCTGAGCTGGAAACTGAACTCCAAATGCTGAGCTGGTAAGAGTAGAAACACTGAGTTTAGGAGTGTGAGACATAATCTCTGAGTTGAAATAACCAAGCAGTCACTCAGGTTTAAACATATTTGACCAGTTTAACGATTTAACTTGGTTTCACTCGTCCAGCAGTTTTTAAATGTCTGCATGAGGTCATTCCCTCCTGTTCGGGTGATGAGCTGGCTCAGTGCCGATAAAACATCCTATGGAGAGAGAGAGAGAGAGAGAGAGAGAGCAAGAGCGAGAGAGAGAGAGTCACACTGTGTTATCACACCTCTCTGCTGTTTTTAGCCTCTTACAGTCAGCAGCGCCAAACGCTTCAACTCTTCAGAACAATAAGAGACGTCACTTGAAAACTCCAATGTGTTGAACACATGTGTCTGATTGGTTGTGTTTGTAAACAAACCGCTCTGATTTTGTTTTGAGTGTGACGGTCCATCTCTGATTGGTTCCATGCGTGAACGGATGTCTGATCGGTTCTGACTTCTGAGCCTGTGATTGTTTTCAGTGTGTATGGCCATGTTTTCTTTTTGTTGTTGTTTTGGGTTTTTTTCTCAATGGATGTCTCACTTTAGTCTGACTGTGGTCAATTGTCTTTGATCGGTTCTGAATATGAACAGTCCCCCCCCCCCCAATTTGTTCTGTTGGGTAACAGTCGTCTCTGATCGGCCTGTATTTGTGAAGGAAAGTCACAAAGTTTGAATTCATGCTCTCGCCCATGCATTCTCGCTCTCGTGTTGCAGTTTTTCCTCGACATTGGAAGGTGAGGCCCACTGATTTAGAGACCGGTCCTACACTGTGGTTTTGTAAGCGCTCTCCAGGCAGGTCCTCAGCCACAGGTTCACCATCAATCCATGTTTGTTACTGACTTTCCCACTCAGCGACACACCGCTCAGGAAAACACTCTTGTTTTTGGAAGCTCCAATGTCCAAACGTTAGAGACACCCGAAGTCAAAGTCATCTTTCATATGCTCTGTGTCTGTACTTTTATTGTATTTCATGTTATTTCTCTTTTGCTGTTTATTTGTTTTTAAGAGCATTTTAGTCTTACTGACACTGTAAAGTCAGTGGAAAGAATATCTCAGCCTAAATGAAGCGACCTCTACTGCACATATTAATTATCATATTGCAGGAGGAAATGGTGGAGGAGGAACAGCAGCATCCATCTACAACTCTATAAGTCTTATTATCAGACCCAGGGTAAAAATTTGCCTGAAATCCTTTGAAAGTCTCACTCTGAGCCTCGCGCACTACAATTGTAAAATACAGAAGCCAGTTGTCGTAGTGTCGTCCTCCAGCTCCATACTCTATTCAGTTTTTATCTGAATTCTCATGTTGTCTACAATTTAATACTGAGTTCAGAAAAGGTCAACATAGTGGGAACAAAAATATTCATGTAGTTGTTGACAATGACGTCCTCAACATCACATTGAGTTCAATGTTTGACATCATTGTCTTTTGACCAGCTCATTTTATTCACACCCTTGAATTAGGTTTTACCACAACCATCTGTTGTAAGACCATTTCCTGATATCATTTGATTTTACATTAACTGGCTTTACTGTATTTGGGGAAACTGAAGCACAGAAGATATCGGTCAGACATTGCAGTCCACAAATCCAAAGAAATAATCCATCGATGTTCGCTTCTGGGCCATCTTTGGATCCGAGGAAATGAGTTGTTTTCACAATCAGGTGAATCTTCATGTGGATGGTACAGCCGATTAGCTTCACTCCACATTTTATTCTATTGGTGTCCTGAAGATAAAAGCAATAATCAGAGGAAGATAGTTCTTACTCAGTCAGACTTGTATTTATATTGCCTTCAGTGATAGTTTATTAATCTATGAAGAAAAGCTCCTCGCTTCACTTGAACTGCCTCCTATTCCTCCCTAATAGAAGGAAAGCAAGAATAACCTCAGATTTCTCTGCAGCTCTATAAGCAGACTGACCAAATGTCATAGCTATATGGTGCCTTGTATCCCTTTAAGCCTTCAAGCAATAATGTCTTTGTCAAAAATCTTCACAAACTTATTTCAACTATTAGAGCAAATAAAGAACACATACTCAACGCGGGTGTCACAGATCAGTGAAGCACATTTGAAATATAAAACCTGATTTAAAGATATATAGCTCCCAGCGTATACGGCTCTTTGTGTTGTCCTCAGTTGTTGCTTCATCCAAAGCAGTCTGTGAAATGTAATCCTGGCAAGACTGTTTAAAGACATTTTCTCCCGCATCAATACTAGAGCTTCAATAACATCCTTCAAGTCTTATGAAACACCATTAAAAAAAAAAAACACCCTTGGTGTTTTAGCAAGTAAGAGGCTCATGTCCAACTTCCCCTTGATTTCCAAAATCCTGGGAAAAGTTATTGTAAGTCAGATACGTAACCATTTATGCACAAATGCTGCATGTGAGCCTTTTCAGATTTAAATGTGATCATCAGACAGAGACGGCGCTGGTCAAATGATCTTCTCATAGCCTCAGCTGAAGGACTCGTCTGTGTTCTTGTCCTGTTAAAGATTTCAGTCCCCCATTCGAAGTCATTGATTAGAACATCTCACTACAGCGGCCGAAATATATCACTGAGATTCCTGAGGACTCCTTCTCTTGTTAGGTGTGGCAAAGGTTCTCCTCGCAGGTGTCGAGGATGCGATCTTTTCAGGTATGCAGGTCATTCTCCTTGATACTGAAGGCCTGATTTACTAAGATCCTGTTAAATCGCAGACTCGTGCAACTAGATTGGATTTGCAAATGTGCAAACAGGACTATCTAAGAAGGTAACATCATCAGGATCATCTAATGGAAATTGTATCATTCCACGGTTAATCTGCTTGTTTTCACCAGGGAATGATCGGATTGATTGTAAAACCACCACAAGCACAAAATTAAATTTGATACCACGAAGTTGGACGAGCTGTTGGTGGAAGTTACCGAAACTTATTGAAGCGTCACAGGAAATAAAGATTGCAATACCTGAAAAGTGGTACAACATAGAAAACAATTTTATAATAAAGTGTACGAATACAAGTTGGGTGGGCTGCTGAAGAAATTATTGTGACTATGATATCAGCAGCGTGCTGAAGGCTGAGCTGATTTCCACTTCTTCTTTTTTTTTTTTACTTGTTAAAAACGGATGCAAAAATTTCAGAAAAATCTCAGAAGGTTTAGGTCAGGAAAAATTCCGAAATATATTTTCATCATCACGCGGTCAGCTTGAATCCGATTGATGTCAAACCAATGCCAAAATGTTCAGTTTTCAATTCCCTATCATCTGACAGGCCACATAATTCAGTGACATTATTACCCTGGTTAGCGGTTGGGGGTCAAAAGTCAGGGGGTCACACAGAAATTGTAAAATGTGTGTACATCTGTGTCAAGCAGTGATAACATGAAGTAGTTCAAAGCGACCATGACAAATGAAGGACGGAGTGGTGTGGTGGATCCAATAACCTTGTAATCCATTGGTTTCCATGGTGACAAATGTGGCGTTGGCGACGATATACATTGTGGTTTAATCATAAATGTATCTGTATGATAAATGCCTGCTATTTCATGTCAATCAGGGAAATCAACTGAACCAATTGTGTGTGTAATACTTGTGTCTCTATCAGACTGAATCCCATCAGTAGGTCGGCTTAACGTGTGTGCAATATCAGGTCTGGAGGCAGCATCGTGTTGTTGAGACATGTGAGGGAGTGAGAGAAGCCATGCTGGTCTCAGTGGTTCAGTGTCACCCGAGCTGTGTGAAGATATTTGAGTCAAGCTGTCCAGACAGATGTTCGTGACGAGTTCAGCCTTATCCGTCCGACGCATCTCCTGTAACTTCTGCCTGTTGTTGGGCTGTCAGTGGGTCTTTTTAGGCCTCAGTGCCGCAGAGGATCTTTCTAAGCTGAGCGAGGCAGATGGGAATCGAACCGTGTGCCCCAATAGTGAGGCATTTCGTTCACTGGCTGCTTAACGGGTGGGAGTGTTGAGTCATGCGATTTGGGAGCGCTGCTAATGGATGTGGCTTAGTGCTCCAATCAAAGCGCAAGCTAATTCTCATCTGACGTGTTGCTCAGCACTCTGGGACACGGTTGGAGGATGCTGCTGCTTGTTACTTGGCTCATGAAGCCAAAACTGCAGAGGTTCTCCTCAAGGAGGCGCTGCAGCCATGAGGCGACTCGGTTAACTTGAGGAGCAGGAAGGAGGCACCGACGTTCAGTTTGTTATTTGGTGTGACCCTGTGGGTGTTTGATACAAACCAACTCCAAAATAAGCTGGTTCAGTTCCGTTTGTTTTGGTTCAGTGCAGTTCAGTCCTGTGTGGTCAGGTTCAGTCTGGTGTGGTCTGCTCTAGTCCAGTACGGCCCGGTGTAGTCCAGTTTGGTCTGATTCCGTGCAATTCAGTCTGGCTTAGAGTGAATTGTACCGGTTCTGAAGTCCGGCCCAGTTTTACTGGTCTGTTGCCGTTCAGCCCACTTTGGTGATGCTCAGCCTGGTTTTTACAGGGCGACTGCACCTCAGGGTGCTTTCACACCAGGGTAGTCCGGGGACTCGGTTCAGGATTCGGTTCAGGATTGGTTTGGTTTGTTTGTGTGAATCTACTTTGATACAGGAGCATATCTAATCCTCCCCCTCCACCCATACTCCTTCCTCTCTCACTCCCCTTCCTCTTCTCACCCACTCTCGCCCTCAGTGTGGAGGGAGACCCCCGGTGTCCGGAGACTCTCACTTTCTCTGACTCGTCCTTTGCTCAGCCTCTTCCCTTTCATCGCTATAGCAACAGCCCACTGTCCAGCCCCTGTGACCCCTACTGCCCCCCCTCCTCCACTAGCGGGTCCCTCGGAGCGTCCCACACAAACACAGAGGTAACACACACACACCTTCACACACACACACACAAAATGTTGTCAATATTCAGCTCTTTAATTACGACATGGAATTTAAAGCTTTTTTTTTTTTTTTTCAAATGTATATTTACTCAGCCTTCACTCTTTTAGGAACAGTTGTTCATTCTGCTGGGCCCCAACAGCTCTGCCATCAATGCGCCTTAGCAAGGTAAAAGGTCCTCACTGCTCCATCCTCTGCTCTTCTCCTGCAGGGCAGCTCGCCCATCACTCCCCCCAGCCCGGCCAGCCTCGCCTGGGCTCAGCGCAGCAGACACCAGCCGGCCAGCCTGGCGCTCCGCAAGCAGGAGGAGGAGGAGAGCAAACGCTGCAAGGCCCTCTCTGACAGCTATGAGCTCTCTACAGACCTCCAGGACAAGAAGGTATCAGACTTCTTCTTCACATCCCTGAGACCATCCAGCCTTTATCCATTAGAGCCTCTTTGGTTCCTGGTTGAGACCCAGCAGCTCATCGGCAGATGTGACCCATGTTATGCGAACGGGTCAGAGGAGCAGGGGGCAGAGTGTGGGTAATGTCTGACAACCCACCGTGACCTCGTCTGGTCTGTTGTGATAGGTGGAGATGTTGGAGAGAAAGTATGGGGGGCAATTTGTGTCCCGACGAGCAGCGAGGACAATCCAGACGGCGTTCAGACAGTACCGCATGAAGAAGAACTTCATGCGACTCCGCAGTTCAGCCTCCGAGAGCCGCATGACCCGCCGCATCATCCTTTCCAATATGAGACTCCAGGTAAGCTCACACACACACACACAAGAGCTGCGGAGTGGCCTGAATGGCTCACATAACCAGTACTGTCACTATTCTAATGTATTTTAGAATGAAGGACTACAATTTTAATGTAGAAAGTCACCGACATCATAACTGTCATATGCCAAACCAACCAGGGGAAAATCTTTTGTATATTCAATGAATTCTGGTTATTTTATTTGATATGAGTAGATGAATTCCACTCCGAGATGATGATGATGATGATGATGATGATGTCAAAGCACTTGATAAGTGTTTGATAAGTTCTATGGCTAAAGGAAATAGCAATCAACTAATTGTACACCTCTTTAAAGCTCAAAGCTTCGGGCCTGCATGCTGTTTGTATCTATGAAAGCTTTCAACAAGGTATACAAAAGTCTGATCCACAAGATAAAGTTAGGCCCCCTCGGATTTTTCGAGAAGACATGTAAGCAGGTATTCCCTTTTCATTGAGACAACAGCTTTGTGTACTACGTTTGTTGGAGAAGTGCAGGCTTTATTGGGGAGTTTGTGAAGGTTTGATGACCGGGTCGCCTTTAAGAGAGATTACATTTGGCATTGCGAGGCCTCGTTGGGAGGCAGGGGCCTTTGCTCAGATCTTTGCTTCACTGTTGGGCCGTGGCTCGTTTGGTAGAGCAGTTGTCTCCCACTCGGACATTTGCAGGTTTGATTCCCGAGCTCCACTTGTCCACATAACACTTAAGCTGCATGGCAGCTGCCTCCATTGGAGTGTGAATGGGTGAATGTGATTAATGATGTAAAGCAGTTTGTGACTGCTCAAAGTAATTATAAAACGCTATATCAGTGAAATCCATTTATTTTTGAATAAGGAAACCTTCAGAGTTGGCCACATCCCAAGTGATCTTTATCTGGTTTTATCTGGTATAAGACTAATGGATGCTTCGATCAGGAGTAACAGCTGTTGTGACAGGGATTCATGATATATGTGCCCTGTGTAATATTTGATATTTTGAAATACTTGTTAAATTTTATACAACGATAGTAAGCTTTGGATCGATAATTATTTATCCAGTAAATTGGTTTGTTGAGTGATTGATTGGCATTTAATTTGCCACGTCACCTCCAGAATTCGGTAAAAGTCATTAAATTTTTTTGATGATAAATTGTCCTGTAAAGTTCTCTGGGGGGGAGGTAGGATACAGAGTATATACTATTATAATTGATAGAATGACAGAATCTGGTCATCAATTATCTCCTCGGATTACAACGTTGAGAATTTCCCACTGCAATAAGGAGGAGATGTTTATTTCTTAATAAAATGTATGAACTCATCAATTTGTCCAGACATCAAATTACAAAAATAATTGTCAGATACTTTTATCCAATATCCATGAATGGTGGTGCGAGGGGGGGGGGGGGGGGGGGGGGGGTTAATGAGCCAGAGAGTCTGCTGGTACATGATTTAGCTCTTTTAGAGGGCATCACAGATTTAAGGCCGGACAAGCCCAGTTTTGAATTCACAGTGCCATTCAAATCTCCAATAGTAATGATATGGTGGTAAGGGCTTCTCAATAAATTCTTAATTGTCCCAGTTTGAGACCTACACATTAAACAAAACCACATAGTAGTATGCCTGAGACCATAACTTAGTACACTGTGGGGCTGACATGACCGTCTTTTCTTCAGATGGAATTGTTTTGTGTATTAATATCACTGCTCCTCTAGTTTTTGTGTTCGAATTTGATGGAAATATCTGACCTATCCAAGCCTTTCTGGGTTCTATATGATCTTTGATTAGCTGGTGATTTTCTGGGAGAAACGCAATTTCACATTTCAAATCCATAAGAGAGTTAAAAAGAGTGAATAAAAATTGAGTTATAAAGTATAACATTATTGTTGATTCAAGTTATTGTATGTAATGCAGGTGTCTTTGATTATATTTTAATGTATGGTTCATGCCAGTGGTTCAATAAATGTTGTGAACAGTAAAAGGTGAGAGTGAGCTTGAATTATTGTCTCCAGTCCAGACACAAATAACTTAATAATAGAATAATAATTGGAAACTATTAGTAAGAGTGGGCAGTAGCTGGAAGGAAGTGGTGGACCTTTGTCTGGTTTCAATACTAACTTGATTGCAGGATTGGTCATTTGTGGCTTCATATAATCCATTAGTTTTCATCTTTGTCAAGGCCTTAAGAGGGGCCGCGACTGACCAGAATGTTTTTACAAATTTTGTAGAAAAGCCATCAGGACTTTGTGCTTTACCTGCAGGCATACTTTATAATGCGCTTTGAAATCCATTAATATTCAACGGCATGTCTCAGATGTTTCTATGTTCTATTGTGCCTGGATATCTTCCAGATGTGGCTTTCCTCTAGGGGGATATAATTTATGGTAAAAGTGGTTTGATTGGACTTGATTTGCTCGAAATGTATCTAAATTGTAAACTCTTTCTTTTGATAGCATATTGTCTGGGTGCGATTTGTGTTTTCTCCAGAGGTAATTGTTTGCATCTGTTGTTTATTTTCCTTTTAGCGATTGGATTTTTTCCCCCCAAGCTCTTTTCTTGCTTGTGAATCTTTTCTTGTCGGCAGCGTAGGAGCTTCATTTTGCCTCAAATTACAGCTTCACCAGTTTGAATCTTAGTTATTCTAATGAAGTGAATGTGTCCATAGACATAACAAACTAGGAAGTTACAAAGGGATCGCATGCATGTGTAAATATGCAAATCTTGTTACAGACACTAAACATATACACATATATTATATGTTAAATGCAGACGAACCAGAATGTCCTCCATCCAGGATGTAGGAGACTCGTCTCAGTACAGTCTATGTTGACCTAAGCAACCGTTAAGTTCTTCTGCCTGAGATCCTTCATGATCGCGTTCAGAGGTTTCCACCCTTTATTGATTTCCCAGCAAAAGGGATCATTCATACCATACTGCTTACCTTTGAGTTAATCTAATTTAAATGTACTTGCAATTTAACCTTAACCTTAATCTGCACCTCAATCTGAACAGTAAAGGTAATTCTAACATCAACTGTGTTCTGAAACTTTGAATTAACTTCATGTCTTTACCCTAAATCTGAACTTTAAAGTTAACTTGACCTTTATGCTGAATATAGAACTGAAAGATAACTTGAACCTTTTCAATAATATGTACCTTATAAATCAAGTTAACCTGAACAATAATCTGAAATTTCAAGTAAACTGTGCCTTTAATCATAATTCCTAACCTTAAGAATCTCAAACTAATTTTTAACCTGATCTCAACCTTCAAGTTAACCTGAACGTCTCGCTCACTGCAGTACTCGTTTGATGAGCGCCAGCCGCAGGGTCTGCAGCTGGGTGGTCAGCAGGTCTCAGACGATGCTGGAGACACGGACGACTCCTTCTCCAAACAGGTAAACACACCACCAGAGCCACTACCAAAATGAAACTAAGTTACTGTTGAACTGTAACTGCTAAAAAAAAAAAAAGAAACATGGCCACTGTTAAATATTTACTACGACCACAACTTGTCCTATTTACTCTTGAAAAGTATTTACTATTCACCCTTGACGGAGCCTGGTTGCCATTAAACATTAACTACTACAACAAACATTCCTGCTTACCATTAACCCACCACGGCCAGTTACTGTTAAACAGCAACAACCAGCACAGCGTTACTTTTTTACTGTTAAACAGGAAGTGCCCCCACAACGTAGCCTGGTTACTCTTAATACGTAACTGCCTTCACAACCAGACATGGCTACTGTTCAACAGAGGATTAAGAAATAGGCTGAAAGACAGCAGCAGGGGTCAGTCATCATCACAGGCCCAAGTTATTGAGTTTGTGAGGCAGTCAGTCACTGTATGAATTTGTGAGTTGGTGATGTTTGTTTTCTAGGTTAAATGTTTGGCCGACTCCATGGACGACTCCCTCACCTGCCAGTCTGTCCGAGAGGACTCGCAAGAAGTTGGAGGAGAAGGAGACGACGATGAGGAGGAGGACCAGGAGGAGGGGGATGAAGAGGAGGAGGAGGAAGAAGAGGAGGAGGAGGAGGAAGACGAGGACGAGGAGGAAGAATACAGACAGTGCGCGTGGCGTAACGCCAACGCTTCTTCCAGACGAGCTGTGGGAGGAGGTGGCCGAGGAGGCGCTGCGATGCACGAGGACAGCACCACCACCTCCTTCAGTGACGTCACCCTCTACATGGACGACGGCTGTCTCCCACCCTCGCCCCTCTCGCGACCCCCTTCCAGCTCCGACACCGAGTACTGGGGAGGCCGCGGAGGAGCCAGTGGGAGGGAGGACAGCCGGGAGACGGAGGGAGGCAGCACCGGCAGCAGGAGGAGCAGCACTCCCTGCACCGATTGTCGGGTGGAGTACAGAGGGAGGCCAGGAGGGGGAGGAGGAGGAGGAGGAGGAGCAGATGGGGGAAGTCACCTTCCTGTTCTCACCATCGAACCGCCCAGTGACAGCTCTGTGGACATGAGTGACAGGTTAGTCTTGGCCCCTCCCACCTCCACCTGGCCTTCATGTGCAGCAACGTGCAGTAATTGTTGAGGATGTTCAGCTGCCACGGTCGATGTTGTCTTCACTCTTTCAGCTCTGTTCAGAGTTCATATCAATAACACGACTCAGCGTAAAGTCATCACTGCAGAGGCAGCTGCTAATGCTAATAGCTCTCCATCAAACTACATTAATCCACTCACCTCATCATTTGGAGGGAATTTAAATGTTGGTCGTCGTTATGCAGTGATTCAGATTGTGATCTCCTCAAAGTGAGGAGCTTCTCCAAAACCCGAGGACCAGAGTTGTAGATGAGCTACTTTTCTCTCAGTGTTTGTTGGATTTATGACACACAGCCTTCAGGAGCAGCTGCTCACTCATGCTTGACTTCTCATGTCCTGTTTGCTGGTCTCTTCAGGTCGGAGCGAGGCTCCATCGGGCGACTCGTGTACGAGCAGGATCCATCCGGGGTGCAGCGAGGAGGAGAGCGGGAGAGAAGGGGAGGTGGAGGAGGGGAGGGTGAGAGTGGAGAGGATGAGCACGGAGGAGGAGGAGGAGGAGGAGGAGGAAGCAGCGAAGGGGAATCTCCGCAGGGCACCATCAAACACAAACCTGCCGGCCGGTCGGTGGCCACGGCTCAGGGTCAGACCCGCAGCCCAGCCAACGTGCCACTGCCCATTCCCTCCGCCCGCACCCTGCCCTCTCACCCACACCCTCACCCTCACCCTCACCCCTTACCTATCCCCCACCTGCCTACTGTGCTCCACCACCATCCGCAGTACAGCCAACCGCAGCCGCTGCACATGCACCACGGTGGCAGCCCTTACATGCACCACCCACACCACTTCACCCAGCATCACTACCACCACTTGCACCACCAACACCAACACCACCACCACCTCCCCCACGGCTACCCAGAGCCTCCCGCCTCCCCTCTGCCCTCCCCAGTACCGCCCCTCACCCCTCTCTCTTCAATGCCGCCGCCGCTCGCCACATCGCCGATGTCCTCGGCTCTGGCACTCCAGAACATGGAGCAGCACCACCATCCGCATCTCCACCACCACCACCTGCTCTGCTCCGACGGCGACAACGAGAGCGTCAACTCCACCACCACCAACTCCAACGACGACACGACCGTCAACAACTGCAGCTCGGGCTCCTCGTCCCGCGACAGCCTGCGGGAGCCGATGGCCGGCGCCACACTGGGGAAGCAGACCTATCAGAGAGAGAGCCGCCACAGCTGGGACTCTCCCGCCTTCAATAACGACGTGGTGCAGAGGCGGCAGTACCGCATCGGACTCAACCTCTTCAACAAGTGAGCGGAGGGGTCACACTCTGTGCTGGAATTGAAAACGATAAGACTGCTGGTGACGCTTAATTCGTCGATGTTAAACTTGCGATTGTTGATGCAGAGCCCTTTGAAACTTAATATGTTACAAACAGAAAATATTGGCGTGTGTGTGTATGTGTGTGTGTGTGTGTGTGTGTGTGTGTGTGTGTGTGTGTGTGTGTGTGTGTGTGTGTGTGTGGTGTGTGTGTGTGTGTGTGTGTGTGTGTGTGTGTGTGTGTGTGTGTGTGTGTGTGTAGGAAGCCAGAGAAAGGGATCCAGTACCTCATCGAGAGGAGCTTTGTGTCTGACACGCCAGTCGGCATTGCTCGCTTCATTCTGGAGCGGAAAGGTCTGAGTCGGCAGATGATCGGGGAGTTCCTGGGCAGCCGCCAGCAGTTTAACAAGGATGTGCTGGAGTAAGTGTGCGAGGACTCCCCCTGGTGTCCCTCCGCTGTTAGTCGCTGAACGGAGGGACGCAGTGATTGGTTGGCTGGTTGGAGGCGGAGCGTCATGACTTTACTAAGAGCAGAGGTCATCCATGGGAACAGTATGTTAGGTTGATGATGCTCATGTTCTCTATGTTCTCTGTGGACTGAACAATTTAGAATACCACACGCACGCACACACAGTCCTGCTGAGGACCACACCTTCTTAACACCATTCTCACTGAAGCCTCAGAAAAAAGTAAAAAAAAAAAAAAAGAAGAAGTTTAAAACAGTCAGTGGTTTATTATTTTTTTAATATATAAAGCACATTCATCTGATGGCACTTTTACAGGAAAAAACCCAACAACCCCACATGAGCAGCAGGAGACAGTGAAGCATTACAAACATGAAAAAACACTAGGAACCAGACCGCATTCGAGCGAAAGAGTACAGAGTACAGGAGAATGAATGATGAACTCAGTATAATGAACTTTAAATATGATGCACTCATATAATTTGACATTCACATAAAATGCTGGTAAACAGCATCATCATGAACACATTCCTGCACCCATCAATCTGTCTATCCACCCAACAAGCGGATCAGTACACACGCACACACATACACACACACACACACACACACACACACACACACACACACACACACACACACACACACACACGCATGCATGCTCTGAGCCCTGCCTCTGTCCTCAGCTGTGTCCTGGATGAGATGGATTTCTCGGGGATGGATCTGGACGACGCTCTGAGGAAGTTCCAGGCTCAGATCAAAGTTCAGGGTGAAGCTCAGCGGGTGGAGCGGCTGGTGGAGGCCTTTAGGTAGGTCGGACTCTGCAGGGTGGCGGTCCACGGGATGATGAGGAATGTGAGCCTCACCGTTTGTGTTTTTTCTGTCTGCAGTCAACGGTACTGCGTTTGTAACCCGGTGCTGATCCGGCAGTTCCAGAATCCAGACACCATCTTCATCCTGGCTTTCGCCATCATCCTCCTCAACACGGACATGTACAGTCCCAACGTGAAGCCAGAGAGGAAGATGAAGCTGGAGGACTTCATCAAGAATCTGAGGGGTGAGCTCAGTGGGGATGAGGAGCAGAGAGGCTGACTGAACGACTGAATGACTGAATATGGTCCTACAGGTGTCGACAATGGGCAGGATATCCCTCGGGACCTGCTGGTGTCCATCTACGGGAGGATCCAGAAATGGGAGCTGAGGACCAACGACGACCATGTATCTCAGGTCCAGGCAGTGGAGAGGATGGTGGTCGGAAAGAAGCCTGTAAGAAAATCACAAAATCGCCTCATAACCCAGGGAGAGGTTAACTAGCAGGGGGAACCACTGAGTGATTGTTTGTGTGTGTTTTTTTTTTGTTTCTGTGTGTTTTGCAGGTGTTGTCACTTCCTCATCGTAGGCTGGTGTGTTGCTGTCAGTTATTTGAGGTTCCTGATCCAAACCGAGCTCAAAGGAGCGGCGTCCATCAGAGAGAAGTGTTCCTGTTCAATGACCTGCTGATGGTAAGAGCACTGCAGCGCAACAACGGCACGTCAACAACACAACACAGACAACAACACTACATGGCACAAAATGTTAACACGACACATGACACCTCACAACATCATTGACGGCAACAAAACATCAGCCCAAATGCAACAGAACCTCGACACCACACAACAATAATACAATAAAACATCAAAGTTAACAACCCAATATTAATTCAATACAACATAACAACACAACATCAACACCACACAATGTCATTGCATTATAATAACAAGACAACAAAACATCAACAAAATAAAACAACAGAACATTAACACATCAGCAAAAATTAACACACCATCGCAAAACAAACCAACAAAACACAGCAACACAACATTACAGTAGCACATTAATGTAATTAACAACAAGAAATGAACACGCCATCGACACAATACAACATCAACAGAACACATTAATACAGCTTCAAAACAACAGTTCAACTCAAAATCGATACTATACAATAACACACAAAATACTGACGTGACATAAAGACCAAAATATCAACACAACAATAAAACACAATTTTAGCACTACACAGTCACACAAGACAACATTAACACAAAAAAACAAAACAAACAACACATACCAATATCAACACATCAACGGAAAATCAACACAACAAAATATGGACAAACAGAGCCTCTCCTCCTCCTCCTCCTCCTCCTCCTCCTCCTCCTCCTCCTCAGGTGACGAAGATCTTCCAGAAGAAGAAGACGTCGGTGACCTACAGTTTCAGACAGTCCTTTCCACTGGTTGACATGCAGGTTCACACCTTCCAGAACACCTGTAAGTGCTGCCTGCTCCTCCTCGCCTCCCGCTCAGCCCTCCTCTCTTCTTGCCTTTGTTTCTCTTTTTCTGTCTCAGTCCTTCCCTCCTTGTCCATCTGCTCTCTCCATCTGTCTCCGCTTTGTTTTCTTTCTTCTGGTTGGTTTTGCTCATTCCTCTATTTTTAACCTCTGAAGACTCACACATGCACATGAGACTGATCGTGGCTCTCTGATCTTCTCCCTCCATATTCACTCCGAATGTTAACCCTTTATGCTCACTCTATGCTATCTCTGTGTGTGTGTGTGCTGCCTATGTACACGCAGTATGTCAACTTTGTGCACCCTCTCCATAATCACTCAGTGTATTCTCTCCATATTTACCCTCTCTATCTTGAGTCCTTGTTTACATGTTGGAATGTGTATGGGGTGTAGAGACACGTCCATGTTTCAGTTGTGTTTTCATGCTTGATGCCCCTGGCAGGGGGTTGGGGTGGAATTCTGGTCATATTGGTCATATTGGTCCAAATATAAAAACCTCTTAAAAAATTAGGTTGTCTTCTTTTCCGGGCCTAAGGAAAAACATTAAAAAAAGTTTCATACAATAATTTAACAATAGCTATAGAAATTGTGCACAGACAATTGATTTTAGAAATGACCCTGAGTCGATAATGTGTTTTCAACCACAATTTTGTCTCAGTCACACAGAGATTTCTTCATTTTTGGTTTTCTGTGTGGGTTAGATTACCCGCACGGGATCCGGCTGACCTCTGCGAATCCTGGAGGAGAGAGAAAGGTTCTGATCGTCTTCACAGCTCCGAGTCAGCAGGATCGAACCCGCTTCACCTCTGACCTGCGAGAAAGCATCGCTGAGGTGCAGGACATGGAGAAATACCGAGTGGAGTGTAAGTGGCGGGCCTGGATTTGCATTCCAACTCCTGACAGGTTCTCTCACACGGTTCCCATCATAGTCATTTACAGAGTTCCTCTCATAGTTCCTTGCCGGGTTCTTCTCACGTTGTTCCTCACATAGTTTTTCTAACATTTTCTCCCTGTTACCTTTTACCTTGTAGCTGAGCTGGAGAAACAGAAAGGTGTGATGCGTCCAGGTGGCATGCCAGGGGTTGGAGCCAACATGGGCGGAGGACCACTCAAGTCTGAGGTGAACGGCACTCTGGGTCGGCCGAGCCTCGACGACACATACGCATCTGTAGATGGACTGAAACGGACCGCCCTCAGCTCGTCCCTCAGGGATCTCTCAGAGACAGGTGAGACGGTCGGAGAAGGGTGAGACATTCCGAAACAGCTGACACTTTTTGAGACAGAGCTGCGTTCACATCGCAGGCAAACGTGTAATTGAACTTTTTTTTTGGCCATATGTAGCCCATATGCAATTTCTTTGAAAGGTATTTAAATACAGTGGGTTTCAAAAGTATTCATATGCACACACACACACACACACATGCACGCACACACACACACACTGCATTGCAGCTGACTTGTACAACATTGAAGTGACGTGCTTTCATTATTCCGCATCGAAGGACATAGACTTATATAAGTAGACACCTCATCCACTGCCCTCAACACCCAACATATCAGCACGGTGTTTACATGATTAAAGATGGGTCACACGAAGAGATGTCCTATGAAAAGGACACATTTTTAATAAACATTAAGCATCCTGGATCATAACCAAATGTCTTATATTTGAAGCAAGAAAATTCAGTGAGTTATTGCTATATTAATTATATAAAGACCTCCTTCCTCAGAAAACTGGTGCTCATCCAATATACAGCTGCTGCAATGCTGGACACGCTCCAGCAGTCAGTGAGATGTCTACTTAGGTGTATTGTTGGAGGATGCTCTCTCCCTGAAGTGAGGCTTCCAGACTGAAATGAGGCTACCAGACTCATTTCAGACCCAATACTATCAAGTCGTGAATTTTCGAGTTTTGAAATAAGGTATTAAAAACAAATGGAATTAAACAACCTTCGTTACCGTTTTTAAATTGCAGTCGCATGATTCAAGCACACCCACACAGTCCAAATTTGCCGAACATCTCAGAAGTCTACTGGCTACGTCCAGTTTTGTAATCAGTCTCCAATGTGTTCATCCACAAGTGTCCTTTTAAAAGCATCAAGCAACCTATAGCTGATTCTATTGTTTCTGTTGTGGTGTAAAACTCATAGATTTTAGGAAACACGGTGTGCGACGTGCGATGCACTGCAGTGTGATGATGGCCGCATTCGAATTCTAATATAATATAATCTTATTGTGTTAAGGCCTGCTTTGTGAATGTCGCCTTAGAAACAGGTGTTCCTGTCAGAGACAGAGACAGATCAGACTCCTCCAGGCTTGTGAGACAGTCAGAGAAGATGAATTGTTACTGTGAGGTTGTGAGTTGTCTTCATCTGCTGTCCAACCGTATGAACTGCAGTTAGAAGGATTATGGTCTTTTTTTGTTAACATCAGGTAACAAAGGGAACTTATTGTGTTGAGTAGATGCAGGTAGGTGTGTTGATGTTCTCTCAGGTTTGATGATTATTCAGTATCAGTCACTTGTGTTAACCCTTTTTATAACCTTCTATTCTCTAATTGGCTGACAGGGAAGCGAGGGCGCAGAAACAGTGTGGGCTCATTGGACAGTACCATCGAAGTAAGTCTGGTGGGAGGGGTGTGTGTGTGTGTGTGTGTGTGTGTGTGTGTGTGTGTGTGTGTGTGTGTGTGTGTGTGTGTGTGTGTGTGTGTGTGTGAGAGAGAGAGAGAGAGATAACGTTTCTTTTCTTTTCTCAGGGTTCCATTATTAGCAGCCCACAGCCTCACCAGCAGCGCCCCCTGATGGCTGGGGGTCTGCCCTACAGCCACATGATGGTCCCCACATCCCCAGCAGCCTACCGGCCACACCGCCCTACTCAGAGCCCCGGTACAGGGGTGGGGGGTGGGCCGGGGCTCTGTCACAACCAGGGGGGCGTTGCCGCCTCCCACATCGGGAGCGGGGGTACGGTTGGGGGCGTAGTAGGGACAGCGGGGGTCGGCGGCCCGAGTGGCGGTGGCCTCCTGGGGAACTTGTTCGGCAGCCGCAGAGGGAAGGTTCCTGGTCCCCTGACGATGACGTCCCCACCTCCCCAGGGTCCCCCGAGTCCTCTGATGATATCGTCCCCCCCACACTACCCCGCCCCCGCACCACCCATCCCCCACCCCTCCTCCCCTTCCCCATGCCCCTCCCCCTCGGCCAACCTCGGCCAGTCGGACTCGGGAGGGGCTGGCGTGGCAGGCGGTCCTGGAGGAGGTCCATCCAAGCTCCAGGCCCTGCATGCACAGTATTGCCACGGCAGCAATGGAGGAGGCGGAGTCAGTGGGCATCCTCAACAGCAGACCCCTCCCCCACCCTACCACCACCACCACCGCTTCCACGTGCAGAGTATGCCGCAGCACCAGGCCCTGTCGCATCGGTTCTCCGCCCCGCGCCGCCCAGCTGTGCCCGGCGGCGGGCTGCCTCATACCCAGCCATGGCTGCAGCACGCTACCACACCACACCCGCGCTACAACATGGCGACTGGCTTCAACACACCACCGCCGCTATCCCCACGTTCCCCCGTCACCCCCACCACACCACACGGACTTTACCACTCGCACCCTGCAGCAGGGCGGACTGGCGGAAAGCTCCCGCTGACCATCTCTCACTCTCAGCCGCACCCACACGCTCACACACACTCACACAACCACGCCACGCTCGCACACTCCCCCCTCAGCCCCTCCCCCTCTGCATCCCCCACCACCCACTTCATCTTCTCCACCCCTCCGCCACAGACGCCCTCCGCCCGCCTCGTCAGCCAGACAGCCTCACAGCCCTACGCCCCGCAGTATCCGCCCCTCTCCTCCATCCCGCCTCCCCCACCGCACTCTCCCCTACCTCCCCCATCCACTGCCCCGCTCTCCCCCCTCCCCCCGGGGGCTGGGGGCGGCCAGGGGGGCGGAGCCAAGTCGAAGCCCGTCAGCAGGATCAGCACGGTCGTGTAAGGAGGAAGAAGCGCCGCCGGGTGGTGGTACGGCCGAGGGGGAGGAGAAGAGTGGGCGGGGTAGGGCCGGTTCAGGTGTATCAACATGGCCGCCTGGTTAGGAGGAGGGCAGTGAGGGGGGGGCAGAGGAACCTGCTGAGTCTCTGCTACTTCCACATCCACTTCCCCCACAGGTAGAACAGTTACCTGCTGGAGAGACTTTCCATCTGTCAAACTTATCTAAGCCATCCAGATCCTACTTTGACTTTTTAACAGAGGCCTTCAGGCTCCTACAGGGTGAGCAGTTTGTCAAGGAGACAGGGTGAATGTGATGATGATGATGATGATGTCACTGTACCTATTATAACAGGTGGGAAATGAAGGTTTGAAATTTATTGTAAAGTGAATCCTGAAACAGTTGATGTAATGAATGAATGAATGAATGAATGAAATCAAAGACCAAATTAATTATTGTGTGAATCAATCAATAAATGAATGAATGAATGAATGATTCCAAGGAGACCAAACATTGCATATTCAGCCTTCATCTCCCTCCTCCTCATCAGCACGAACTCGCAGCAGGACCTAGTTCTAAATCTAGTTTTGGTTCTCAACCTGGACCTGGTTCTAACCTGGACCTACTCCTAAACCTCGTCCTGGTTCTGAATCTGGACCTGGTTCTGTAGGAGAACTATGTGTCTGACAGCACTCCTATTTTCTTCTACACTTTGACTTAAAGTTCTCCGAGCTCCGAGCCCCTGAAACCCCTCAAATCGAAGAAAGTCACGAGACCCTAAAAGTCGGCGAGACCCTTGAATCCCTGGGTGCTGTGAAAAGCTCTTGCAACTTCTCCTATGGTGGTCTGCATGTGACGCGAGGCCCCTGTGGACGTGGACACAGACCCCTGTGGGGCATGATTGGTCCCCCTGTAGATGTCCTCCTGTATAGCCTGTTGGGTGCGCTCTGAGGAGTCCTTCAGGGAGCCGCCTTGGGCCCCCTGCTGCTCTGGGTCTGAGGACCACAGAGATGCTTCAGACCGCGCTCAGATCCTCTGATCTGTATTGTTGTGTGACAGCTTCTACTAACATACTGTACTATGTGGGCTGTTTGCTACTTTTAGCCTCTTTTCTTTGCTCCTGTGCTGATGTGGGATGAGTTTGAGCATTTTGCAAAAGTTTGAAAAACTTTCTTATTTTAGAGGTCACAACAAAACCAACAACTTTCTAGTTCAAACACGCACCGTCTGCACACATTTTACACAAATTGCAACTTTCTCACGCACACACACACACGCGCACACACACACACACACACACACACACACACACACACACACACACACACACACACACACACACACACACACACACACACACACACACGTGTTGGAGCAAATGCACGCCTGCTTCCCCACACTGCAACACTTCTGCTAACAAACAACACACAAACACATCTGCTAACAACACACTTCGACTAACACGACATCCAAACACCTCTGCTAATAAACAACACAAGCATTTCTTTACTAATAGCACACACTCATCTAGCAACTGACCAACAAGTTTACTAACAGCTGACAAACACTTCTACTAACAAAAAAAACTGACAAACACTTCAGCTCACAAACTCTTCTCCAAACAAACACTTCTGCAAACACATAAGACACGAACATTAATGCTGCCATGGGACAGCTGATATTGCAGATGTGTCACAGAAGTATTGTGGACCTGTTACAGACATTCATGTGTTTTTGACATTTTTTTACAGACTTGACGTTTTATAGACGTGTTCACGTGTTACAAATGTGTTGCAGACTTTTTGCCACCATGTTAGAAGAATCACATGTACATGTTGCTGATGTGTTCCAGACATATTCCAGACTTGGCCTCATCTAGATGTGTTGTGAACAATATTTTAGAGACAATGCGAACATGTTACAGGGAATGCTAAGGGCGTGTTGCAGACATTTTACAGATGGGCTTCAAACCATGTTACAGAAAGAAAATATAGACTTGCAACAGAAACTCTAAAGACAAAGTTACAGACATGTGGCATATAATGTTACAGATGTGTAATAAACCATGTTACAGACATATGACAGACGTCTTACAGACGTGACAGATATGTTGCAGATTTGTTTGAACACGTGGCGGAGATGTGTTACCAGTGTGTTTTGGTCCTGTTAAAGACATGCTACAGATGCATCACAAACATGTTGCAGATCTGTTAGAAACACGTTACAAACGTATCATTGACATATTGTTGATGTGTTGCAGAACAGTTGCAGACATGTTAAGAACAATGTTACAGATGTGTTGCAATCCTTTTGGAGACAAACAGCTTGCAGATCGGCTTCATACATGCTGCAGATTTGTTGAAGACAGATCACAGACTGCTGAAGATGTGTTCCCTTACATGTTACATATGATATCACAAGATTACAGCTATGTTACAGGCAATGTTACATGTGCAATACAGACAATATCAACGCTACAGACATTATCGACATGCTACAGAAGTGTCAGACACGTTTCAGAAAGTGTTAGAGATATTACCAACCATATTACGCAGGTGTTACACACATTACAGATGATATTGCAAACATGTTATGCGCGGTGTTACAGATTATATCACAAACACGTCAGACAATATTACAGACATCTTACAGACAATGTTACAGAAGTCTTACCTAAGTGTTATACACGTGTTACAAATGATATTACAACTATGACATGTTACTGACGATTTTTCAGACAATGTTAACAAAGTGTTACCAATGTGTTACATAAGTGTGACAGACAATAATACAGCCATATTATCGAAGAGTTACAAAAATATTACCGACGTGTTACATGAATTGTATGGCTTTGTCACAGAGACACGACGGACTGGATGCAGATGATGTAACATCTACAGATGCTTTTACATACATTGTTACAGAAGTGTTACAGACGTGTCACAATATTTGCACAGATGAGTTACAGACATGTGGGCAAACGTTTTCGGACATGCACAGACAGTATTACTAATGTATCACAGCTGTGTTACAGACATGTAACGGACGTGTTACTGACAGTCTCTCAGACATTTTACCGACATGTTGCAGGTGAGTTACCAACCATGTTACAGATGAATTACTGATGAGTTACAGACATGCTGCAGGCGTGCTGCGGGTGCACAGATGCATGTCTGGTCCGTGGAACACGTGCTCTCTCTGTCTCTCTTCCTCCTCTATGTGGCTCTGCTCTCTCTGGTTTGCATGTGGTGTTTCTCACAGTTTCTGCACTCAGCTGTAGTATAAACATGAATGTACGTCCCCGGTGAGCTGGATAGTGAAAATGCTGCCTCGCTGCAGGAGCAAGGGGTCCCACCTGAGCTGAGAGGGGGGAGGGCGGCGGGACTTTCCTGCTCTGTCTGAAGCAGCTCTGTGTGAATGTGTATTTAAGACAGACTTCAAAAGTCAAAAGTGCTCCAGTAAAGTGTGAAACGTGTGTGGGAAGAGGGCAGATTATTTTAAAAAGCAGATTTCAGCTGTGTATGTGGAAATTTATGACTTGTACTTTGTTTTTGAACCTGCAGAGAAATAAAAAGTGGATATATTTATTGCTCTAAAGATATAAAAGTCTTTCTGTGGATGAAAAACCGAGTCCCGTTTTCTTTGCTTTCATTTGTTCCGAAGGCCTTGAGTCATTTTTCAACCCCAATGAATCTGTGATCTAATCAGATTTTCCATGAATCACCTGAAAGTTTCAGAAAGAATTTTGTATATTTTTTCTTTGAACCTGAAACCTGCTTTATATTTTCAATTAAGCCTCCTGTATTCATAAGAGATCATCTCCTGCTCTATTCATATTGGCTCACAGGGCCGTCACTCAGTGGGGTAGCTGGGGGCAGTAGTGGACTATATGCTAGAGAAATGGACTTGTGATTGGAAATTCGCAAGTCTAAATCCCACAGCCTGGCAGGTCAACGCTGTGGGTCCCTGAGCCGAGCACAGTCTCAGCTGCGAAGATCGAATCACAGATAATAAACCTCCAGTTCGCACTGCAGGTCCTACATGACAGTGAGTGGGAAAAAGACAAGCTCAGTGCAGTACAGGTCTCCCAGCAGTACAAACCTATTGTAGAAACTGGTTCTGCGACAACAATGCATGAGGAACATGAGGAAGAGCAGGTTGTATCGGTGTCTGTCATTATTGAGCTTTGTTCACAGTGTGAAACGTGTTATCAAACTAATTTCTTCAAAAAGTTAGGGTAAGAACACTTCTGTCAAACATAAGGTCTGTGGACCAAAACCAGCCCGCAAGAGACTCCAATCCAGCCAAATCTCCAAGCAAATAGGGACGTTTTCAAAGAAAATTCAGATTTTTTTTTCAAATACAACACTGAGACCCTGTGATAATTGAGAGCAAACCAGTATTAGCCTCCATGCTGTCAGGGTGAGTTTTAAAAAAACAATGTTTTGTTTTGTTTATATGTCACTGTATTTTGCATATACATAAATACATACTTTATGTTGAGTTTGGGGTAAAGTAGTGGTAGTAATTGTTTGGTTTTGTGATAATATAGACACTGTCACCCCATATACGCTGCGCAAAACAAAAAAAACTGTAAGATTAAAATTCAAAGAATATTACGATTGTGGCATGAAAAAGAGGCTTCACGCCGCTTCAGTTAGAACAGAAGCGCGTCTGTCAATAAAGATCCAGTCAAACGCACGCGCGTTGTCTGTTTCCGGGGTGCACCGGAAGTGTGTGTGACACGCGTGCCGCTGTGGGAACCTCGCGGACTCAAAACTTTTGTTGAATGAGGTGAGTTTGTCCAGAATAGACACTCGTGGGTCCACATTGGGGGAACTGAGGTAACCAGCCCCAAACGAGTGGATTGTGGGCGGCGATAAGTCACGTGGCCGGCGCGCTCGCGGATTCGACTTGGAGGCGACTGTTAGTGCAGCGGCGCCGCTTCACCGGTGACGAATAACAGTGAACCGTCAACCTCAACGTGACCCCGCGCAGGTGATCCGAACCACCGCAGCGGCACTTCACTTCATCTGTAGCCGGTTACAACCTGAACCCTGCTCGCACATGTGTCCTTCACCCACTTCTGCGTGTTGTTTTTTCCCCATGTTTGTCCGGGTTGTTTACATATTTGTGCGCATCGTTTTCACGTTTCACTGTTACGCTGTTGACATTTGGTTGCGTGTGTGTGTTTTATTAGTTTAGGGTTGTGTTAATGGTTGAGCATTGTTTACATATATGTGTGTGTGTGTGTGTGTGTGTGTGTGTTGCTACTAACACGTTTTTGTTTACATGGTTGTGTGTTCTTTGAGTGTTTGTAAGTGTTTGCATAGTCTGGTGTTGTTTACATATGGGTCTGAATTATTTATAGTTATTGTTTTGGTTAAATATTGAAAGACAATAGCTTTTTCAAAGCTTTTGTACTCAGCAACACCTCCTGGGCCAAGCTCACTCTGAACTTTGGCACTGAGACAGGAAATGACAGCTAAATAAATAAGTCACTGAGCTTGAGATCTTTGCTCGTCTTAAAAACTGTGTGAGATGAATTAATTGAGCGTGTGAGAGAAGAGAAGATCGTTGCACTCGAGGTCTCCCAGCAGCCTAAACCTATAGCAGTGTAACTGGGGAATAATTCATGGTGACCTGAACTAGCCCTAACTGTAAGCTTTACTCAATAGAAAAAGTTTTAACCTGAATCTTAAAAGTAGATTGCTGTGTCATAACTGAAAGTGGGAGCTGGTTCACGCTCCATAGCTCAGAGCTTTGTAAATTAATTGCATTGATTCCTTTCTCAGTGTCACACTGAAGCAACGCGGTCAAGTGAATTAAAGCTACTGGCTTGTTCAATATGTGAGTCAAAGGATAAGGTTTGGGTCAAAAATAACTCAAAGGTTGCTTCAAGTGCTATTTCACTCTGGGCCGTTCAGGAACGGACCTATTCATGGTGTGGTAAGTGGGGGGTGATGGGGTGCAGTCACTGGAGTCAGCTGGGGGACTTATTTTAATAGAGACGCCTTGAACAGTTGTTCAGGATGTCTTCTCTGTACCTGTTCGGGCTCAGCGTGAAGACAAACTGTGGCGACGTGACACAGTTTTCTGGAGCAGGTTCCTCAGAGGTTGTCTTTTCACCAAACACTTCTGTATAGTGACCAGTGACCAGACTGCTGGAGGAGAGCGGCGGAATACAGCATGTAGGGATGCTTCTGCAATCTTTATGATCGGTTCTCTCCGCAGTACTTTCAGTCTGTCTCCTGTCACCCTCCCTTAAAAGCCTTTTGCTTTAGTTTTTAAAAGTGAGTTGTTAAAAAAAAAAAACACTAAATCTCTCCACTGGGTTCACTGGCATCTACACCGAATTTTGCGGTCTGTGGGTTCAGTCACGTGAACTACAACGTCTCCTCGGCTTGACTTCACCTCCTGGTGTCAGATGTACTGGTCAGGATCGAATCATCTCCTCGATAACCCCTCCCCCCCCCCCACCCCTCCCTTCAGGAGTTATGTCTGGTCCTGAGCTGCTGCTGGACTCCAGCATCCGTCTGTGGGTGGTGCTTCCCATCGTCTTCATCACCTTCTTCGTGGGAGTCCTCCGTCACTTCGTCACTCAGCTGCTGCACAGCGACAAGAAGTTGGAGCTTCAGCAGGTGTCGGACAGGTGGGATCCCCTCGTCCATCGTCATTTCATCTTCATCCTTTAATCTTTCTCGCTTCCTCTGCCGCGTCTGTGTGGAAGAGACGAGGACAAACAACCCCTGTTGCATTTTCATATAATCAGTATGTCGAGGAGGAAAAAACAACCTGTGAATATCACAAGGGAGGGGGGATGATCTGTAAAATGACTACCACTTCTCATTTCCACAGGCCTGATTTTATTCACGCACTTTCTTCGCCGAGAGAATATCTTGTTCCATCGCTAGATAAAGTTTCTGCTCTCGTAAAGAGAATAAATATCAGAAAGGCGGCTGGCCCCCGAGGGCATCTGTGGGCGCGCTCAGAAATCCTGCACCAACCAGCTCAGTGGAGTCTTTTATATTCTTCTTCAAATGTGTGCTGATAACTGTCAGATTCCCTCACTGTGGGGGAAAAAAACCGTCCACATTTACAATGTCAGAATCAAATAAAAGATCTAAATGAGTTTAGGCTTGTTACCATAGCATCCGGAAACTTTTGAAAGGATCGTAAAAGACGACGGGAGAGTCCCTGCTGTCTGACAAACTGGACCATCTGCAGTTTGTTTTCTCGGCCAGGAAAGAGGTGGAGAATCCCAACACATTTATTTTAGTTTATAGAATATCTCCTGAGCACGAACGGCCCTAGGTCTTTTAAAGAAACCTCATCTTTTAACCCCCGGAAGAGCTTTACCTGATTTATCATCCCCACCTCAGCTACAATCCTCATCCGAACACCATCCTCACTTCACTGCCATCACCTCCATCCTCACCGTCACCCTCCTCATCATCACCATTATCTGCATCATCCTCACTTTTGTCCGGTTGTCGTGTGTCTGTGCTCAGTCAGGTATTGCTGCGTAGCCGCATACTCCGAGAGAATGGGAAATACATCCCCCGACAGGTAAGTTCCCCTTCATCCCTTCTTAGCAAGAGACCAGCTGCTCCGTGATTTCATGCTACCTCAATGGTTCTTTCTTTTTTTTACTGTTTTCAGTCATTTGCCATGAGGAAGCACTACTTCAACAACACAGAAACTGGATTCTTTAAGAATGTGAAGAGGAAAGTGGTTCCCAAAAACCCAATGACAGGCATGTGTGGTTACAACACTCTCTTAGCTCTTTGACAGGGCCTGTTGGAATTGGAATTAGGATTTCTATATGAAAGGACAGAGAGCAACAAGCAATAAACAGATTGCCATCAGGAGGCAAGCTAATCCACTCAGTGCAGACTTGGAGGGGCCAGAGAGAGTCGACATGCATGGTGACATGTCATCATGAAATATCACATGCGAAGAGAAGCTTAGTAAAAGTATCCCAGCAGTCTAAACCTAAAATGGTCCATGCTGAAGTAACGACACTTTTACTCGTGTGTATATATATATATATATATATATTTACCACTGTACTCACTCTTGTGTGTGTTCAGACTCCAGCATGCTGACAGACATGATGAAGGGCAACATGACCAACGTCCTGCCGATGATTGTGATTGGCGGTTGGATTAACTGGGCTTTCTCTGGATTTGTCATCAGTGAGTTCATTACACACACTTTTGCACACGAGGCATGCATGAATACAAGTTGCAGACTTTAAAGTTTAAGTTGTTTTGTTTTTTTTGTCGTTTGTGTTATTCTCGCCTTGTTGATGTTTTTATTGTGTTGTCGTCGCGTAACAGCGAAGGTTCCCTTCCCGCTCACTTTGAGGTTCAAGCCCATGTTGCAGAGAGGAATTGACCTGTTGTCACTGGACGCTTCCTGGTAACAACACAACTCGCAAAATTTTTTGTTTTTTTTGTTTGTGTTGTGTGTGGTGTGGTCCTGCTGAATTATTGGTAACCTGTGGTTAATGTGCCAAAGTAGTGATCATGTTGTGTTTTTGTGTTTGACGTGCGCAGGGTGAGTTCGGCCTCCTGGTACTTCCTCAATGTGTTCGGCTTGAGGAGCATGTACAGTCTGATCCTGGGACAGGACAACGGTCAGTGTGTCAAGACACAGACAGACGACAAAACATAAACACACAGTAATGACTGGGCCAGAGGTTTTTTACATCCGCTTCCCCTTTTCCTTATGGCTCAGTCTCTGCTAACTTCTACAAGTACAGGCATGTCCCAGCCAAGGTGGAAAACATGTGGAAATGTGTCTGTCCCCATGGAAACGAGAGATGTTCTCCACTCTTTTTAAAGCACAGCAATATGGCAACAACATGAACATAATAATATGATATGAAAACAATAAAAACATACAACGTGGACAACAGCAACTGAGACGACACATGAACACGGTGTTTGTTCTCCTCTAGCTGCTGACCAGTCACGGATTATGCAGGAGCAGATGAGTGGCGCTGCCATGGCGATGCCTCCGGACCCCAACAAGGCATTCAAGGTCAGACTGTCCGTGTGTGTGTGTGTGTGTGTGTGTGTGTGTGTGTGTGTGTGTGTGTGTGTGTGTGTGTGTGTGTGTGTGTGTGTGTGTGTGTGTGTGTGTGTGTGTGTGTGTGTGTGTGTGTGTGTGTGTGTGTGTGTGTGTGTGTGTGTGTGTGTGTGTGTGTGTGTGTGTGTGTGTGTGTGTGCGCGTGCGTGCGTGCGTGCGTGTGTGTGTGTGCGTGTCCCCAGATGAGTTTGATACGTTTCTTGTATGTGTGCCACACCAATAATGAGGTATCAGTCTGATGGCAACCGGCAGGAAGGACAGCATGTCCTCACCACATGGAAAGGCTGTGATGGGGACTTAATTATGGAATTTTCTTTTGGAACACATTATCTTTCCAGCCACCTGGTGTCTGTCCATCCCTACAACTATTTTCTTTTCCAACAACCTCTGAGGTATTTATAGGTGCAGATGGTTAGAAAACAAACAAAAAAAACCTGATCAACAAACGTTCCAACAATGTCAGTGTCAAACCAACAAACTACCGAGTCATCACGGGGCTTCAGCAGGAAGCAGCCGTCTGTGTTGTAGTGGGAATCTCCTGTTCGCAAGGTGAACCAGTGCAACGTCGACAGGTTTATCAGCAGCGTTCAGTTTATAAACAACTTTAACTGATACTTTACATTTCCCGCTGAGCTCACAGGAGCAGTCGGTTCACTTCACTCTGCGCGTGTGTTTCAGAATGAGTGGGAGGCTCTGGAGATCATGGAACATAAGTGGGCTCTGGAGAATGTGGAGGAGCAGCTGATGCGCAGAGATCTGAACTTTGGGAGCTTCTTCAGCCACGACACCGAGTCCAGCACGTTCTGACCAGGAGACGCGTCTGCTGGTCGGACTCACATCAGGGGTTCAAAAGCTGGATGTGTTCAATAAAAAGCTATCATCACTGACCAACCATGTGTATCTTTTCACACTCACAAATGGAGCCCGTTTTGACATTTGGTGGTTTATTTGTGGTTAAAGCTCTGATCAGGACGAACACGCAGGCTGTGAAACTCTTACCATCAGTGACTTACCAGGGTAGTATCTCACTAACCATCAATGGAAGAGAGGATTTTTTTCTAAATACGGTCCTTGAAGGAGAAGTCGCTCAGACACATTCATTCCACGCAGGATGCACAAGACGGGAGTTGGGAGAATAAAACTTTTATTGTTATCAAAACATTGAAGTACAATAAAATATTTGCTCTGATATTTGACAGGAAGATGCAGTGAGGAGCCCAGCTGCGGAACAAACCATCTCTTTCTTTAGAAAAATACTGTACACAACTCGTCTGTAAATAAATAAAAACAACCCAAATATAAACGGCCAGTCCCACTGCCCCCCAACCATTGTGCACACCGACCGTCACGGCTGCTGCGGACCAGCTTTGTGGACAGCGATGTGGACCGGAGCTCGGGCCAATCACAGAGCAGAGCTGCAGAGGACACCGGGACACAATCGGTAAAACGAGCAGTTCAAATGTGAAATGGAAGAATTAAAGTGCTCAGGTCGCCATACTTTAGTCAGTTTCCATGGTGGCAGCGTTGCCTGAGACAATGACATCGCCTTTGCAGCCAGTGTCGTCGATGGCGGGCTGGGGGGAGGAGGCGGGGCTTGTGCTCGGAGCGGGCAGAGTGGGATTTCTCAATTTGTCCTGACGGTGGTAAAAGAGTACGTAGGCAGCGTTCGTCTGCACACACAAAACACGACGACTATTAGACGGCAACACTCGGAGACACACTATGTTTGTGTGTGTGTGTCTCACCACGATTTGCTCCTCTCTGGCATACGTCACTTTGCTGTCGTCAAAGTAGTACCACAGACCGTTGTCCTTGTTCTGGGCGTAGCTGGTGTCTAAATACAATCACATACACGACACAGCACAGTGAGTCATGTGACCTGATGATGATGATATGACGTGATGGGGGTTGGAGCCTCACAGTGTCCGTCTCTCAGTCCTCCGTAGTGATTGGAGACGGCGATGAGGTCATAGCGACTTGGAGGCTCTGAACTGGAAACAGATTTTCTCAACAGGAAGTTGGACAAATCCAAATCTCTGAAACACACAAACAATGACACACATACATGTACGTGAGTGAGAGCGAGAGAGAGAGAGTGTGAGTGAGAGAGAGCGAGCGAGAGTGTGCACCTGAGGGGAAAGTCCACCATGCTGTCCAGCTTCTCCCGAGTGGACTTCGTGTAGGAGAACCTTTTCAGGTGGATGATGAGAACTTCCGGCAGAGACCACAGGTCCAACTTCTTAGTGGCCAACTGGTGTTTCTTACACTCCGGACAGTACCTGAACGCATCATCGTCACCCTCCATCATAGTTTTCATCAACATCTTCATTATCTCTTTTCATAAAGTGTGTGTTACCATGGGTTCTCCTCCTCCAGGGTTTCCACAGTAGTGAACAATTCGATGCACTCCTGCAGTTGGACTTTCGTCTGCTGATGCGGAATGTCCATGTTGGGATGTTTCACATACATCTGCACACACACAAACACACAATTGATGTGAGGCCAAACAGAGATGCTTGACAAACTATTACCCTCGCACACAAACTGACCTCAGCCTCATTTTCATTGTAGAACCTTTTCTTCATGTCAGGATCCCAGTCAACAGCCACGTATGGCTGAGCTGCACACACCAAACAACAATCAGCCGCGTGTTCAGTCAGAAACAGTAAAGTTCACACCAGCGTGTTGCAATTTTTTTGTGATCGTGTTGTGTATCGTTGTTGTGCTATCGTGAGATGTTGTGTTATCGCTGAAGGACAGGAAGTTGCCCCGCTCTCTATTTCTTGTACCCTGTTTGTCATAGCCTCGTGACGTGGACTCACAGCTGAGGGACAGGAACTGGTCTTCTTCACTCGCTCTCTCTGTGGTGCCGTTGGCATTGACCTCCTGAATGGTGAACAGAAGTTTTCTCCTTTTTGCTGGATGCTTATTGGTCACAGGGCTGGGAGCTCGTGCCTCAGCCGCCGCTGCTGCTGCCACCTCCTCCTCCTCCTCCTCCTCCTCCTCCTCCTCTTCCTCCTCCTTCTCCTTCTCCTTCTGGTCCTCTTCAGTCTCCTCCTCTTCCTCCTCATGCAGCGGCGGCTGTGAGTTGGCGGCCTCGAGGCTCTGGGTCTGGTCCACAGGAGAATGCGACTCCTTCAGGTTCGAGCCGGAAGGGTCATCTGCAGCACTGCCCTCTTCTTGGTCCAAGCTGGTCTCTGAGTGGGGGGGAGCTTCAGTTTCCACGGGAGCAGGCTCCTCTTCTAAAAGAAAGGTTACCGATGAAGCTATTAATTAAAACATAAGACATGCGACCACAGACACACAACGTTATTCTACCATCCCATACAGGAGTGAGCGAAAGTCTGCAGCGTTGCTTTGCATTATTTCATTGCACTAAATCAATATCCTGATGTTATTTGCCTTATTTAAGTGTTGACCTTGAGTGTGGGCACCCGGGTTCCAAACCACGGTTCTGGCAAAAAGCGGCATCTCGTGGAAGTTACACTCAGAATGTTCACTCCTCATGTCGTGTCGGACACACACAAAACTCACCATTACTGATGCCATTAGTTTGAGCCTGATACAGCTCCTCTTCATCCTCCTCCAGCTCTTCAGCGGGGTCAGGAGAGCGCACGTAACGCCTGCACGTAAACAGACACGACGACAAATCTCAGCTGGTATTTCACAGCCAACGACACAATAAATTAAATGACTTCAGTACACAGATTAGCTGTGGTGTGTGTGTGTGTGTGTAGAACTGACTGCAGCCTCTGCAGGATCAGGCTGTACAGTGCCTCCTGGTTGCAGCTGCTGTGCGGCACATTGAGCAGCAGCGGGTGTCCGAACAGCGACATGCCGTAGTCTTTGTAGGAGGAGCGCTCCCGGAGGTACAGGGCCATGAGCACCACCTCCCCCTGCTGCTGCTGCTCCTCCTCCTCCTCCTCCTCCTCCTGTGCACTCAGCTCATACCTACACACACCAAGAAAATATATCATCACACAAGCGACGGGGTCAGCTTAAACCTGGGCCGATGGGCAACTCGTCAGGACTCAAAGAGAGGTGTGTGTATGTGTGTGTGTAATTTGTGATGTTCATTTGTGTGTGCATGCGTGTCTCACACAAAGATGTCGTCTCTATCCAGAATGATGCTCAGAGCTTCTTCAGCAGTGTAGATCTTATAGAACCGATGATTAAAGACGTCAGCGACCACCATCTGAGACACACACACACACACGTCAGAAGTTACAACACACACATCTATACACCAGAAAAGACGACAGACAGACAGACAGACAGACAGACAGACAGACAGACAGACAGACAGACAGACAGACAGACAGACAGACAGACAGACAGACAGACAGACAGACAGACAGACAGACACACAGACACACACACACACACACACACACACACACACACACACACACACACACACACACACACACACACACACACACACACACACACACACACACACACACCTGTGTCGGAGGGACATTGGTGGCCTCGGAGAGAACTGTACAAAGGTCGAACACTTTTCCTGCTTTTGGAACAACAACACGATGCTGCAACGGACACAACAGTTAGAATGCAGTGTGGACTTGCACGCAAGCACACACACACAGCTTGAATGTGTAGCCTAACCTGGACAGGTTTGGCGCGGGGGTCAAGAGAGACAAAGAAGACCTCCATGACGCGCTCTGTGCTGACAGGCAGCGGGACACTCAGGTAGCAGAAGGGGTCAAAGGTGACGGACACCTTGTGGCACTCAGGGCAGACTAGCGTAGATTTGAAGAGGCCGTGAAATGTGTCCACGATCACAGAGTCGTTCCGCCGCAGGTGGTTCCTCCACGCCTCCTCCGCCACCTCCTGACACACACACACACAAAAACATACGTTCACATAACCACAGGTTATAGACACAGATACTGCTACTGATGCAGCAGTTGCCAATTCTTCACCTGGTCCGGCCGACCGTCAGCGTCCCGCAGTTCAATGTACTCTTTATTCTTGACTCGGTTCAAGTCCTCATGCAGCCCATCCAACAAGAAGGAGAGCAGCTCCTGACTGTCATGCTGCTGGTAACCCAGGAACTGAGAGGCAAAGTGACCCACCTTCATCTGGATGGACACACACACACACACACCATGATTAGTATTCAGGAAATTTATGTAAGTCAACGTAATGTCTCCAGAAGGCAGAGAAATCCACTGTGTGTGTGTGTGTGTGTGTGTGTGTGTGTGTGTGTGTGTGTGTGTGTGTGTGTGTGTGTGTGTGTGTGTGTGTGTGTGTGTGTGTGTGTGTGTGTGTGTGTGTGTGTGTGTGTGTGTGTGTGTGTGTGTGTGTGTGTGTGTTACCTTGAAGATGCGGGGCACCACACACTGCACTCGTCCCGACCACATCTGTTTGATGATGTCAGCAAAGGCCTCTGCGATCTCACCCTTCATCCCCAGGGGGTTATTAAAGTTCAGCTCGTCCAGGTATGAGCTCCTCAGAAAGTACTCCGTCAGAGGAGGAACGTTACTGAGGCACTGGGGAGGAGAACGAGCAGAAGGAGATGCAGGGAAGCAGGAATGTTCCTTGTGTGTTATTTTCGTAGAGCAGCGGTGTGCTCACGAAAAACCCAGACAAAGTGGACGGTGGTCTCACTTGCGGTATCACAATGACCGCGTATCCTTTATGGAGCAGTGCTATAGGTATTGATGAGCTCCTTTTCTCCATCAGTAAAGTTCTTGTATTTCGTCACATGTTTTGACTGATGGTGATTTAAACCGATTTCTCAATGCAGTAAGCAATCGTGAAATCTGTCCCTGTACATATATAATACCAGCCAGTGTTAGATAGTGTGTGTAGGTGTGTGTACCTGCAGGGCAGAGTTCATGAAGCAGGTGTTTCCCAGGTTGGTGAGACCACAGACTCCAGGCTGTCCCCGATACTCCACAGAGTTCCTGGAAGGTTTGAATGAAGGAGCGAGTGAATGAGACGTTGACAGAGAGGAGGAGTGAGCAAAGAGATAAAAAGGTGGCGTGTGTTCTTACGTGACTTGAGGTTTGGAGCTTGGCCAAGTTCCGTCAGCATTCCTTATCTCCATGATCACTGTCTGGCAAACAAAAGGCAAGAAAAAAGAAAAAGGAAACATAAAAATGCAAGAGACATAAACAACGGGCGTTTCCGACTGGTTTAATGATGAACATTTACATATGACTACATTTATTTATTCATCATACTATGCCATCTATTGATCCCAGACAGTATGTACAGATATATTTTGATATATGTTGGACGTTTAGCAACTTCGTCAGAAAAAAATACCAACACTGGGGTGTGCGTGTGCACTTGCTCACCATCCCTGAGCTCAAACACGAGTCCAACACACTCATGTGGAGGTTCCTGAGACGCTCACAGCTACTATCTGAACTCTTCATCCACAGTCGACACTCTGATCCCGGAGGCACCATGAACGCCTCACACAACGTTTTCTGGATGTCATCTGTATGATTACAAACACACAAACGATAGTGAGAGCTACCATCACTGTCACTTTAGCCACTTTTATTGTGATTTTAATAGTGATTCTGATGGTGAACACTTAGCGACTGTGACTTTTAATTGAGAAAAAAAACCCAAAAAACACACAATTTAATGTGGTGACCTGAGGCTTGAAATATCACAGCATCAAAAAAGACAAGTCATAAAATTCAGAATCAGAAATAGTTTCTTTTCCGCAGTGTGTGTGTGTGTGTGTGTGTGTGTGTGTGTGTGTGTGTGTGTGTGTGTGTGTGTGTGTGTGTGTGTGTGTGTGTGTGTGTGTGTGTGTGTGTGTGTGTGTGTGTGTCTTACAGATGTTGTTGGTTCGACTGAACTGGGCTGCAGTAACATTTTCCATGTTGCTATGAAGACTGAGAAAAACCTCCACAGGGTAAACCTCCACTTTCACCGTGCTGGGAAGGTCCACCACCTTTAACACACACCACACACACACGCAGGCAGAAAGTTATACACACCGATACACATACAGGTTCACCATGCACATGCATGCACATCTGGGTTGTGCAGTGACCTTGCGTTCCAGTGCTGGCTGCTCTTCCGGCACTCCGTACCACGACAGCAGTTTGTTCCAAACGCAGGATGGCACCAACACAAAGTCTTCGTTCTCCACCAGACGCTCCTTCAGGTTGTACGAGAGCATGTCTGAAACACAACAATACCAGCACCAGAACAACAATAAAAAAAAAAAAAGAACAACACATTAATCGCACTGTCAAAGGAGATGAAGAATAGCTGAAACGACGAGTTCACTGACCCTCAAACAGCTCTGTATTGTCGATTTCACCCGGGAAACAAGACGAATTCTGATCTCCAGATTCAACAAACAGCTTCCACTGACGGAACCACCGACAGCCCACGAGGAACCTGCAACAAAGGACAGACACACAATCAGACAGCACAACAAAGACACAAAGTACAGATGTGTAATTGAACAAAACAGACTCATAATTGCACAAAAATGTATCATTCTATTATGGCAATCTGGCTCTTTTTGCTTGTGCCACACCCGATGGATGGAAATACGCCCTCTGATCCACAGCGAGAAAAGACCTGCTGGCCTCCGCTCGACGTCTCTGCAAAAACTTCTTGCTGCGCCTGAAAGTGAAACTAAACTGGAGGTTCGCGGCCCTATGCTGCCGTGTCACCGTGTCCGAAAAAAAGACGCCGGTTAAACTGGACAACTGAAGCCGGGGTTCTGGCGACCGTTGAACTCTGGGTCAGCGGCAACACCTGGACGCCAGTGACGTCCCTCAACGTCTTTGACAGGCAGCGGCGGGACCAACGTTGAGCACCAGAGCCGCTTCGAACCAACCCCAAAGTATTCACCCGGAGGCGTGGACGGAGTGGGAGTCATCAGCGGACGGTCCCGATCTCTCTCGTGTGGGTGTGCGGAGTGGAAAGCGGAGGGAGTCTCACCAGCTGTCTCCGGCGCAGAGCTCTGCCTTCCGCAGCAGAGACTCGATCTCCCGTTGCTGGGTCTCCAGGCCCGGAGGCTCCGTGGGTGAACAGCGGCTGTTCGCCGTCATGGTCCCGGTCAGTGGTACATAAAGGGGAGAACTGTCAGAAATCCGCGGGGGACTGGCTGCAGGGCGGATTGTAACCGCCACATCTAGAACGGGGAAGCTGTTTGAGGAAGTATGGGAAAACCGGAATTGAGGTTGACAACTTCCGGTCCACTGGCGTCTACGTCATCAGTAAACAACCTCAAGAAAACGAAAGAAAATCCCCAAAACTGTCGGAAATGGACTAAAAGTACATAAAACAAGCATGTATATGTAAAATATTCTGCTCAATCTCAAACAGAAAGTTTCTGATTTTTTTGTAACAGTACGTGTATGTGAAAACATTAATTTTTTCTGTATCCACAAAAAAACCCAACACTTGGCACAGTTGTGACACAAATTACTCCACTTATTCAATGATGGAATTATTTATTCTGTGTTTTGCCAAATAAAATATCTGAAACGACTCTTTTAGCAAGCTGGAAGTTCACGACGTCACAACTTTCAGCCACGAACTCCCGCGAGATTTACCTCGACCAATCAGCGTCAGCTGCTGCAGCTGTTCAGCCAATGAGAAGCGAGATAGCTGCGGCGCGAGGCTGTGTTGGCGCGCTGTTGGAGCATCATGGCGGACCAGATGGAGACTGAAACGGAGGTGACAGCGACGAAGAGCGGCCTCGCGACGGGCACCGAGGGCCCCGACGCCGCAGCCAAGGGGTCTGGCAGCGGATACGAGTTGCCGTGGGTGGAGAAGTACCGGCCGCTCCAGCTCAGCCAGATCGTCGGGAACCAGGAGACCGTGAGCCGGCTGGAAGTGTTCGCGAGGGAAGGAAACGTCCCAAACATCATCATATCAGGTCCACCAGACAACACGTATACACAACATGTACCCCAGTGTTTGTTTACAAGGATGTATATCTATGCGTGTATTGATTTTTGGTTTTTCAAAAGTTACCTCGACTTGTTTGGTACAGCCTTGGTTTGATTTGTCCAGCAGTCCCTCCCACTTCACTTTCACACCAGTTGTCAAGCAGCTCAGGTTTAAACAAGGATGAGCTGCTGCACGACAACTGTAACCCTGTAAGGCCTTTTCTCATGATTCCTTCCTTCCTTCCTTCCCCTCTGCAGGTCCCCCTGGGACGGGGAAGACCACCAGCATCCTGTGTCTGTGCCGCGCTCTACTGGGAGTCCACATGAAGGAGGCGGTGCTGGAGCTCAACGCCTCCAACGACAGGTGAGTTGCAGGAGGAGGCCACTCCTCAGGAATTGACCATACATATTGTGTGTGTTTTGTTGTTTGGTTTGTTTGTTCATATTGTTTGTGTGTGCTTTATATAATGCATGTGTATGTAGAGGGATCGATGTGGTGAGGAACAAGATAAAGATGTTTGCCCAGCAGAAAGTGACTCTTCCCAAAGGACGACACAAAGTCATCATCCTGGATGAGGCAGACAGGTCAGACTGCTACACACACACTACCCAAATGCAAATTACACACAGCATACACACGCACGATAAACACATACAGTACATGCTCACTGACGTATGTGCATACACACAATAGATCGGAAAACCGGAATGTACATGTACAATATAGTATATATGCAGTGAGTTGCAAAGCTATTCATATCCCTTAAACCTTTCCACATTTCGTCACATTACAATCACTAATGTAAATGATATTTGTTTGGATTTTATGTGACACACCAACACAATGTGCACAAAGTGGAAGGACAGCAATATTTTTTACACATTTGTATTTATGTGACAACATGTGGAAAAGTTCAAGGGGTATGAATACTATTTGCAATCTACATAGATGCACAATACACACAATAAACTGTATACAGCCCCCAATACACTACAGAGGCACACAATATATCATATGCACAAAATACAAGCCTAACACATGTATGATGCACACTGTACAAGCAGCAAAATACTTTATTCATATACGATACACCTTATAATTGTACGATATACAAAATACGCTATGTGATTTTACAATATACACTCGACAGTATATATGCAGCACACGTATAATATAAACAATACACACACACACACACACACACACACACACACACACACACACACACACACACACACACACACACTCTCTCATGTGCAGCCTCAAAGCCCCAGTGTGTCTTTCTACTGCAGCATGACCGACGGCGCCCAGCAGGCCCTGCGGCGGATCATGGAGATCTACTCCAAGACGACACGCTTCGCTTTGGCTTGCAACGCTTCCGATCGCATCATCGAGCCCATCCAGTCGCGTTGTGCCGTGTTGCGCTACTCAAAACTGAGTGACGCACAGCTGCTGGCCCGTCTGCAGGAAGTGGTGGAGCTCGAGCGTCTGAGCGTGTCTGACGACGGGCTGGAGGCCATCATCTTCACCGCACAGGGCGACATGAGACAGGTGAGGGCGGAGCTTTTACAGACGCGAGTGTGTGCGTGTGTGTAGACACGGGAGGGGGGCGTGGCAAACGGTGGCGGGGTTTCTGGCGAGCTTTAGGTTCCTTCTGATGTTCCCGTTTCTTTCAGGCGCTGAACAACCTGCAGTCCACGCACGCCGGCTTCGGACGCATCGACAGCGAGAACGTGTTCAAGGTGTGCGACGAGCCGCACCCCCTGCTGGTGAAAAGCATGCTGGGACACTGCGTGGCCGGGAACATTGACGACGCCTACGGCGTAGTGGAGCAGCTGTGGTCACTGGGGTACTCTCCAGAGGACATCATGGGAAACATCTTCCGGGTCTGCAAGAGCTTCAGCATGGCCGAGTATCTGAAACTGGAGTTCATCAAGGTGTGTGCATGCGTCGTCGTATGACCTTTCAAAACAATTTGGAACACAACCTCTAACTTGTTCGTCTGTGCTCGTGCCCTGTAGGAGATTGGTTACACGCACTTGCGCGTGTCTGAAGGAGTGAACTCTTTGCTGCAGATGGCCGGTCTGTTGGCTCGGCTCTGCAGCAAGACGGCGCCCCCTGCTGCCAGCTGAACGCTTGCGAGTGGGCTGACGCACACAAGGCAACGGAAAAACATCCTCCTGGACGTCTTGGCTTTCACTGCATTTTTTTACTTGTTACATTGTTGTTTCTTTTTGCATTAAAGCTTTTGTCAGAGTTTTGCTTCTAATATGAAACATGTTCGTTTGAAATAAAACTCTTAACGTGGTCATAGCACAGTAATAAGATGCTATCGCTGATCACTTGTTAATTAGGTAAGAACTTGTTAGTAAATCTCTTGCTAGTTCATTTATTATGCCGAGTTCTTTATTTGTGTGTGTGTGTGAGTTGATGCTGGCACACTTTAGTCAGTATCTGACAATAATCAGCTCAAGCAGCATGAATGTTTCACAATCACCTTATAGCTGAGAGTTTACTTGTACGTCTTGCTTGCTCTGCAGCTGTCGGTCAGCTGCTTCTCAGAGGGGCTGCTGTCATTTGCCTGCCATGAAACTACCAGCTCCAACCTGGCATTGGCCTCGGTATTCTAAGTACAGTCTATAATGTATAATAAATGCCTGTGCATAATAGTAAGCCTCTGTCCATCACTCACTCTATCCAAAACTTGTCCATGCCTTTATCTAATCCAAGCTGGATTACAGCAGTTTACTTTTTTTTTTTTTTTATAATTTAAACCAAGGATCTCCTAAAACTTTAATGTATTCACAACAGCGCTGCCAAAGTTACTGACAAATACAATCTCGCAAGAACATCATTCAAAATCTGCCTCGTCGCCCACAAGTACGTTTACGATAATGCCTCTTTCCACCACAAGAACAAGAGGCTTGTCCCACACACCACAACACGGCTTCTGTTCAAACGCCTCATCTCACCTTCACAGCTGCCTCACCAAACTCACCACCAGCCCTTCTGTTCATCATCTCGCTGTCTGGAATTCCCATCCAGACCACATGAGAGCATCACAGACTGGAGAATCCTTCAAAAAAAGGGACTCAGAACATTAACGTTTTAAAGTGTTTAATGCATATGCTAGACTTTTATTAATGTTTTATAGCTTATTATAAGCATTGACTTATTGTAGCACTTGATATTTTAAATGTAATGTGCACTACAAAATAACGTGCATTACAATTATCATACAGGCCAGTTGATGTCACATGGTAACATGTTAATAACACATCCATAATAGAATATGGCAGCATGGTGTTTGATGGCGGTGCCTCACTGAATACAGGCAGCATCACAATCATTACCATCACATGACTAATGAGACAGTAAACGCATAATGCCACTCCATCACTGTCATCCAATGTCCCTCCACATACGTTCCCACTACACATGACCACTTTCATCAAGCGATTAAACACTGCACGCATATGTATATAACCAAGGGTTTTTCTTTTAACATTTATCGCATTTAAATGGGCTCACGCCAGGTGAGCTGCATATTCGGGTTCAATATATTTCATTGATTTGGATTCATCAGTATTTTACAAGAATGTTTGGAATTCTTTAATGTGTTGTAAAAAACAGAAAAGCTATAGATTATTTTCTTTGAAGAGAATAGTTTCGTGATGTTTCTGGTGTATTGCTTCCCACAACGGGCACACGAATAACCATCCATTGCGGCATTTCATTCAAACATTTTATTTGTAAAAAACATACAAAGATAGTTTTGTTGCCTTATTGCAACTGGCACTTAAAAACAATCTCAGTCTTCACAAATGTCACAAGTGTCCTTGTTTAGTCCATTTCCTCCCCACACAATTCTGGTTTCTCATCAGCAGCCATCAACATAAAGAGTCTGTTAAGTGCGAGTCAGGTTCATCAGCAGATAAAATCAAATAAATCAGCAGGCCTGTTAGTTTTTTTCCCCCCCATTTTGTTCATTTCCACTATGAAACCTGATCTTTTTTATGACAGGCCTGTCTGATTTATGAACAATCCGCCCTCTTAAGAAAAACCAGACCCAATATGAGGCGTACAACACCGCTATGACCTCTGAGTGGTTAACACCGGCAAAAGTTGGAAAAATAAAATACATTTAGAATTAAATAATAAATTAATAAATAATATCTTACTTAGGATGCAGCATTACGTTTTATTTTGCCGCCCGATCGTCTGACAGCAGCGAATAGGTCTCAAGAAAAAGCTACGGCGGTCTCGGTGACCTCAGGTCCCAGGACCACCACAGTCCTCCCCGGGTCAGACCCTCACGATCCGCATCAATTCAGGAACCTGATCTGAGCTCGTCTCAGGTGGACTCAACCACTCTTCAGTAATACTCAGCTTGGTCCCAAGTCTTCTTGGCAGGGTCGGTTGCTCTCTCGCCGCCGCCTCCGCCGCTCTCATGTGGCGTCGCTGAAAACCTGTCCCAGGACGGTGAGCCGGGCACTGAAGGGCTGGACGGGACAGGACAGCAGTGGGGGCGTCTTCTGCTCGCCGGGCTTCAGTGCAATGGTCTCCGATTGAGCCGTGGGTGGGTCCTTACTGGGCGGGGCGTCGGCGGGCGGCCGCGACGGGCTGAGCAGGAGCTCTCGGAGCTGCTGGCGGTCTCCGCTGTGGCGGCTGCAGCAGTACAGGGCTGCTGGGTCCAGAGGGTGGGCCTCCGTGTTGAAGATGTAACCCCCCGCCCCCAGGACACACTCGCCGGCGTCGCCCCCGGCCTCCCACCCGCCGTCGCCCTCGGTGCCCCCGCCGTGCAGGAAATGGGCGGGGTCAAAGAGCAGGTAGAGGTACTTCACGGTCTCTGCGAGGAAAAAGGACTCCATGCGGTTGTCCAGCTGGTGATCGCGCAGATCTTTCACCTGAGGAGAAGAGAAGCAGCTGAATCATCACGGTGCAGAAGTCAAAACGTCCTTTTAAAAACTCAAACTGCAGGTTTGTGAGCGGCGTCGCGTTCACTTCACGGCCGACCGACGGAGGGACTGCTGACAGTCGGTTAGCCGCTGTGAGCACGCGGCGGCGCGAAGCACTCACGCTGGCGTATCCGCAGGGTGTCTTGGCAATTTTCTCGATGGATTCCAGAGCGTCGAGGCCCAGCTGCAGGTAAGTGTGGTCTCCTGTGGCTCTGAACAGGTACATGGCACTCTCAATCAGCTCTGAAACAAACACATACACACACACACACACAACCTCCTTTAGGTCCTGAAGCTGACCAACCCACAAGCCGAGAAGTGCAGGTGTGTGCTGGTGTCGTTCTCGACCTGGCCTGAGGGGGTAGCCCTCCCTCTTGTCCACAGTGTAGCCCTGAGGGATACTGTAGAACTCAGGCAGACCTCCGAACTGTCTCCACACAGAATAATAATTCTGGAAGGTTCTGATGGCAGCGTCTATGTCCCCCAAAAGAGACTAAGAGACACAGTCAGACGAAGCTCAGTGGATGGGTGTGTGTGTGTTTTGTTTTTCCAGTAACCATGTACAAAAAAAAAACATTCATCTTAAAGAAAAAAGATCCTTTGTTCCAGATTTAACCATTGCTAAATTTAGCCATTGTCCATCTGCAGTCTCTGGGCAGGAACACAACATAATACATATTACAAATATGGCCTACAGTAGCATTAGTAGCATTACAATTCATACAGAATACTATAAATCTTATGCAATACGTTCTACATGCATGTGTTAGTCGTGCGTACCTGCAGGCCGGGCCAGAAGGCCTCCAGACTCTGGAAAACTGGCATGGACACAGTTCCTTTGTGCATGTGGACCCACAGATACCAGTCATCAAAACGGGTGTAGTTCTGGATGACTTGATCAAAGGCTGACAGAGGCACACACATATGAAACATTATCAGGCGCAGAGTTTTAGAGGCACTGTGTATCAGAGTATATCAGCGTGCCTCAGTAAGAAACGAGGTACAACAGTGTGTATCTGGAGTGGTGGGTCCACTGGGTTACCCTGGAACATCTTGAGCAGCTCTTCGTCCTGCAGCATGATGGCCCCTTTCACTAAATACTCAAAGTACGAATCCACTCCAGCCCCAATTCCTGAATCTTGAGCCACCCACTTTTTAGACAAGATGTCTATGTGGTTCCCCACCTACACACACACACACACACACACACACACACACACACACACACACACACACACACACACACACACACACACACACACACACACACACACACACACACACACACACACACACACACACACACACACACACACACACACACACACACACACACACACACACAGGTATACAATGGTTAGCAATGTAGTGTCTCAAATCAATAAAGAGAAATTAATTAATGAACTAACAGAGTCTTCATCATGACTCGTGGTCTATTTGGCCAGTATTGAGAAGAGTATTGTTGAGTTACCAGTCCAATGTCAGATCTCGTCTTCCACAGAGCTCTCAGGGCTCTGCGCGCTACTTCCTCGAACACGGGGTCCCCGGTGAGTCGGCTCAGCGTGGCGAACTCTAGTATGAACGTTCCCACTCCGGCGGTGCAGGTGACGGGCGTCTCTGAGGGGCTGACGCCACGCAACAGGTTGACCGTGCCGTATGGCATCCCAGTGGGAGTCTGGAAGGCTGAACCCCACCAAGCACACGTCACCAAGGGAGGGAGGGTGTGTGTGTGTGTGTGTGTGTGTGTGTGTGTGTGTGTGTGTGTGTGTGTGTGTGTGTGTGTGTGTGTGTGTGTGTGTGTGTGTGTGTGTGTGTGTGTATATATATATACCAGGCAACAACTTCCTGGCTGCGTCCTCAGCCATCCTCAGCAGGGGTCCGGCACACGGCCATCCAGATTCCAACTGCATCCCTGAGCGACCCGACAGGAGGTGAGCCGACAGCAGCCCACCTACCACTGCACACACAAACACACAGGTTACACACGCATGCGTGCAAGCAAACACACACACACACACGCACACAAACCTCTGATGTTGGTTTCAAACACGGATGCATTGACGTCAATGTCAAAATCGATGGTGTCCTGTAGGAGTGACGCCACGCGCTGAAACTCTGTTCTGTTCCCTAAAACCTGAAAACACACACACACACACGCGGTGACGCACGCAATAAACACAGAGACATACAAAGACGCACACACGTCTGTCTGTGTGTGAAAGCTCACCAGCAGGGTGTCGAGGGCATCGATCAGAGTCAGCGAGAAGCTGCAGACAGAAAAGACAAACAAAATGAACACACAAGGTGGACACCCAACTGGTAACGCTCTCACTGGTGGAAAATCCACTGCGCCGCCTCAGACAGTGTGCGGGTTAACAGACCAGCAGGGTGGGCCTCACCTGCCCCAGGTGTCCTGGCCATCGCAGGTGAGTGGGCGGAGCTCATCGTAGGGGAAGGCGTTGTCCAGGTAACTGTTGTAGGCGTGGTAGAACATGGACTTGATGCGTTGCCTGCGACAGTTTGGATTCAAGGTTAAAAGCCTGATCTGTCGCCGCATGGTCACAGAGAAACATGTCACACTCATAATAAACTAATGCATAACAATTTACATGAGTGTACCTGACAGCAGACATTCCCTCCTCGGTGAACGCACGCGCCTCCGCGCCGCACCACAGACACACAAACAGCGTCACGCACACGAGCGAGCGCATGGCGAGCAGACGATGACAGGTGACAGACTGAAGGGACAGAAATAGGAGCACGGAGAGGTTTGCAGAGTGGAGGAGAGGGGCTGCTGCTACTGGACTGCAGTGAGGAAACAGGAAGTAAATGTACGGCGCATGCGTCTGTCGTTGGAATGACGGTGTTCTCAGACGCGCATCTGATTGGTCGGTCCATTGGCTCACTATCATACGTCACAAGCCCCCTTCCTCCCACTGCTGCTTCTTCTTCTTCTTCTTCTTCTTCTTCTTCTTCTTCTTCTTCTTCTTCTTCTTCTTCTTCTTCTTCTTCTTCTTCTTCTTCTTCTTCTTCTTCTTCTTCTTCTTCTTCTTCTTCTTCTTCTTCTTCTTCTTCTTCTTCTTCTTCTTCTTCTTCTTCTTCTTCTTCTTCTTCTTCTTCTTCTTCTTCTTGCTTTTTATGTGTCATGTCGCCAGTCACAAGTGGTTGTCTTTCACCTTAATGGAGGAAATCTGTACTTTATATAACTTTAGACACTTGAAACAGAAGTTTGTAAGGAGCTATGCTATAATGGTCTTTTCTTAACTTTTGAATGACGGGTTTGTGCTCAGTACTGCCCCCTACAGTGAGATGAGGTACTCATAACCTCTTGCTTTTTTCGTTGATAGTTTTTTTTACGCCCCATAATATCCGTCTTAACTCGTATTTTGTAAGCTGAGGAAATTTTAAATCAGATGGCTTGAACAGAAAGAGGTGAGCGCTGCAGGTGTCAGTATTGAGTAAGAGTGACACATGGCTCGTTGTAACCATGGATACAGGGGAGCAAACAGCCGGATACGGAGTTACGTGAGGTTTTCCACTTCATTTCATCTCATCTGATCTCCACCAACGAGGAGCCTCGCCTGCCTGCTTTGTATGGGATTGTTTAGTTTTTTTTTACGGCGTATTTTGCGATTTATTTTAAAATGGTCAACCGAATCGCTAAACAAATATCACAGCGGTGGGGGACGAGTTATGGGCCCTAAATCGGGAAGGAAAAAAAAGGATAATAAAAATGAAACAGCCGCTGAGGATGGTAATCTTTGCGCCTTGACACGAAGGCAGGCATAAGAATAACTCAGACTTTTACTGCAACTTTAAATAGACATTTAACTTTTACTATAACTGGAAGGTGAGTAAGTAGGACCTCTGTTCACTTAATCGTTTATTTGTTAATCCATTTATTTATTAGTTTATTTACTCTTGTTTAAACGTATCTACTTGTTGAAATACTCGACTATTTACTTGTTTATATATTTGCCAACATCGTTATTTGGACATTCGTTTTGTCATTTATTTAGTAATGTTTTACTTGTTATTGGACTCCTCTACCAATTGTTTATTTACGTATTTACTCACGATTTTGTTCATTTACTGATCACTTGTTTATTGATTATTTTTTACTACTCATTTTTTAACAATTTGTTGGTCACTTTTGTCCTCATTACTTGTTCATTTACCTTTTTATGTGCTTGTTTGTTTATTCATATTTTCATCAGCCCCTCATGTACTTGTATATTTACTCATTTATTTTGTCATTCATTTATTAATGTGTTTATTCATTTAAAACACAAACGAAGTCAAAAGCTGTCCAGAAACTGACTATAAATAGTAAAGATAAACGGTCTAACTTGTATAAGCCACTGACTCTCTGCTTCTTTGTGGGTTAAAGATGGACTCAGTTCTGCCACACAGTGAGGAGGAGCTCAGACCTGCAGAGGCCCAGCAGGAGATGCAGGAGGAGAATGAAGAGCAGGATCACTTGTAAGCTCCCACATGGATGCTGCTGCTGCTGATGCTGATGATAATGATGATGATGATGGTGATGATGATGATGTCCTCTTCATCAGTCCACAGTCTTATAGGTCAAATTCCCCTGCTGAGGCTCGTCTGCTGGACATTTCCCAGACTTTCCAACATCAGTTCCTCTATCTTTATCCTGAACGCAAGCCGCTGCTACTGACTCCAACCAACGAGTGTGGAGTGCAGGTGACGCACGCACACACGCACACGCACACGCACACGCACACGCACACGCACACGCACGCACGCACGCACGCACGCACGCACGCACGCACGCACGCACACACACACACACACTTGGACAGAAGATACAAAGCTGAAACTCAGATTGTGTGTGTGCATGTTTTTTTATTTGTGCTTTTAGAAGTTTGTGTGCACCACCCTGCGGCCGTCTCCTCCCAGAATGGTGGAGCTCCTGTCTTGGAACAACTGTGCCTCTTTCGTGGCCGACTTCCTGTCACTGGAGCCTTTGGATCCACCGGAGGAGCTGGTCAGACATGCACTCTGTTCTTCCCTGTTTTGTGTCGCTGTTTCACATTTTGAGATTTTGCTGTTGCAAGTTGGTGGACATTGCGATTTGAAGATTGTTGTATGATGTAGTTGTAAGTTGCTGTTGCATGTTGCTGCTTACTCTTGTTGTATATCAGTGTCCAAACTTTGGGCAGTTGTTAGAGTGGGTCGTCGATCGCCCATCTGTCATTTGTCGAAGTCCTTGGGCAAGACCCCAAACTGCTCCCAGTGCATGGGCTGAGCCCATCGCATATGGCAGCCACCTCCAGTGATGTCTGAATGTGTATATGTATAAATGAACTTCATTTACCATATCCTTTTGCCATAGACTGTTGTTCTACATTGTCTTATGTTGATTTTGCATGTTGACGTAGTGTGCCCTCTCTCACAGCCCCGCCAGCTGCGCTCACCCTCCTTGGTGCTCCGACGTCAAAGCGCCTCCTGTCTGGAGTTCTCTGTCCTGTTGTGCAGCCTGCTTTTGGGAGCGGATTACGATGCATACTGTGTCAGTGGTCACGCAGTCCAAGAGATGTGCGCTCGGGACCAGAGCTGGCAGGATCTCCCCCTGCTTGACCCTGCGGTGCAGGTCAGAGCATCTACTAATGCCCAATGTGTTTCTGTTTTAAGTTTTTTCGGGTGTGTTAGTGCGTGTTTTCTGTGTGCAGAGTGTGCCCTCAGATCAGAAACAACAAGCAAGCAAATACGCAATGACGCTCCAGCCGGAGCTGCACAGTCGCTATCTGAGGCGGCAGGAAGAAAGGAGACAGGAAGCTGAAGCTGCAGCCGACCACATCACAGTGCCCCTCTCTCAGGATCAGTGTCAGAAACCTGTTGATCCACTGCACGGGGTGCGAGTGCACTGCTGGGTGCTGGTGCTTTCCGGGAGCCATGGTATCAAGGAAAACTTCTTCATTGACCCTCTGACAGGAGTTAGCTACCCTACAAACCACCAACACTTCCTGGGCATCGAGAGCATCTGGAACAACTTCAACTACTACGTCAACGTGCAGGACTGCAAGCATGGCTGCAGGGTGAGCCAGCGAGTTGGAGTATCCCACAATCAGAGACTCAGAGAAACAGAATGTCAGAATGTCAGCGTCTGAGAATCACAGTGTCCCAAATTCAGGGTCAGGGAGCCAGAATGAGAGTCGTACTTGGAGTAAAAGTGACTCAGTATTGGAGTCAAAGCGAAAATCTGTGTGTGTGTGTGTGTGTGTGTGTGTGTGTGTGTGTGTGTGTGTGTGTGTGTGTGTGTGTGTGTGTGTGTGTGTGTGTGTGTGTGTGTGCGTGCGTGCGTGCGTGCGTGCGTGCGTGCGTGCGTGCGTGCGTGCGTGCGTGCGTGCGTGCGTGCGTGCGTGCGTGCGTGTGCGTGCGTGTCCAGGACATGGTCTTTGATCTGGAAGATGGACGTTTTTGGGAGCCTGTCCTGTCTGGTACAATCAGCAAGAAGGATCTGATTCTGGAAGTCCAGCAAAGGGAGCAAACATGGAGTAAAGTGAGCAGTAAAGAGAAGAAGGAGCAGGAGGTGCAGGAGGAGGTACATCAACCATGTCTTATGTCTGTTAATGGTGAAAAACAAATAAAATAGATACAATTAAAATCCATCATGAAACCTTGGTTTGTGTTTCAGGAACAGCGCAGAGTGTTGAAAATTCCCAAATCCTGGGCGAGCTTCATTCACGTGACTGAGGAAGGTAAATACAACAGTCTGCATTTGCTCGCACCGTCTGTCTTCACCTGCACAATCTCTCACATCTACACCTGTATCTGTCTCCAACACCCACACCTGTTTGATCAGTCTGCCCCACTTGTCCTGTTGAGTATATTTTGTGTAATATGACTGACTGTTAAAAGAAATAATGACAGTGGAGATGCTAAATGAGGTGTCTGGCATGCGTCTCTGGCTTTGCAGAATGTAATTTCCACTCAGAATACGTGTTAAGATGTTTTACATATGCTTTTCATGTAAAACAATCTAATGGGTTACATACGATTCAGAGGTTACATGTGAAAATTCACCAACGTAAGACATGAAAGACACCCTTAGCAGTACCTCCCTGTATTCATCTACGTCGAATGGCATCCTGTCTTTTCCGTCCTTGTGTGGTTCAGATCTACAGAGGCGCTTTCCTGGAGGAAAGAAAGAGATTCTCTACAGGAATGCAAAGCTGGAGAGATTCGGCCCGAATGTGAGGTCAGATGGTCTGATCAAACGACTGAGTATGTACAAGGAGCTGCAGAGTGAGTCAAACTACAGTATTTATACACATTCTACATGCAAAGTACACCTGTTATAAAGCACTGACATTGGACCCAAACACATGACCTGATCTGAACTAAAACAATATCTATTTAATCAAGGGAATCACAGTAAAAGTCCGTGGATAAAATAGTGAGAAGCGAAAAGCAAGGTAACAAGGTAGAAGCAAACAGACACACAAAGTTCTGTATGCACACACATAACATTACATATCAACCATACCGAGACTAAACACAAACTACACAAACTTGGGTTTTCATTATCTGAATGCCATAATCATCAAAATTATTAGAAAGGACGTCTTTAAATATTTCACTCTACTTGTAATGATAAACCAACAACAAATATGAAACTTTTTTCACAATATTCCAATTTTTCGAGATGTACACTGTGCAAAAATTACACACAAACTGAACCCAAAATATACATATACATAATATACAATTAGAAACTACAGATATCCTAAAAACAAAATACACCAAAGTTATATGCAGAAAACGGAAAACATATCATAATCTAATCGGCACCTCACTTTATATTTTGTGTTACTCTTTGAATGTGTGTGTGTATGTGTAGGTGCAGAGGTGTATAAGTTGAAGATGTGGTATCAGAACAGAAGAGATCATCTGCAACAGAGATCGATCAACGTAACCGAGCGAAGCACTATGGAATACTTCAAACTCGGACATCCACTCCACCTCCTGAGTGAGTAATAGAACAGACACACAACAAGTACTCAAGATATTCGTAACAGACACACAACATATACACGGCAGACGTTGAACATGCACAAAAGGGACACACAACAAACACATAACACACGATTGACACACAGCAGGCACACAAAAGACAAACAAACAACAGAAATACAACATTACATTACAACACACACACACACACAAATACTCACAGAGAGAGAGAGAGAGCTAGAGACATACATCACACATACATCCTGTCCTCAGCCTACAGGTGCCGGGCCCTGGCTCGTGGCTGGGAGCAAGAGGTGGAGTTCAGCCTGGGGCGCAGTGATAACCTGGTGCACAGAGTGATAACACCTGACCAGATGATGGAGACGTTCAAGTCGCGTAGTGACTTCCTGTACCACCGTCACGTATCTTTCAGCCCACATGTCCAATTCTCCGACCAGAGCGACGACACTGCGGAGCTGCAGGAGCGACCTGTGCAAGTAAAGGCCCTCGTAGCTCCTTTTTTTCTGCTCGTGCCACCTGTAGAACAGCTCTGAACACCTCAGTGGAACTTTAGAACCTTGTGAGGTTTTCTCCACTATGGACCAGCCAGCAAATGTGTTCTAACTTCCTGCCTGCCTGTATGTGTCTGCCAGAGAGTGGTGGAACGTTTCCATAGGAACATGTCCAAACCAGCACATGAGGATGTGAACGAGCGCCTGTTTGGGCTGTCGGAACGAAGCATTGAGTTGAAGTACCACTGCAATGATCACCGACTGGTTCCATCGCAGACCAAATTCCTTAAACCCAGAGAGTCTACTGAACAGCAGAAGGCCGAACAATTCACCTCAGACATGGTGTCATGCATTCAGGTACACACACACACACACACACACACACACACACACACACACACACACACACACACACACACACACACACACACACACACACACACACACACACACACACACACACACACACACACACACACACACACACACACACACACACACATGCACAGCATACAACTATGCAAAACATACAACTATGCAAGAACACACACAACTCACAGCAGACAACACACTTAAGCAAAACACACAATACAAACAAGCACCCACAGACACAGACACAGACACAAACACAGACTCACACCGACATATACATGTCTCTCTGCCACTCCATCTGTCTGTCTCTTATCTGTCTATCAGTTTTTCTGTTTAGGCTGATGAATGTCTGTTCCCTCCTGCAGGTGGATGTGTGTGAGCAGCCTCCTCAGATTGGACCTCTCTATAAGATGCTGCGGAAACTGATAAGAGAGGAGGAGCAGCTGCTAGAACAGATCTCCATGTCACAGAAGGAGGTGAGAGGACGGGGTGGGCGTGGGGGGGGGGGGGGGGGGGGGTGCAAGTCTTATTTTGTGTGTGTGTGTGTGTGTGTGTGTGTGTGTGTGTGTGTGTGTGTGTGTGTGTGTGTGTGTGTTGCAGATGAGAGAACTTGTGTCCCTGAGGCAGAAAGAGACTCAGGAAATGGGAAGCTCAGAGACACAAAACAAGGTACGCAAACACACACACACACACACACACACACACGCACACACACACACACACACACACACACACATACACACACACACACACACACACACAGACACACACACACACACAGACACTTGTCTTTGTACTGACTGTTTTTTTAAATCACATATGCTGGATGGTTTTACTGGTGAGAAGGACTAAGAACACATTTGGATACACAGTGAAATGTCTGGATAACATGTTTTTTGGTCATGCTTGTGTTTATGTTTCAGACTCAGGGAAATTTCTGAGAACTGAAGACTCCAGATTAGAAGCTGCAACTCAAAACACAGCATCTCCAATCACCTACTTGATTGGCACACTTACGCCTTTCCAATGTGTTCCTGTTACTAATGAATAAAGTATTTTTTCTTTAACATTTAATGTTTTTGTCTTATTATAATGATGGTATTAAATATATTTGCTATTCAAAGCAGTGTAATTATGTCAGTCTATGCATGAAGCATTGTGCTTTGTAGGCAGTGACTGTAAACCTCAGTCACGTATTTAAAGAATTATGATATAAATCACTGGAATACTGCTGAACTTATTTATTTCCTTTGTTTTTATTTGGTAATAGTTGTTTTCCGGCGCATGCGCTGTGTAGTCTGACCATAGTGCATGCGCCCTGCAGTCTTCCTTTCACCTATGACGTCGACGAACCAAGGCGCATGCGCACTACAGTGTCTGGGTATGCTGGGTTCAGTGCAGCAGTACGAGGGGTAAACAACGGACTCTGTTTGCTTACTTTTCACGGCTCCGAGTGACCTGTGAAGCACGGGGACAGGTGTGTGACGGTTTGTTCTTCGGTTACTATGCAGCGGGCTGCGCACAGCTCGTCCCCGCATGCAGCAGCCCCCGGATCACCGTAGTGGAGCTAGCAGTTAGCCGTTAGCATCACAGTCAAACCCCGGAAACCAGCTGGCCCAGGAGCGTAAGGCCGCGCGGTTTATAGCTGCTTGTCCTCTCATGGTGTTAGCATCTTAGCTTCTTTCAAAAAACTGTGCAGCTCCGGGGGCAGGGCGTGTTTAACCTGGTGCGCTGTGGACAAATCGGCGTGCACAGTTTCTGTCATTCAGCTCATACTGCGCATGTCCGAGCAGCTGTCAATCAGTTGTCATCCGTGGCATCGGCTCACGTCAGCTGTTACACCAACAAACGTTATTCAGCCAATGGAGTATTCATCGATTATGTTTGAATACATTTTGTGAAGTGAATCAAAACTACGATATTATTAGGGAAACATGTTTATGTATATTACATGTGATTTTAAGATGTCTTTTTTAATTATATCTTAAAGCTGTTTAAAAATGTCGAAATAAAATTTTATAAACAAGAAAATCATAAATATGATCTTCTTTTGAAGTCATCTTAACAAACTGTTGGCTTTTTACTGTGACCTGTTGTGTATAATTAAACACACAGTCACAATTCAGCATTCTGTCATGTGACTGAACAGACATGAAAAGGTCAGCATTTTGTTGTGTCTGGGTGTGAGAGTGTCTGTGACAGTATATGACAGTGTGTGTTTGTTTTTGAGAGTCCTCAGAGCTCACGCAGTCTGGTGAGCTGTTTCATTAACAAATATCTTTGAATCCAGTGAAGATAATGTGTTATGATCTGCGATCTCTGGCAGATGAAAAATCCTCCAGACAGATCAGGAATCGACTTCCGGGTCGGCGCTCAGCTGGAAGCACGAGACCGTCAGAAGAACTGGTGAGAAATACACGCGCACACACATGCGGTGACATAGACGCCTGTGGGACTATTTGCCGTCTGAAGCCGCTTGCTTATATGTTGATCTGTTCCCTGTATAACCTGTGGGAGGCACTGTGTTATGCTTCCTCTCTCAGGTACTCCGCCACCATTGAGACAATTGACTACGACCAAGAGCGAGTTCTCGTCCACTACAAGCAGTGGAGCCGTCGCCACAATGAGTGGTTTCACTGGAGCTCGCCGTACCTGCGGCCCCTGGAAAGGGTCAGCCTGCGAAGGCGAGGCCTGAACCCACCACCTGACCAACCGGTACGTCAGTAAGCCACCACTTTCCAGGGTTCCTCGGCTTTATTGGGGATTTGTTTAAATATAGTTATAACTGACAACTATACTTGGCACTTGGCAACTTGGCATCATCAGTTTGTGAGAAAGATTAAATTGAAATTGGGTTTTTTTAAATTTCAGAAATAAAAAGAGCCTTGTTGAAGCTATTTCATGTCCATGTTGGATGATGGGGACATTGTATACATGAGTGCTTCTTCTCAGTGTCTCTGGACTGCAAATCTGTCACTCATCACTGTCCCCTGTACACATGCGTTTGGCTGGCCGGCTCTGTCCGTATGCAGACACGTTCATTGGCTGGGGTTTATCTGCAAGGACATTCTTGGTTTGCTTGCCTTCCTACCTTTGTAGTTATGTGACACAGAAACCCAGAAATAACTACAGTCTGTGGTCCAAAACTTGTTTTTACTCACGGTTCCGACTGTCCGTACAGAACTGAGCAAAAAAAAATCCTTCGTGTGTTCTGCTCCGTTTTCTTTGAATGCTTTTGAAAAACGACATTAAACTCAGAGCTGGTATCAGTGGGAGAGTGTCGGGCTTCTTTTATAACACCTGGAAACAAGAAATTCACCTTGTTCTTGCTTTAGATCATTTATTTTTAACTATTTGGTGGCTTTTATGGTTTTATCTTTAATATGCTCTTACTCTGTGACTGTACTTTTTGTTGTTTTTCATGTACTTGTCTTCTCTGCTATTTATTTGTTGAAGAGCATTTTAGTATTATTTTGACACTGTAAATTCGTGTTATGTACTGCTGCCAGGACACACTTGAAAAAGAGATTATTAATCTCAATGTGGCTCTCCTGACTAAGTAAATGCTAATGATGTTATGTTATGGTGACGTGTTGTTTATTATGTCTTGTTGTTTGTGACATTGAGTGACGTGTTTTCGCATTGTGATATTGTGTTTTCCATTTGTGACCTTCTATCATTACTGTTTCGGGTGTGTTGTCGTGTGACGTTTTACAATTTTGCGATGCGTTGTTTCGTGACGAGTCGTCGTGTGATATTGTGCGGTTTGACCTCGTTTCTGTTGTTGTGTTTCAGACGTTTGTTTCCGGCGCGCGGGTGCTGGCCTGTTGGACCGACTGTCGGTTCTATCCGGCTAAGATCCTGCGGGTCAACAAGGACGGTGAGTCCTCTCTGAAGCCACTCGTCTACACAAAGCCGTCATAACAAAGTGAAAGCGCATGTACACGGTGACACACAAATTCGTCAACACAGCTACTCAACCTGACGATTGTTACACCATTGAGCGCCATCTGAGTGGACTGTGCGGCTCATACAACTCTTTCTGTGTCCGTCAGACTCATACACAGTGCGGTTCTATGATGGTGTGGTTCGGACTGTGAAGCCAACAAAGATCAAACCATTCCAAGAGGTGAGGAAAACTTGACTCTGCAAGGTTCTCATTCGACGGTCTTCCTGAGTCTCCTGTGAAATTCACAGTTTTTTCTTTTGCTCTGTTTTGTTTTGTTTTTTTGTCAGAAGGCCAGAAGTGAGAAGAGTGCTTTGGGGAGTGAGGGCTGGGAGGACGACGAGGAGTGTGAGGAGGTGGAAGGAGGTGTGGAAAGAGAGGAGGACGGGGAGGAGAAAGAGGCGGAGGAGGATGAGAGGGTGAAGGAGAAAGATGAGTCGGTGGAGAGGGAGGATGAGAGGAAGAGGAGTGCCGAGCCTTCTCCCTCCTATCCTCCAGCAAAGAAGAAAATAGATGAAAGTGAGTAGAGCAACTCTGTAGCGACCCTGTGGAGACCCTGTAGACGCTATAGCAGATAACCCTGTTCCTTTTGCAGACAGAAGCTGTGGACCTCAGAACCAGCCAATCACGGCAGATTCCGCCCCGCCAGGGGCTGCTAATCCCACTCAAATCGACAGAGGTAAACAGATATACCAGTTCCCGTCATCCAATCGGATCAGATGTGTGGGTTATGGCGACCCTATCCCGAACACCAGGTTGCAGTCAGGAGCATTTCGAGACATTTAAAAACATGCAGGACACGTGCGCTTCAAGAAAAGGGAACAAAGGAAAGCTCTGATGAAATGTGTCACACTGTTTGTGTGTTTGTGTTTCAGATGTCCTGCTGCAGCGTCAGGCCCACCTGCCAACAACGCACAAGTTCAGCAGAGAGCCCTGTAAGTTAACAAGAACGGCGACGACACAATCCCACATGGATTCACTGCATGCTGTCACATGGGTGGACCTTTATGATATGGCAGGTTGCAGGGGGGTGGGGGGTCTTTCCTGTCTCACACGTGTATCTCACACCCATGTCTTACTGACATCTCACACAGATCACGTAAACAACACCCACAACGTGCACATCCATCAAAAATGCACACATTTCACACACGTCTCTCACAGCTCACATATTTCACACACATTACGCAACGTCTCGCTGATCTTTCTCTCGTGAACGTCTCTCATGCACATCTCGCAGGAATGCCTCTTACGCCCTCAGACAAAACAAAAACAACAACAGTGCAAACAACTGAACAAACACCTAAACAACAAACAGCCGCGCAATCTGCAATAATAGCACATTTCCAAAAACAACTACAATGCAAAGTACACAAACAACTACAAAACTAGACAAACAATGACTGTGTGTGTGTGTGTGTGTGTGTGTGTGTGTGTGTGTGTGTGTGTGTGTGTGTGTGTGTGTGTGTGTGTGTGTGTGTGTGTGTGTGTGTGTGTGTGTGTGTGTGTGTGTGTGTGTGTGTGTGTGTGTGTGTGTGTGTGTGTGTTCAGTGTACAGGGTGATAAAGAACCAGCCTCCTCCCATCCTCTCCATTGAGCTCGATCACAACCCCTTCAAGTGTTCCTCTCCAGGCTGCTCCAAGTCCTTCAGGAAGGCCTCTCTGCTGCACTACCACACTAAGTATTACCACTCTGAGCAGCAGCTGGGAGGACCAGGAGAAGGAGAAGGAGCAGCAGCAGGAGGAGGAGGAGGAGGAGGAGGAGGAGAGCAAGATGTAACCAGGTCTGTGCAGACTCGGAACCTCCTGCAGATTCTGCACCTCCTCCACAATCAGTACCTGCACTGACAGTTGTGTTATTGCAGGAGGAAAAGGTCCCTTTCTGAAGGAGAAGACTTCATGTTGAACAGGAGAAGTGACGCCGGCCAGAACAACATCTGTCACCGTGGCGACAGAGAACATCGCATCATGGGAGCAGGTAATATGGGAACAGGTTTCTTTCTGCTTGGGGTGCAAGGTCAGACCGGTGCAGCCAACATGGAGATCTCATTGAAACATCACATGTTTGTACACATAAGGGCACGAACGTACGCGCATATACATTACAGACTCTGCGTGTTTGTACGTGTGCACAGAGACGAAGAAGAATGGAGGAAAGGACAGGAAGAACTTTCTGAGAGTCAAACTGAAGAAGAAGAAAAAGAAGAAGAAGAAGAAGACCCATACAGGTAGGTGTCAGCTGGCGTCTGTCAACTCCACTTGTAACGTGTAAGCACGCCGAGTGTGTAGTATACATGTGTTATGTGGCAAACACACATGTTTAGTAGACAATTCTTACTCTAAACTTATGTGTATTATTTTAAAGACTGATATTTTTAGTTTTCCTTTTTCTAGGACTCTGCAGCAGCGATGATGAGAACTCAGATCAACTTCCCATCGCCCTGAAAATGTCCTCGCAGCACCAAAGCACAAACACAGCAGGTGGGTGGCAACACACCCACACTTTATGATGGCGCGTATCGGCCTTTAAACCCGCCGCCTGTCATTTTCCGCCTCCTGCAGATGACGGCAGTGATTGGTCCACACTGACAGCTGAGAGTGGAGAGGACACACCCTCCTGGCCGGTTGCTATGGAGATGGAGGATTGTGAGGTGGTGAGGTGCGTGTGTGAGGTGGACGAGGAGAATGACTTCATGATCCAGGTAACACACACACACACAACACAAATGGCATTATGATCGTCGCTGTCAGCCTCAGAGATGTTCCGTGTTCTTTACACCCGTGTGTGTGTGTGTGTGTGTGTGTGTGTGTGTGTGTGCGCGTGTGTGTGCGTGTATGCGTGTAGTGTGAGTCATGCCTCTGCTGGCAGCATGGTACCTGTATGGGTTTATATGAAGATAATGTTCCCCACAATTACATCTGTTACTACTGCAGACAGACAGCAGGTAAGATTCTCTCTCTCTCTCACACACACACACACACACACACACACACACACTCACACTCACACTCACACTCACACTCACACTCACACTCACACTCATCACCTCTTATCTCACCATAACCTTCACCTTTACATTTTAAAATGTCATCTTTCTCTCTCTCTCTCTGTAGGATGGAGGCGGGCCCAGCGTGTCCTGGTGGAGCCTGATTGGCTGATGTCGGGCCACATGTTTGGTCTGTCCTGTGTGAAGGGGAACTACAGTCAGATGAACTCGTCAAAGGTGTCACACACCGCGCGTCTGCTGGCTCACACACACACACTGCAGCAAGTCGTCCGAGGGCTGCAGCTCAAGATCAGCCTGCTGCGGTGAGCGTCGCCCCCGCACGCACGCACGCACGCACGCACGCACGCACGCACGCACGCACGCACGCACGCACGCACGCACGCACGCACGCACGCACGCACACACACACACACACACACACACACACACACACACACACACACACACACACACACACTCACTCACTCCTCCTCTCCATCCTTTCATTCATTCACCCTTTCACTTGCCCTCTCACTCCCGTCTCCACAGCGCTCCATCTCATCCTGACCTGCAGCTGTGGAGGCTCCCATGGCGGCAGGAGGAGGCACGGAGCCTGGCGTGCGACCCGAGAGGTGAACCGACCGTCTGCTACGTGAGCAGCGAGCACTGCTACCAGAAACCTGGTGCATCAAGGGAGAAGGTGGAGGAGGATGAGGAAGAGCACATGATGAAGGTGAGGAAGTCAACAATAACCAATGGAGCCAAAAGGAGGTTGCACTAATGTTCGTTAACTAACCATGTCCAATTATAAGTAACAAAAAAACAACCAGAATTAACCATAATCACCTCTGACAAACCATGACTAACCTTGACAAATGTAAATTACAATATACAACCATAACTAACCCAAACTACTACAATGAGTACCTCCGCTTAACCTACAATGACCAGCCATAATTCAAAATAAATGACCTAAAGTAAACATAAATAACTATGACCATTCATAACTGACCCTGACCAGGCATAAATATCTTTAACTAATGTAGCAGCTCCTATACTCAGTTTGTTTTTGTAAATTGTGAAATGATCTGATAAGTCTTTAGTAATTGTGTAGTTATTGGCTAATAACTATTTAGTAACGGTAAAGCCGTGTAAATTACAGGTTATTTACTGATTAATAAGTTGTTGTTAACTGTTTTTTTAGTAAATACTGCATATTTAATAAATAGTTAAAAGGTTGAGATTAACGTACTACCTTGTGAATAATGTAAGTAACTGGTTAATTGTGTTTTGATGACGAGATGATGCCTTTTTAATAGCATGTTTCAAGTACATTACTGACTGGTTATTTGTTTAACGGTTTAATAAGTGGTTGATGAGCTGGTAAATAACTGTCTAGTAACTGTTGGTAAGAGGCTGATATCTTGTGAATACCATGTTTTTGTATAACATTTAGTAACTGTTAACACCTCATTAATCATTTTAAAAATGTGTGTACCTTGTTGGGTTGATTGCTTGTTAACAGGGTAATATTGCCCTTTTTAATAACTGCTTAGTATCTTATTAATTACGGGTTAATAGCTGTTAATAGTATCAGCTGACAGAATCCACATCGGTGCGTTTGTAGGAGATGAAGCCTGAAGATATGGAGACGACGTTAACCAGCATCACAGACATACACACGGCGACGCACAACCCGGCCACACACACAGAGAGCCACACGGTGGCGCCGCGCTGCTCCTCAGAGGTGGAGTGTCGACTGAACCTGTTGAACCATGTAGAGTCTGTGCAGAGAGACATCAGCAACAGGATGGAGCTGATGGAGAGAGAGCTGGATGGTAACACACACACACACACACACACATACACACACACACACACACGCACAGTTATCATGTTGTGGTGACAGTATGAAGGCCGGTGTGATTGACGGGACCTGTCCCCGCCCTCTCTGCAGTCTTGGAGTCCTGGTTGGACCATTCAGGAGAGTTGGAGCCCCCTGACCCTTTGTCCCGCCTTCCACAGCTTAAACAGCGAATCAGGCGGCTACTCTGTGACCTCTGCATTGTGAGACAGCTGGCGGTTTGCCGCTGAGTTCCTCAACTCCTGACCTTTGACCCTGCAGAATCTGGGTAACCCCAGCAGACTCTTAAGGACAGCAGACGACAGTCTCACTGAAAAGTGGCGCCCCGCTGTGGCGGTGCCGCTCACCGCCAGGTTTTGGCGTGACTGGACAGATGAACTTGAAGGCATCAAGAGCTGGACTCCAGAAGACGTGTGTGTGTGTGTGTGTGTGTGTGTGTGTGTGTGTGTGCGCGTGTGTGTGTGCGCGTGTGTGTGTGTGTGTGTGCGCGCGTGCGTCTTTTTTTTTCTAATATTCACTTTCTAGTTGTAAAGAAATGCTCTTATTGTTGTTGCTTTGTTTGTCTTTAGGAAAATAAAATTTTAAGAAAACGCAACATTGTATGTTTGTACAGTTTGTGAGGAAACACTCCACTGTCCCACTGTGTTTCCTGTCACTAAATGTTTCCCCCGGTTTAAAGCCAAAACATGTGTTTCCAGATTATTAAGCGTTTGATCTCACAGCTTCTCAGAACCAACTCAAGGCGAACTCCTTCAGCTTCTCAACTCAGGAATCTATTTGTAACTTGAGGCTCAACAGCGTTTATGTTCCAGTAACTGAAATATGTATTGACACTTTACATCTCTTACAGCACACTTTGGTCTGCAATGATTCCTCAAAATTCTCTATACTATCATGACTCCTCGTTAAGTTTGTTAAAGTGGACAGGAAGAACACCATCAAGAAAGTCGGTCGCTTGTTGCAAAACAAAGCATGTTTATTTGTTTTCACACAAAAACAAGTGACCAACTGCGTGAACCGACCACCCACATCATGAACTTTGGTCTGTTGGGCCAGAAGAACACCAGGAAGAGAAGCCATCCTGTCTGACCATCGTGCAGCTTGTCAGAACACGTTTCTTCTTTCTTTGGTTCGATGAAAGTAACTTGAATAAGATGGTGTTTTTCTGGGTTCAGGCTGCAGTCACAGTCAAATCACTGATGATCCAATGTGTGTTGTCACAGTGATGTATTCAGGAGATGCCGCTCCAAAAACCTGACGTGAGATGGAGTGTCCTTCGGTTTCAGCTGTGTCCCAATTATTTTTGGAAGCGACCCATGCCTGGTGATGTCAAACAAACCCAGGGAGTTTCAACCAAACCAAAGCAGGTTTTAACTCTGAAATAGAATTTTTTTCGTCTGTAATTTAGTATTTTTAGACATATCTGTTTTTGATTATTGTCTGATTACAGTATGTGAGTTACAATGTTGAATTTGTTGTGACTTTTTTTTTTTTTAAGTATCTGAAACTTTGTTGTGTCTGTCTCACTGAGAGCAGACGGCAGAACTGACTTCAGGTTTAAGCGACTTTTGAAATCCGTCTGCAGGTCTACCTCCATCACTGCTGTTTTCAAACCACCAACCCTGAGGCACACACACACACACACACACGCACACACGCACACACACACACACACACACACACACACACACGCGCACGCACACACTCCCTGCAGGGAGCTGCTCCCTTTACGCACGACACACAACATTGTTACTGAGCATATGCAATACAGGAAGCATGGTGAAGATGATGATGAGGAGGAGGTGCTGTTGCTGCTGCACATTGTTTCATGAGAATCTGGCTATGGGATCATGAAGTCATCTGAAACTGATGGTCCCCACCCAAAACACACACACACACACACACACACATACACACACACATACACACCATCATCTGTTAACCATTAGCAGTAACTGACAGCACATCACATGGGCTGGGCTCTGTGCAGGAACATAGTCACATACTGTTCACATGATGTATGGACCTGTGTGTGTGTGTGTGTGTGTGTGTGTGTGTGTGTGTGTGTGTGTGTGTGTGTGTGTGTGTGTGTGTGTGTGTGTGTGTGTGTGTGTGTGTGTGTGTGTCCCTCCTCTCCTGTCTCTGCAAAGAATGATGGATAATGAAAGTTACAGATTCTCGGCATGGGGATGAATGAGCGCCCCCACCAGGCTGGGGAGAAGCACCACGACAGAGGGTCGTGATGCTGATCTGATCCCAGCAGACTGTGGGTGAAGGCAGGTTACACCTGGACTGAGAAGCAGCCCATCACAGGGCAAACACAGTCTCATTCACACCTACAGCTCTTCGTTTTGGTAACTTATGACATGGTGAATGGATTTCACTTATATAACCCTGAGTAGTCCCAAAGCACTTCACACCATTAGTCACATTCACACCCACTCCCCAGTGGCGGCGGCCATCCGTTGGGAAGCAAAATGGAGGTTCAGTGGAGAATTGAACCTGCAACCTACCAACTGAGCCACATCCGCCAAAGTCTCTCTTAGTGTCATTTCAAAATTGAACATGGGTTTGGCTCCTGAGTGAAAGTCCTGCTCTGAGTCCCATCCAGTCTCATGATACTAGACTTTCTCTTCACAGTCCCTCTCCACCTTCCCAATGTCGCATTGCTCCTGTCATCATTATTAACACCACTCGAGGGAGACATTTTTCATTACTCCTATAAATGAAGCCCGCCTCCATCATATCTCTTATCAGACTCCTCTGTCCCCAGGCTGCCTGTCTCCAGACCCAGGCCCCCTTCTGTCCCCGGGTCCCCTCAGACCCTCCTATCCCTGGGGCCTGCAGCTTCCTTGCCCAGGGCCCCCTTCTCTTCCTGTTATTCCAGCTGTGGCCCTTTCCTCACAGTGATGTGTTTTCTCCT